>NC_134485.1:35666883-35974208 GCF_040206685.1 Ascaphus truei | reverse complement strand
CCTGCGGCCTGGCGACCAATATGAAACCACGATGTCATCCAGTGCATCTTCCTATTGGCCCATGTGATGCAGGAGCTTTGAAAAGCAGAGAGATACATGCACCACTTCAGAGGTAAGTATCTCTGGGGGCAGGGGGTCCCCAGAGCTGAAATTAATGAGATTCAGCTCCAAAGACCCCTAATTCAATCCTTTGTTTAAAAAAAAAAATCAAAGTAGCAATACAGTTTGCATTTTCTATTTTGTTAACACACAAGCCCAGCAAGCTCAAACGCCCACACCTACCTAATCTTGACTATATGTAATGTCACATAGAGTGCCAGAGGGCTGTGGCAAGTGAATATAGCAAACGACAGGGGGTGCCCAGTGCTACATCCAAATGGCAGAACATACATGGTAATAATTACAAGAATTCTTGTAATTATTACCATGTATGGTTCTGTCATTTGGATGTAGCACTGGGCACCCCCTGTCGTTTGCTACTGTATATTCACTTGCCACAGCCCTCTGGCACTCTATGTGACATTACATATAGTCAAGATTAGGTGGGTGTGGGCGTTTGAGCTTGCTGGGCTTGTGTGTTAATTAATTTCTGACTGGAATCAGTTGTATGGAGGTTGTGGCACCTCCCCCAGAGCTCACGTCACCTCCCCCTTTTTAATGGTGGATCTCATTTTGCTGCAGGTAAGGAATCTATTATGGTTCTTCCCCCTCATACAGAGGTATAGGGAACAGATGCAGTGTAGTGTAGGACTTGCACTTATTATGGTTTACCTTGACGTTTGGTGTGCAAGCTTGTGATGCTTTGGGCAAAATATCTAACTAAAAAAACATATTTTATTATTATTAGTATTAGCATTATTATTAGTACTGAAGCATTATTTCTTGTAATTATTACCATGTATGTTCTGTCATTTGGATGTAGCACTGGGCACCCACTGTCGTTTGCTATATTTTTTATTTGTAATAGAAGCAGCAGCGGCTTAACTTTAAGGAAATGTAAGTACCTACACTGCCTATCGATTAGCTCTCCTGTAATCAATCGGCAAAGATCTTGCTTCCTGGGTTCACAATATGGTTGCCTATTTCAAAAGTGTGGTGCCTTTGTAATTAGTTAATAAAGCTACCCAAAGAATCTTAGTACATTAAAACTAATTTTTTTTAAATGGCATAGAGTGGGGAACAAGAATGTTTAAAAAAAATTAAGTATAAGCTAATACTACATTGATTTATTAGAGAAACCACACATGATTTGTCTATGTATTGCTAATTTAACGCTTTTCATGTGAATGGGAAACATTTGCACACTCAAAGTACAGTAGGCACTTGAAAAATTATTAAGATTTGAATTGAGGAGAGCGCAGGGGCACCGGTTAGAGCGACTGCAGCAGCAGGGAGACCGGCCGGCTCAGACAGAGGTGCGCAGGCTATTAGAGCCGTAACAAAATGGCCACCGCTAGTCTGTAGGAGAGCGGAGAGAAGCGGAGGCAGCCAATATAACCCGTGGCGCTGGTCTTCCACCCCCCGAAGCCACAGGCACAACACTCACCTACTCACCGGTGCTCGGGTTGACGAGCAGCGAGCGCGGATGCACATAATAGCACCGGAGCCCCAGACCCCCCTCAGGAGTGAGGCGAGCGCCACGCAGGAGATCTCCCCACCGGGTAAGCCTGCGGAGGCATCCAGCCCTGCCCCGTGCTGCGGGAGGGCTGCAGTGGTGTGGGGTCCCGGCGGTGTGCTGCGGGAGCCACCTGCAGCAGCGGGAGGGCCCGATCACCGAGGGCTCTGTAGGAGCGGCCACGTGGGGAGCTGGGAGAAGAGCAGGCGGCCATTTTGCCCCTGCAGCGCTCTGAGGCCCTGAAAGGTTAGGGGGGAATCGGGGCCACAGCAGCAGCATAATAACGACCCCCTCTCCTCCCCTCCCCTCTACACAAGCTCACTGGGAGGGGTGTGGAAACCTCAGGGGTAAATAACGCAAGCAGATCTCTGCATCCCCCCCCCCTGCAAACATCCCCTTGGTCAGCTGGCCTGACCCTCTGCGGCAGGGTGCGGCGCAGGAGCCACGAGTCTCCCCTTCATCCCCAAAGGAGCCGTCCCTCAGCAGTGCGAGGTGGGGATGTGCTGGACAGAAGAGGCTGTGATCTGTCTCCCCTCTGCCCCCCTCCCCCTGTCCCCATAACTCCAGAAAAACCCCAGACAACCATTCAATAAAATGACTTTATTTCAATAAAATGTTCATTCGGGGAGGACTTCCGGTGACATCTCAGAGCATGGTCGGGTTGTAGGGCTTCCGAAAACCCTCGCCGCTAACCCGCTCATTTACGCACCCACCGCCACCAAAAAATCTCAAACACCCCCAAAACATACAAGAACGGGACGATGCCTTCAAAAGGAAAAGCGACCCAGAATCAAAGGGTCACCAAGTACTTTACCCCCGCGCAGCGCTTGCCAGATCCGAGCTGCGATTCGCAAGACGGTGCCGAGGAGGCCATGCAAGCCTCAAATGTGGATCGGGCGCCAGACACAGACAGCCGAGAACCGCCGGAATTCAGCCTAAATAAACAATACTTCGATGCCCTTTTCCTCCAAATGAGGAGAGGAGTCCAGGAAGACGTGAATGCTGCCTTGGAGAGCCTAAGGGCAGATATCAACGGCCTCACGAAGCGCACTGACAAGCTAGAGCACAAGATAGTAATAAGATCGCAAAATAGCACAGAGGAAGAGGTGATCAGACTGGGACAGGTCATTGAAGAGTTAAAAGACTCCCTCGAGGACCAAGAAAACAGGGACCGCAGGCAGAACCTCCGGATAAGAAATATACCGGAAGAAGTCACACCTGAGCTCCTCCAACCTTACCTGCACAAGCTGTTTCGGTCCCTGGTCCCAGACTTGACGGAGCACGATATACAAATGGACAGAGCGCTAGGCCCAAAATCCTCTGATCCAAACCGTCGCAGAGATGTGATTATTACATTTCACATGTACTCCGCCAAAGAAAGAATCATGTCCGCGAGCAGAAAAGCAGGAGACCTCCACATAGAAAATAACAGAATCCAGATATACAGCGACCTGTCGAGGTCAGGAGGAAGGAGATGAAGCCCCTCATTAACATTCTAAAGGACCATAACATCACCTACCGCTGGGGCTTCCCCTTCAAACTGATCGTTCTGAGAAATGGCCGCCATCATACCATCTCCAGACCAGAAGACTCCCCCTCTTTCCTCAAAGCGCTGGGGCTCACCCCACCACCAAACAGCAGAGGGCCCTCTAAGTCTACAGTGCGCCAGGAAGAAGCAGAAACGCCCAGAGCCTCCGAACGCATAGCGAATCAGAAGCTCCCCAACGCCTCAGACCAGGATCAGCGCCTCCAGTCTCGCTCATAACCAACCTGCGGCTCCCCCCCCACCCGACTTCCCTCCACGGTTCGAGAGAAAGAAGTGGAGCCGAATCAGCTGAACAAAAATCTGGGTCATCAAAGGCCTCCCGGCCGTCGTTCCTCGGATCGGGAAAGAAGACCGCAGCACTCTGGACCAGGTGCCCGTCCACCCTCTCCGTGCTGCTGAGACCGGAGACAGGACCTGACTGACAGAGGTCAACTTGACACGCAGAGCCTGTCAGCCCCCGTCTACTCCCCATCCCTGGCCATACAACCCCCCTTCCCCCCCTCCCCCCTTCCCCTCTCCCCTCCCCCCCTACCCTCCCCTCCCCCCTCCTCCCCCCCTCCCCCCCCTTCCCACCTCCCTCCCCTCCCCCCCTCCCTTACATGCCTCCCCCTTCCTCCCCCCCTCCGTGCCCCCACTCCTCCCCGCTCCCTCCCCTGCTCCGCACCCCCCCCTCCAGCTCTTCCCAGCCCCTCCTCCTCACCCCCCCCCCGTGCCCCCTCCTCCATCTCTTCCCATCCCCGCCTCCTCACCCCCCCTGCCTCACCTCACCCCCCCGTGCCACCCACACCCCCCCTCCCCCCGCACCCCCTCCCCCCAGCCCCCTCTCCCCCCCTCGACGCCCCCCCTCCTCGCCACCGCTCCCGCTCCCCCTTCTCCATCTCTGCCCAGCCCCATCTCCTCACCCCCCCGCCCACCCGTCCCCTTCCCCCCCCCCCACCCTCCTGAGTCAAGATAGAACAGTGACGTACAGGCCTCAAAAGAAAATAAATGTTTGGTTCTGATTTATATGCAGAGGTCTCTAAGGTTCCCCATAACTGTGAATGTAACAATCAACTCATTTCCAACTGTAGCATCCACAAATATCTCAGGACACTAACAAAATCAAACCACATGCCTCCTCCCCGTTCCCTTCCCCGCCCCCCCCCCCTCCTCCCCCACCACTTTTTTTTTCTTCCCCACCCCATTTCAACTTTTCCCCCCTCCTTCACCTCTCCTGCCCTTCCCCTCCACCCCCGGCACCAACTAGAACTAGCCACATCCTAACACGTCCTACTCAAAAGTGCCCTTCTCCCCCCCCCTCCCCCCCTCCTCTCCCATCTCCCCCCCACCCAACACCCTCCTTCCCCCTCTCTCCCCTCTCCTCCACCCCTCCCCTTCCCCTCCCCCCCATCCCTCCCTCCTCCCCCTCCTCTACCAGGTTCAGGTCCATGGGCCATACCAAGCATCCAGGCTCACAAAAGATTTTGTTAAGAATTGTTGTTCTAACCTCACCTGTAAAAGTTTTTCTGTAAGCGGTTTTACTGTTACATTTTACAGAGGGTGCTCGACCCTCCGACCGTTCCCATTCCATGTTCTGTGTCCCGGAAGTCTCCCCCGGGGTGTTCAACCCCTGACCTTCCTCGTTCCAATGAGTAAGGTTATCTTTTCAGGGTTCGTTAAAGGCCCGCTTACCCCCACTTTTCCTCATGTGTCCGCCCCCCCCCTACCCTTACCCAGAGAGATTGTTCCGACACATTTTTTGCTGCTCACCAGATTCCAACCAGCCTCCAAGAACTAGGTGCCAGGCCTATTCAGCATCCCACCCTCCCCCCCGGAGCCCCTCAGGGGCCCCAGGTCCACCCGCTCTTGTCGTGGGAAATCCAAGAGCCTCGGAGCTTATAGCTCCGAGAAAGCTTCTAGACTCCAAATGTCTGCTATAAAATTAATATCACTCAACGTTAAAGGTCTCAACTCAGTCCAAAAAAGAAAACTGGCACTTATAGAGTTTAAAAAAACAAAAGGAGTCATCATCTTTCTCCAAGAAACCCACTATAACTCCCCTGTGCCACCAAACACATTCAAAAACGTATTCCCCAAAGCATTTTTTGCGTCTTCCCCAAGCAAAAAAAGAGGGGTGGCTATTCTAATAAGGAATAATGTCCCCTTCGTCCTCACCAAAACTCAATCTGATCCAGAGGGTTGATTTCTAATACTTCAAGGCACCCTTGCGGGCTCCCCCATAACATTGGCCAACATCTACGCCCCTAATGAAAGCCAACCCTTGTTCCTCCAGAAACTACTTGACTCACTGGAGCAACAGGTCCTCTCTTCCCTAATTATCGGAGGGGACTTTAACATGGTGGCCTCCCTCACGCAGGATAGGTCAACAACCCCTAGCATCCCTCCCCCTGCTTTTCCAGCTACATCCCACACTTCTCAAGCTCAAAAGAAAGCCAAAAAATTTAGGGACATAATGGCAGAATTCTCCCTCACAGACATATGGAGGGCATAGCACCAGGGTCAAAGGGACTATACCTTCTTCTCCTCCCCCCATCAGTCCTACTTGAGGATCGACTATTTTCTAGGCACCTGCAACATCCTCCAGGCATCCTCCCACTCAAATATAGGCCCAATCACCTGGTCTGACCACGCCCCCATTGAACTCACTCTCTCTCTGCCCTTCGTAAAGAATAACCCATACAAGTGGAAGCTAAACGACTCCCTGCTCCACTGCCCAGAAACAGAGATGTTAGTTAGAGAAAAACTCTCTATCTTTTTTCAAATTAATAAAGGGTCAGTCTCGGCCCCAGCAATGCTGTGGGAGGCCCATAAGGCCTCAATCAGGGGCGACCTAATCTCAGTCGCGGCCCATAAAAAAAAACAGAAACTCAAGCTTCAAAAATACCTTACAGATAAGATTGTGCAACTTGAACAACAGCATAAGCACACAGCCTCCAAAAAAATATTCAAACAACTAAACCAAACTAGAGCAGCCCTCAAACACACCCAACTCGAAGAGGTAGAGAGAGCACTGAGATGGTCCAGACAAAACATTTATGACAAGGGCAACAAGGCCGATAAGCTCTTGGCCACTAAACTCAGAGGCACCCGAGTTAAATCACAAATCTCTAAAATCTGCACTAAAAACGGTCAAATTTCATATATGGAGAAAGAGATAGCTCAAGAATTTGCGGATTTTTATTCGGACCTCTACAACTTACACCCCCTAACCATGACCCGACATCCCTCGAGACAATTACACAATACTGGTGCACTGTAACCTCCCATCCCTCTCGAACAAGGAACTAGACGATCTAAATAAAGAAATCTCCCAGGAGGAACTATCAGGAGCCATTGGTTCCCTTAAATTAGCTAAAACGCCCGGCCCGGACGGGTTTACCAACGCTTATTATAAAATATTCTTGCCGATTCTCTCCCCCTACCTCTTAGATATGTTCAACTCTTTCCTGCAAGGGGAACCGATCCCCTCTACAATCACCGCGGCAAACCTGGCAATTATCCACAAGGAGGGTAGAGACCCTCTCCTTTGTGGCAACTATAGGCCAATCTCCCTTCTGAATACCGATCTAAAACTCTATAGCAAGATCTTGGCAAACAGGCTCAACCCAATTCTCCCACGCTCATTCATATAGATCAAGCAGGATTTGTGTCAGGTAGACAGGCCTCTGACAACACCCGCAAAATTGTGGATATAATAGACCATGTGCGCCTCACAGGAACCAGAGCGATGATCCTTAGTCTTGACGCAGAAAAAGCATTTGACAGAATCAAATGGTCCTTCCTAGATCAAACTATGCTGAAATTTGTATTCAGTGGCCCCTTCCTGCAGGGGGTTAGAGCCCTCTACCAAAACCCAACAGCACATGTAAAAATTTCAGGGGGCTTCTCGGACCCCATTAAGATCAGAAATGGAACCAGGCAGGGTTGCCCCCTTTCCCCTCTGTTATTCGCCCTAACAATTGAGCCATTAGCGGCCACAATTAGGGAATATCAGAGCATTAAAGGTATTAGAATTGGCGAAACAGAATACAAAATCTCTTTATTTGCTGATGATGTGATCCTGACCCTCGCGGACCCCCACGTCTCCCTCCCCAATCTCCAAAGAGTGCTATCCCAATTCGGCACTGTATCTGACTACAAGGTCAATATGGACAAGTCAGAAGCTCTAAACGTATCCCTATTAGACCAGGAATGGAGACTCCTACAAGCTAACTATAAATATCGATGGAGCACTACCCATATTAAATACCTAGGAGTCAGAATCTCAAGCACCTATAGCTCCCTATACCAATCCAACTACCCCCCCTTGTTTGACCAAATCAAAAAAGACCTGGAGAAATGGAAAAAGCTCCAAATTTCCTGGTTTGGAAGAATTACATCAATAAAAATGAATGTCCTGCCGAGACTTCTTTATTTCTTCCAAACACTCCCTGTCCCCGTCCCAATTGCAGCCCTGAAACATCTCAAGGCCCTTATGTTCCAATTCATTTGGAATGTTAAACGGCCAAGAGTACCAAGGTCTGTGATGTTGTCCCCCAAGACAAGAGGAAGTGTGGGGGTCCCCGATGTGATCAGATACTATTCGGCGGCCCAGTTGAAGCAGGCTGTGATTTGGAACTACGACCCGGCCTCCACCTGCTGGCTAGCGATCGAATCACATCATGCTGCACCTGCCACCCTCCAGGCCCATCTCTGGTCTCCTGTGGGAAGGGAGGGAGGACCTTGGTGATTCACTCTGGGGGCAATGAGATGCACATGGGATGTCTGGCTCAAGAACAAAGGGAAATATGGCCTGCTAGCTACCCCATCCCAACTTACCCCCATCTTTGGAAACCCACACTTCCCGCCTGGGTGCTCCAAAAAACAATTCGACCAATTCCAAGGTCTAGAAATAAGGCTGATTGCCGATCTGCTGAAAAACGAGGAGATACTCTCCTTCCAAGAACTCCGTGACAAACATAAACACCAAGGTCTCCATCTGTTCAAATTTTTGCAAATTAGGCACTTCCTTCTATCCCTAGCCCCAAACGCTAAATTCCCCCCATTAACCAAATTTGAATCCCTTTGCAGCAAGGGCTCCTACCAGAGAGGTCTGATCTCAGAGATCTATAGGGGGATGGAGTCGGCAACCAGTCCCCCAATCCACAAGTATACAGTATGCAAAAATGGTCAGAGGATCTCAATGTACAGATAGATATGGACGAGTGGGAGGATATCTGGGAGTTGGCCACAAAGACCTCAATCTGTACAGTGACAAAAGAGAACATATATAAAATACTATTCCAGTGGTACCTGACCCCGGCTAGGCTGAGCCAGATCTTCCCCGGCACTCTCGACCTGTGCTGGAGGGGATGTGGTCAAAAGGGGGACATGGCCCACATTTGGTGGTCATGTCCGGAGATTCAGAGGTATTGGACAAAGATCCAGAAGCTTCTACAAGAAACTACGGGGCTTCTTTTCCCCCTGGACCCCTTGACCTTCGTGCTGAGCAAACCTATAGACGACCTGCCCCCCACCCCCTGAGTAGACTAGTATCAGCTATCCTAACCGCAGCCAGATGCTCAATAGCGGCGGCGTGGAAACACACCAAAGCCCCAGCGAGAAACACGGTGTTGAGAAGAATAGACGAGGTCATGGCCATGGATAAACTTGCAGCAATGCTCAATAAAAAAATGCCACTGTTTCGGAATACCTGGGACCCCAGGAGCGGCCCGCTAGGACTAGGCTTGCATTAGGCCGTCCTCGTACTGATGGAAAGGGAGGAAGAAAACAGAGTTCCCCCATCCTCCCCCCACACCCCCCCCCCCTTCCTCCCCCCACCCCCCCCAGTATGTCTTCCCCCCCTCCCCCCCTTAGACCTTCCCCCCCCCACAACTGAAAAATACCCATTTTGGGACAACATGTTGTTTAACCCAGTTGAAATATCTTGTCATGTGCCTATGACATTGTCGTTATCATTTGGATGTATGTTGTTCTCAATAAAAAAAAAGTGATACAAAAAAAGATTTGAATTGAGATCTATTGATCCAACGGTAACACCAAGCAAACACAGTACAAAAAAAAGCATCAGCTCTCTGAACTAATGTGAAGAATTAAGTGCGCAACCACAACCAATAAATACGTGAAATAGTGTAAGTGATATATAGGGGGTAAAAAATGTGACCTGGTAAATTCGGAAGGAGCGTCTGCAGCTGTGGCACAGGGGATAGCTCAAATAACCCCTTATAGGAACAGGATAAAGAAAAAACACAGCGCACAACACTCATAGTGTATTAAAAATTATAATGTGATGCAATAAAAAGGTGAGCATTATGCGTACATTAAAGAAAAATAAACAGGCATTGGAGGGTTAATGTTACCCATACACCACTCGGGACAACAGTGAAGAGGTCTTCAGTGTGGAAACACACCACTCCTGCCGTCACGGTCACTTTCACTCAGGCTGGGTGTTGGGTAGTGATCAGCTCCGTCGTAGACAGCAGTTCAGCAAGGCTTCACGGTGCACACAGTGTCCTCAGGTCAGGGAGTCTTTGCAGCAGTACGAATCACGCTGTTCCTCACTCCGATCCGGTACTTCCGTGTCAGTGACGTCACTCGGGAGCGTCAGCGCGTCGTAGCCCTCCCAGACACCGTTATGGCCCGCAATAGGGTGATATAAAGTCCAAAGTTCGCAGAGCAGCTAGAATATCAATTCCAATCTGGAATATATGAACCGCATACCCATTACCTAATTTATAAAATGGTTAATTTACATATATGTATATAGAATTTAATGTTTGAACAAATATGTATATATATATACCTTTTTGTCATCATCTTTTGATGAATTGAATAAATTGATTAATATCTTGTTATATATATGCATATTATAAAGGATAAAATCTTCTGAAAAATCTTCTGATATATATATATGGGTAAAAGGGTTCATATGTTTACAATCAAATGATTTTAAATTGTCAAAATTAATGTTTTCTCTTAAAAACCTTGTTTGTTTGCTTTTTAATCGATTTCATTTTAATATTCTATGTTTATAATTATAGTAATTGTATACATTACATTTTAGTAGATTAATAAAGTTATTTTAGTTTGTGTTAGGTTTGTTGAGTTTAGGATGTTAATAAAGTTTATTTTGTTCTTAGACGCGCTGACATCATCGCTATACCCGCGGCAGGGCGCAGTACTCGTGACGCGTTCTGGAGACATGGCGCGTCGCGTGTGATGCGACTGAGCGACGGGTTGGCGGGACGATTGGCGGGAAAAAGACACTATATTAGGTAAGAGGGGTTTATCAGATCTTTGTACACCTTGAGAAAGAGCGGAAGCTCGAAACATGTCGGTGAGGGCCTGAGGGCTCATTTTTTCTTTGTAACCATGCTCTGACCCATTAAACCTTTACTATTTTTGGGACACACTCTCTAGCAATTTATTTTTGTGTAGTAGTGCTCCAGCTCTCCTTCGTGGAAACCTGTCTATTGCTGTGGAGTACCGGATGCACACACCTATGAAGGTTCAATCCCTGGAGGACCACCTTTAAGGACAAGTGAGTTATTTCACTCAATCTTGCACCATATGTTCCTAATCAATGTTTTGGCTGGACACTAGCTAGTGTGAGTATTTACCGATTCAGAGGTGATACTCTTCCAGTTTATTGATAACTAGTGGAATGAGGTGTGTTATTTCATAGGTGGTCACCATTATTAATATGGGATACTTCTAGGATACAACGTATAGCAATTAAGAATTATCTGAAGTTGTTGGGTCTATGGTCTGAGCACCACACAGCCTTTTCCTTTGATGACAAAGAAAAGACTGCTCTGGGTCCCCAGTATACCATATCGAGAGGAACCAAGGCTCAGCTAGTTATTGAACTAAGCAAGCTGGACACCCAGACAAGCGCGACCGCAATGGAGGTACATAAACAAGGACATTTTGTACCCATATCAACTGGTTGTATCGCTGTAGAACCAGGTGACACCCCAGCGGAGGAACCAATCGTAATTTCTTCGGAGGAGGAAGAGATGGGTGTATCTTCGGTGGCGATGCGCCTACCGGCGAACCACCCCAAAGGCATCAAAAGAGAACAGACAGGTCCGGGGACCATCTGACGGCGAACACTGGTGCGGCCGGAGGCCCATACGAGGCCCGTACGAGTCCCACCGCCGTGGTGACTCCCAGTGCAACGGGGACCGAGACGATCCTAGCGGAACCAGATGTCGTCAAAAAGCAGCGGAGTTGTAAGGAGACCCCACCACCCCCTTACTCCCGCCAGGCACCGCCCGCCCTCATGGTGAACGAGAAAGAGAGGCTTGAGGCCTACTTGTTCGATCGGGTACCGGAGGTGTCACCGCCACCCCTGCCGGTCCTCGACGCACAGCCGGTGCGTAACCCCGGGGCGAATGGGAGCTCTGCAGGCGATTCTGATAACATTAGCTCCGGTTCCACTGCACGAAAGGCCAGTCCTGAGGGAATGTTCTCCTCGCAACAGAGAGCCTTTGACATGACCCGGGCTATCCTACAGAGTTGAGGCCCCTCCCGAGAGACCCAAAACCTGAGGAGTGCCGCTAAGAAAAAGTTCATTGGGCGGGGTGTTACCCATTTGCTGGACAATGCTCTGGACGTTTCCCCTACCCCGGCCCTTAGCCCCCCTGCCCCGGCCACTGCCCCTGCCCCGTCACGAGTGGTGCCACGAGACCTACCAGGGATAAATTATGTAAAAAACCCAAATACTCCAAGGACTTGCGGGATTGGGAACTGAGTGATGAGGGATCTGAAGGGGAGATACTGTATTCAAGTGTAATACCTGTGCCTAACCCTGTATCGTTTTGTCCTGCAGCTAGCGGGAAAGCCCCTGGGTCACCTACTCCAGCAGAGGCTGGGTCTTCCCGACCCGTGGTGCATAAGATGAATCCTACCCGGTACATAAATGCCAAGGGAAGGAGAGATTGCTCGCGATCTACTGATGCGGGTACGTCCTGTGTATCGTCCCAGGTAGAGTCGGA
Organism: Ascaphus truei; assembly: GCF_040206685.1. Classification (NCBI taxonomy): domain Eukaryota; kingdom Metazoa; phylum Chordata; class Amphibia; order Anura; family Ascaphidae; genus Ascaphus; species Ascaphus truei. The sequence continues at coordinate 35,962,048 of NC_134485.1, read as the reverse complement.
TGGGGAGCGCACTAGTCGGGCCGCTGCTTACGAGCACCGCGATAAATGGTGGGCGCTTTTGTTTACCGGGTACTACGAAGGGATGGATCGTACGCGATTCTTATTGATTAAAAACGATGTGGTAGATCATTGGTGGGCGGCTGGTTCTTTCACTCAACAGGAGGTGGAGGATGAATTAGACCATAGGTACAAGGAGGTAGAACAGAAACGTATTGTACCTGGAGGTCCTAGTATATTGTATGACGAAGTAGCCTCAGAGGAGCCATTGTTTTGGGTACTGCCAAGCAGGGCAGGGCAGCGTACGCTTACCAAGCTAAGTCGAGCTGACCGGGCCATAGTCGCTAGATACCGGCAGTCACACGGCTATGAATATCCCTATGTGCCGGAGCCCATCATGAGAGAGATTGAGGATAACCGAGACAGTTGGCTTAGGGAGGCAGTTCAGGAGTACCTGCGGACCAAGTACGGTCGGGCGGGGTATCACAATGAAGATAAGATTAGTGAGCTAGTGCGTATATGGAGCATCGAGAGGTGTATTTATATGCATGGTGTCACCTACAGGCCTGAGAGTGGGGTGATTCAGTCGTTCGCGGTGATGGTCACTGATCACAATGGACGACGGGTAAGGAAGCCTGATCCAAGAAAAAAGGAATAGGTGCAAAACAGCGCTAGGAATACTAATGAATAAATGTTCAGGCAGCCAGGTGAAAGACTGGTGGTACAACCAGTCAGGGAAACAGATGGAAAAAAAGGGGTTAACCGGCGCCAATGAGGGTAAATACCAGTCCTGTTGTGACAGTCCAAATACAGTCCTTGGGATGATGAATGGTGATGATTCTCACCTCAGCAGTGCATATGTGAAAAAAGAGAAAGAGAAAGAAAAATAATAGTGCAATAAATCAACACAGGGGGGGGGGGGGTGTCACAGATACTGACAAAAAAACAACAAACAAGACATACAAACATATAACACTAGCACGGCCTAAATATTAATAAAAAGCATATTTATTGATGTTTAAATGTGCATAAACCGCATCCGGAGGGGTAAAATTGCAACCCTACTCACAAAATGCTGGAAAGGTACAGGCAGATCTGCTGTATGCAGCTGGGCTCTCAAGATGGCGACCGGAGCACTTGTGCTGGCGTCCACACGTGACTAGGAAGCCAGGCAGATGACTCAGATGACGAGGCCTCTGGGCGGACGTGACGTCACCCCCGTTGTGTATTCTCCACCGGCTCACAGGACTCCAGTCCTCCAGTCCTCATCAACAGCCGCAATATCGCCGTACCTCGGTTCGAAACACTTGTTGGAGACTGCAGAGTTTCTCCTTTGGAACTGCAGACTTCACCACACTGAAACACTCTAAAAACTTGAAACTTCCCGACGCGTTTCGTACGCATGCGCGTACTTCTTCAAGGGATGTGCTTGTCTGATAGTCTCTATGGTATATATACCCTCAGTCCAAAGTCCTGGTTGAAGCCTGATCCAAGGCACTATCTGTAGGGTTCTCCATGTTGGGAGTACCTGGATTGTATGTACAATTTCTACCTCATTATGCAAGTAATATATGGTTATGTGTGCTGTTTCCTAGGTGGTTCGCCGCAGGATGTACTGCTAAAAGATAGGTCCAAGTGGGGACCATTGGATTCCACCATAGGGAGAGTGTAGCCCCCTGTAAACAGCTCAGGCTATACCTATCTTCCTTCTACTGTGGTAAGTCCTGTTAAAATCAGGCGCCAGTTATCATCATGGGTTTTCCCCCTTCATAGCCCTAACCTGAATAGTAGACGCAGGCCTGGACTCTACTGCAGGCGTGAGCAAGAGGGGAGGTTCTGCTGACACCAGGAGGGGAGGGGCTAGCTCTATATTTAGCAGCCCACTCCGGTGAGAGTGAGAGTTGTGTTGTTCTTCGTGCTTGCTGTGTGCTATGTTCCTTTCCGACTGATGGTTCTTTAATGAAGAACCTGAGCGAGCAGAGAGACCAAGGGTCTACAGCTGCTGAGTATTAGGCCGTAAGCCACGAGTCCTGCGGAGCGGTCCGAGGAGTATCAGGAGGCTACGGGCTCCCCGGCGCAGCATGCCGGTTGAGAGCAAGAGGAATCAAACCGATCAGCGTCTATAAGTAGAGCTGATAGACTTATATACTGGTGGACCAATGCCCTCACCCCGCTGCCAGGGGTAATGGGGAGAGAATGCAAGACCCACCTCGAGACTAACCTCGGGGGTGGGCCACGGGGTATTGTAGCCCTAGCTCAGACCATCCTGTCAGCTAAGTGACTTGGAGGGAAGGAGAGGAGGAAGTCGGGGGGAGTTGAGCGAGTTGTACCCCGGCGATTGTATTGTGGCTGCTGGAAGCCCTGTCGTTGGGATATCACTGCTCTGTCAAATAAAGAGACTGTTCTGTACCCTTAAAGACTGTGTGTGATTTAGAGAGTAAAACCCTGGGAACTAAGGGGTTCTTCTATACCGGTCCTGTCCCATTACCCTGGGAGTATAGAAGATGGAGGCGCTGCACTACTGAGATAATATGGGGGCTACCACCCCAGAAGCCCGGTCCTGGCTCCCCCACAACATCGCAGGAAGCTCAGGCCCTCCTGTTCCTCACAGGTACGGAAGACCACACCTGTAACCTACCCCCATGCATTCCTCACACTCCCAGAGACTGGGGGGTGGGGGGAAACAGGGTTACATATGTACAGAGTGCCTAATCTGAATATATGGACAAAGAAGCCCAAATACAACATCAAGTTCCAGCTAGATAACAATGACGGCAGGGTTGAACAGCCCTCTAAACAGTGTGAATTTACAGGGCTGTTCACCCTGCACTCACTGTTATGTCAGTGAAATAGAAAAACAAACGCAAATAATATTACTAACAAATCAAATAACATAAATGATATACTGTCATTAATGAGTGCAGCTCCCGACGTAGAATTCAAACCAAATTCAAACAGCAAACGAAGGAAAAACAGGTGTGCAAATCACATCAGGACATGAAAAAGAAAGTGAAACACAAAAAATAGTGGGGGAAAGCAAAAATAGTATAGTACTGTTTTTAATGTTAAAAACACAAAGTATTCAACTTACATAAGTGCCTTTGTTTTAGAGCATTCAGACCACCCTGGGTCATATGGTCAGACAAGGATATTCACAGCAACAGCATCCGCTCCACGGCCGTCACAGCAGGTACTGGGCTGATTAAAGTTGTCCTCCACTCTGGATGTAATCAACAAGGGCTTCTTAGTAATCTCTGATTTACCCAACGAGCGTTTTCGACTGCAAAGTCTTCATCAGGGGCTTAACCCCTGATGAAGACTTTGCAGTCGAAAACGCGCGTTGTGACGGCCGTGGAGTGGATGTTGCTGTGAATATCCTTGTCTGACCATGTCATGGAACAAGGATCACATTTCTGCCCGACCCCCCTTCTGCTTGTCAGCTCCTTAAGTTCAGCTGCAGGCATTTGTTCCACATACACACGCCGTGCCTGTGTGATGTATCAATATGTTGCCCTTTCTGCCTGTGAGCAGGCAGCCAGTGAGCTGCTACAGCAGCCTCTGAGATCCTCACCAGTATGGGCTAGTTTGCCCCCCCTCCCGTTTGTTCTAAGATAGTCTGTCCCAAGACTATTCCCTTTACCCACACAGCCCCTCACTTCCTATTCCACCCTGGAGACAGTGAGAACAGCACCCTTCTCTGTTCATCTCCCACGGTGAGGCCATCTCTTTTTACCGGTTTCTAACTAATAATCACCACTACATACCATCCACAAGTATCTGTATTCTGCTGCTTTTCCCAATAAAGTGGAGGAAATATTACAGGGCTTGGAGTGATTTAAAAGGGAACTGAGTTAATGCTATCGGGAGCCATTCACACATCAAACGTGACCCTGGCTTCAGAAAAGACCACATGACCCAGGGTGGTCTGAATGCTCTTAAACAAAGGCACTTATGTCAGTGGAATACTTTGTGTTTCAAACATTAAAAACAGTACTATACTATTTTTGCTTATCCCCTTTTTTTGTATATGGATTTCCCCCCCTGTATATGGATCTGGTGTACCTGTCTGGAGATATAAGTTGGTAACTTCTAATAACCACAACGCTTTCATTTCACGTTAAATACGTGAGTGCAAATTTTATAGAACTTCCAGCATTGAAATTATCTGTCGGAGTAGACAATATTGCACTATTTTTTGTGTTTCACTTTCTTTTTCATGTCCTGATGTGATTTGCGCACCTGTTTTTCCTTCACTCACTGTTATGCAGCTGGAACCTGATGTTGTATTTGGGCTTATTTGTCCATACAATGATAAAATTAATTGTACTCTTTATTTTATTTATGCGCAAGATTAAACAGAAATGCATAACAGACACCTCCAGTGAAAGATTTCTGCAGATCTGTGCCCGATTTGTAAAGTATAATATAGGTTGTGTAACTTGATTCTCAAATCAACACAGATTAGACAAATTATGTTCTTTTATTTGGGGGGTTTCTCGATTGCTTCAGGTCATTCCAGTGAGAGATTGGTTGAACAGGTTTCTTAAGCCTTTAATTATATAATAATCAGGGCATCAACAGGGGGGAGGGGGTCTGCCGGGGCTGGTGTTCTGGGCCCGCTGTCTGGGGGGGCACGGTCGACAGGCAAGACAGCGCTGCAAATTTCCCCCGACCTCTGGCCAGGGGGTCGCGGCCGGGCCCCGGCTCTCAGCTGTCTCAGGGGGTGGGGGGGTTGCCAGTGTGGCTGCGGGGCACGTCAGTGCCATAAATCAGCTGTGCTAAGCTTCCGGTGTGCATCAGCATAAGCCCCAAACACCTCGTGGGACAGACAGTGAGGGAGAACTGGGGCTGGCAGCAACTGCTGTGACCTGCTGGCGCCTCCCTCTCTCCACCCCACAAGTCATCCCGCAGCCACCAGCCAACTGCCCATTCCCCGCAGCAATGGCACCCCCTTCGCAGTCACCGGCCTACCCCCCATTCCGCAGCCACTGGGCCTGACCTAAGACCATCCACAATGTAAGTCTGATTTTTATTTGTATTGGATGTGTTTTTTTAGATGTATTGGGGGGGTTGGGTATATTTTTATATGTATTGGGGGTGGGGGTATATTTTTATATGTATTGGGGTGGTGGGGGTATATTTTTATATGTATTGGGCGGTTGGGGTATAATTTTATATGTATTGGGGTCTTGGGAGTATTTTTATATGTATTGGGGGGCCTGGGGGTATTTTTATATGTATTGAGGGGCTTGGGGGAATTTGTATATGTATTGGGGGGCTTGGGGGTAGTTTTATATGTATTGAGGGGCTTGGGGAAATTGGTATATGTATTGGGGGGCTTGGGGGTATTTTTATATGTATTGAGGGGCTTGGGGAAATTGGTATATGTATTAGGGGGCTTGTGGGTATTTTTATATGTATTGGGGAGCTTGGGGTATTTTTATATGTGTAACGGGTATTCCCTATGAATACAACCGCTACTACCTGCTGTGCAAGCTGTGTGGCTCTCAGGAGCCTAAGCCTCCGCTTGGGGAACCTGGGGTACATGCATATGGTACATCTCGTGGTGCAACGCCTCCACCTGGGGGGGATCCCAACGAAGTGGAAGAAGGCCCTCACAGGAAACAATCACACAAAGCAAACAATATAAAACAGGACTGGCTTTACTGCATAGCAAAACATATATCATCACAACCTTCATGCGTCACGGCGGACGCTAACCACACTGCGCCACGGCGGACGCTAACCATACTAGGCGTCACGGCGGACGCTAATCACACTAGGCGTCACGGCGGACGCTACCACCTCTGGCGTCACGGCGGACGCTAACCTCCCACAGAGTGATCCCACCCCGTGTCCAGTAACCCCCACCCAAATGTCTCGCACCCCCAAAGTCAAATACCACTGTGCATATGTATGTGTGACTGCGCAGCCACTATGTCTGGTGATAGGCCTGGTTGGTGCACGTGAGTTGCAGGTTACCTGCCAGGGCTCCAGCCACGGGTACCGCGATATCGCTGGAGATCCGCCCGATCCGACGTTGTCCTCCACACCGCGTTGGGTGAATTCCAGCGCGGATAATATCACCTTTGTCCCAGGGTCTTTGGTGGTGTTCTGAGCCCAGAACCCACCTCGCAGGGCCGCACGGCTTCAGCACTGTGTCCCTGACTAAGCTACCAATAAATGGGGCAGAGTCCCTATCTAGGGCCTGTCCCTATACTCCACAAGCTACTAGGTGGCTCAGGACCTAACTGGGACCTTGGGGGCTGCTGGCCTAATGCAGAGGGTCACTGACCCCTGCATCCACCTCTTACCCCTAGCTGGTCCGGATCCTGACTGCCTGCGTGGCTGCAAACCCCGCGAAATGTATCCATCTGTTCCCAGGCAAATCCCTCAGCCCTATTGGCTCCCTGGCGTCAGGTGTCTCTGCCCCTATGCACCCTGGGGGCTGGCAGTCTATTCTCGCGCATGCGCGAGCTGTCTGGGCCTCCCGCGCTGTGCATTGCCATTGCGCATGCGCAATAGCCCTATGTATGGCGGCGCCCTTCTCACCGACCGCCGGGCCGGTGGCAACGCGATCGCGGCCTTAGCGACGGCCCGATCGCGTCCCCGGCAACCGGCCCACTCGCCGCTCGCGTCCCTAGCTACCAGGGATCTCTCTCCTCGCGCGCCGGCCCCCCTCACTCCCTCGCACACAGCGTCTGGCAAAAGGGAGGAGGGGGTCAGCCATGACAGGGGGGACCTGGCTACATCCTCCCCCTGGTGAAAACTCCAACGTCCTCACTTGGACCACATAACTTCCCTACAATGTACAAAAATTATATAATAAAAATGCAGTAATATATATAACTTAGCACAGGTAACTCTAAACGAGATTGCATAACTCGTTGAGCATCACAATCACAGACTGTATCTTACTACGAGAACACTGCTGAGCCTCATAATAGGGTGCCCCCATTTGATCGTAGGTAACCCGAGTTGGCGGGTACCTGACTCGTTGACTCCGTCGGAGTTGTTCTTCAGCAACTCCCTCGGGGGAGTAATACGCATAGTCCTGAGGCCTAGCCTCTTCCCTTGAGGGGAGAAATGTCTCTGAGGGTACAAAACACGGGCTCTGTGGATCCAAAGGCTGGCCTGTTGGTGCCACCTTAGTAGGCATTGGCCTACGGGGCCCTTTACCCGTAGCTCCTTCGGGAGATGCCCCTTCTGTGGGATGGTCCCTTTGAGAGGGTCCCTCCATAGGGTCTTCAGGAGTTTCAGAGTGGGTCTCGTTAGTTACAGTCTCTTGACCCACCTCTGATAGATCGAACTCACCATTGAGCAGTGTGGCCTGTAGTTCCTCTTCTTCGTCTCCCACTTGGGGAATGGGGAGAAGGTGATTACGATGCCAAACCTTTACCCTGCCATCGGTGTCTCTGATGCGATAGACCGGGAGGCCGGGCATCTGTGACTCTACCTCATACACGCCATCTCTCCACCGGTCTGCCAGTTTATGTTTTCCGGGGATTCCCAAATTACGAAGTAACACTGCATCCCCAGGACGTAACTCTCGATACTTGACTTTATTGTCATATCGTCTCTTGTTACCAGCATTCAGTTTGGCTGTAGACTTCTCAGCCTGTTGATAAGCTTGTTGCAGACTGTCTTTTAGCCTTTGCACGTACTTAAAATGAGTGGTATTGAGTATCCCGTCCGTTGATACTCTGAGACGCACATCTACTGGAAGCCTGGCCTCCCGCCCAAACATGAGGAAGTACGGGGAGAACCCAGTGAACTCATGGCGAGTACAGTTGTACGCGTGTACCAAAGTTTCTACATGACGACTCCATTCGGTTTTCTGCATTCCCTTCAGGGTTCCAAGCATGTCTAACAGGGTCCTGTTGAATCGTTCAGGTAAAGCATCTCCTTCAGGGTGGTACGGAGTCGTCCGGGATTTGGCGATGTTCAGCATTTTAAGTAATTCTCGGATCAGAGTACTCTCAAAATCTCGCACTTGGTCGGAGTGAAGTCGGTTTGGAAGACCGTAATGAACGAAGAACTTTTCCCATAGAACTTTCGCGACCATGATAGCCTTCTGGTCTTTTGTGGGGAAGGCCTGTGCATAGCGGGTGTAATGGTCCGTGATGATCAGCACATTACCGATTCCTCGACTATCAGGTTCGATACACAGGAAGTCCATACACACCAGGTCCATTGGACCAGAACTCTTCAGATGGGCCATGGGAGCTGCTCGGGTAGGCAACGTCTTGCGTTGAACGCACCGGGAACAACGGCGGCAGTGTTGTTCCACCGCTTCCCGCATCTTGGGCCAGAAAAACCGGTCTCGGACTAGCCCAAAAGTCTTCTCTACACCGAGATGCCCATGTTCATCGTGTAGAGACTTCAACACCATATATCTCAAGTTTTGGGGTAGAACTAGTTGTCGCCTATCAGGGTGGTTATGATATTGGACTACCCTATAGAGCAAACAATTATCTATCTCGAACTTGTCCACCTCACACATGAGTAACGCGACCAGATCTCGGGGAGCACTCTTCAATATAGCGGGGTTCTTTCGCTGAACGGCTTGTCGGATTATGCTGATCACTGGATCTCTTAATTGATAGTCCACTAAGTCTTTCCATCTTATGACTTTGTCCTGGGTTATGTTCATCCCTGCGGGGTCGCAGTAGGCAGCAGGGATCGCCTGCGACTGGCACCCTAACGAATCAGCAACTCTTAGTTCAGAGAAAGCGACCTGATCATTGATGACGGCCGCTATACTACACATTGCTCGCATCCCAGGTCCAGGGATCTCTTCCCATTCAGCATCGTCAGGGGTAGCACTCAATCCTGGTCGTCGTGATAGAGCATCGGCCCCAATGTTCAGAGGCCCTGGCTTGTACTTCAGGGAGAATCGGTAGTTACATAGTGTCGCCAGCCATCGGTGTCCGGCTGCATCCAATTTGGCGGAAGTACACTGGCGACACACTTTATTCGAGCTCGGCTAGTCCCACGAATTCGGGTATACCCGGGTGTATTGAGGTTTGTGACTGTTTTCTGCCCGAGTGCATTGAGGTATTTTCCAAGCAGGGATTGAAGCATTTTATTCCTGCTGGCTGCAATACTGCACAGTATATATATATATACTGCATTACAATTCATGAATTTATGCCATCTGGTAGACACGCAAAGCATTGCAGCATATTAAATCCTAATCATTATCATTTAACAGATCAGCCGCCCGTCAGCCAGGCATGAACCCAGGCTGGGAAGGCAAACGCAACGGGGCTTGTCAGAGGTGAGGAGCGGCGCATTCCAGGTATCTGCCAGGTACATACTGGGTATTTGCTCGAATAAAGTGTGTCGGTGCAGTATTGATGTACGTGAGGGGATTGTTATCGGTCCTTACCTCAAACGTAACACCATAGAGGTAATCATGAAGTTTCTCCGTGATCGCCCATTTGAGAGCCAGGAACTCTAACTTGTGCACCGGATATTTCTGCTCACTGGGTGTCAGACTGCGGCTGATGTAGGCTACAGGCCGAAGCCCCTCGGGGTGCTTCTGATGAAGGACAGCGGCCAGTCCATTGAGACTGGCATCCACATGCAGGACATATGGTTGCTCTGGGTCAGCATATGCAAGCACTGGTGCTTCTGTCAGGCTCTTCTTCAAGTTCAGGAAGGCCCGTTCACACTCAGGCATCCACTTATCGCCAAACGGTTAACGGGCCGACGTGGCCTTTCTCCCAGTATCTTCAGGGTATATCTTCAGCAAATTGTTCAAGGGTTTAGCTCGACTAGAGTACCCTTCCACGAACCGACGGTAATACCCACAGAAACCGAGGAAGGATCGCAGTTCCGCGACATTATCGGGACGCGGCCAGTTCACCACCACTTCTACTTTGGCCGGATCAGTAGCAATCCCCTGGGCAGACACGATGTGTCCCACATAGGTCACTGAGGTGTGGCAAAACCTACACTTGTCGAGTGATAGCTTCAATCCTTCTTGGCCAAGACGATCTATCACCTTCAGCAGCCTCTCCTCGTGTTCTTCTAAGGTCTTCCCAAAGACAATGATATCGTCCAGGTAAACCAGACACTCCCGAGGGTTCATGTCCCCTATTGTCTTTTCCATCAACCGCTGGAAGGTAGCAGGGGCCCCGCATATACCTTGGGGCATACGCGTGAACTGGAAGAAGCCCAGAGGACAGACGAAGGCAGTCTTTTCCTGATCCTCTTCACTCATGGGTACCTGGTAGTACCCAGATCGCAAATCGAGCACACTAAACCATTGGCTCCCGTTCAGAGCATTCAGGATCTCTTCAATACGAGGGAGATTGTATTGGTCAGGTACCGTACGATTATTCAGAGTTCGATAATCGACGCACAATCTTACAGATCCATTCTTCTTCCTTACTACCACTATGGGTGATGCATAAGGACTCCGCGACTCCGTCAGTATTCCAGCGGTCTTCATCTCCTCCAGGACATCCCTTACATCGTCCACATCCCTGGGGGCAATACGACGAGAGCGTTCACGGAACGGAGTGGCGTCACTCAGCCTAATAGTGTGTTGGGCGCTGCGACTGCGGCCCACATCCATTTCGCTGGTAAAAAATACTGCTTTTCTTTCCTTCAGCTTGGCTGTCAGTCGATCCTTCCACTCTGTTGGCAGGGTCGAATCTCCGAAGTTGAAGTCCAGGTCGACTAACCGCTCACCTACTGCAGCGGCGTTCACCTGGGGCGCGGTTTCTACCGGGCTGACGGGATATATACTGCCCAGACTTTGTCCTACATCGATGTCCATTGGAAATGGAGAGATGTTTTGGATATACACATGGGTTCGGAGAGGAACTCGGGTCGTCCACTCTCTTACTTCAGGTATTACCCGATACCCTCTCTGGATCTCTTCCTCAGGGTCACTCTCCAGAGAGAACAGATGATCGGTCTCCTCCCGATCCGGATAACAGCACCAGACGGCCAGGCGTTTCACTCCCCCTGGTGAAATGGTCGTCAGTCCGCGTTGACGATTGTAGAGGTCCCCGTGACGCTCTAGGGCATATACTCGGTTGCACTCCTCTCTCAGTACATGGTCCAGGCGTGTATTGGCCATTGGCAATTCATTAGTCTCCTTCAGGTAGGCTCTGATTACAGCTCGTACTATATCCGTATTTGTCCCCAGGATGACCGGGTACTGACACTGTCCTTGAGGCTTTGGGCACACCATTGCCTCCACATTCATGGGATGTTTCTTGCCGGTATTCAATTGAAGTATCTCCAGTTGAACGCTCACAATCCCATCGATAGGGTAATCCTCGTTGCTCAACCCCCTCACCTTCATATGTTCCGCCGACCGCAGAGGACAATGCTTCAGGTGCTGGTCGTAGAAGTGCCGGTATATTATGGTCACTTGAGACCCGGTGTCCAATAGAGCAGCAGCATAGACTCCCTCTACTACCACACGTACGATGGCCGAAGGGCCCACCTGACAGTAACCATCTCCCCCTGGAGTTCCTTCGCCTGGGCTCAGGTCAGGAGGGGCTTCGGAAGGCGTGGGGGTGGCCTCTGTGGTTTTGGCTTCTGAGGTCTGCCTCTGACAGATCATAGCCCTGGCCGAGCTTCCTTTACGGGGCGTTTCCTTTTCTTGGGTGACTCCATTAGGGCACTCTCTAGAGAAATGGCCTTTCTGTCCACAGGTATAGCAGACGACGTCTTTGAGGTCCAGTCGTCTTGAGTAAGTGGGGGAGGATCTCCCCGAAGCCCGCCCTTTCGTTGAGGGCGACTTGGGTGGCGCATCTTCCTCTTTGACAGATGTCTTGGTCTGGCGAGCGGAGGCTCCCGGGGTGTCACTGACTGGAGGATCTCTGACCTTGGTGCCTGCATGCAGCTTGGTATAGGCCTCATGCCCTTTTACGATCCCCAGAATGTCCATGAAGGTAGGGGGAGGTCCCTCCTTTAGTGAGCACCTGATCATGATCACGATGTGATGCGTGGGGATGGCCCCTCGGAGGAACTGCTTGCGCCGATATTCGTCCATCTCTGAAGATAGTATGAGACCGCAAGTTCGCAATTTCCACAGGACCAGCTGGATGCGTTGCAGGAAGTCGGACAGGTCTTCCTTCTCCTTCTGTCTGAGAGCGTAATATTTGAACCACAGCTCGCTCTCCTCTTCCTCTTTGCCATAGATCTGGACTAACAAGTCTACCATCTGGTGAGCAGAGAGATCAGGGTCTTGGTCACGCTGTGCACTGACCATGGTGGCCGCTGGGGGTCGTAGACTTTCCAGGATTCTCTGCCGTCTGACCGTTTCAGAGCAGGGCCATTCGTCGATCACCTTGAGGGTGTGCTCCTTCCAAGAATCGATACTTTCTTCGCCTGTGAGGACAGGAACCGTTCCTGAGAACGCCTTCAATTTCCTATAATTTTGGGCTTGAGCGGACGTAGTTATCGCTTCCACAAGCTGCGAGAATGTCACTCCTAGCAGAGAGCCATCATTGTCGGAGCCACTGGCTATCGCTGCTCGCTGCCTGTTAGGGGTTGGGGTAGGACTGTTCACGGGCCTGTTAGTAACCGGTGATGTTGGCGGACTACCGGCCCAGCTGGTGGCCCCTTGCCTAGCATCTGAAGAGAAGGTCACTCTGGGTAGGGATATTTCTGATCGGATGGGTGTACTGGCGGCCATATCTCTGTCGTCCCAACCCTCATGTCTGGGGAGGGAAGTGACGTGACTGGAAACAGTTCCCGGGTAAATTAGAGGGCACCCTTGCGGCAAAGTCTCTGGTAGATACACTACTCGTGGGCCTCTATCAGGAAGTATAGCTTGTTCAGTGGCTAGCAATAGGGTGTTCTCTTGCCGGTCAATGTTATAGTGCTTGCTGATGAGGTGGGCGCCCGCCAGACCAGGTAATGTCCTTACTGCGCTGCAGACAGTAAACATGGAGACATCAGCAGGCACCCCGTCTACGGCGACCACGTGTCGCAGAAGCTCTCCTAGCTTTTCGGCCCAGTCGGCCACTTGTTTGGGCGTGAGCGCAGACATGCTGACTGACAGGGTAACGGTAACTATAAAGTGGGGCACCCCAGGACTATCTCAGCAGCGCCTCCAAATGTAACGGGTATTCCCTATGAATACAACCGCTACTACCTGCTGTGCAAGCTGTGTGGCTCTCAGGAGCCTAAGCCTCCGCTTGGGGAACCTGGGGTACATGCATATGGTACATCTCGTGGTGCAACGCCTCCACCTGGGGGGGATCCCAACGAAGTGGAAGAAGGCCCTCACAGGAAACAATCACACAAAGCAAACAATATAAAACAGGACTGGCTTTACTGCATAGCAAAACATATATCATCCCAACCTTCATGCGTCACGGCGGACGCTAACCACACTGCGCCACGGCAGACGCTAACCATACTAGGCGTCATGGCGGACGCTAATCACACTAGGCGTCACGGCGGACGCTACCACCTCTGGCGTCACGGCGGACGCTAGCCTCCCACAGAGTGATCCCACCCCGTGTCCAGTAACCCCCACCCAAATGTCTCGCACCCCCAAAGTCAAATACCACTGTGCATATGTATGTGTGACTGCGCAGCCACTATGTCTGGTGATAGGCCTGGTTGGTGCACGTGAGTTGCATGTTACCTGCCCGGGCTCCAGCCACGGGTACCGCGATATCGCTGGAGATCCGCCCGATCCGACGTTGTCCTCCACACCGCGTTGGGTGAATTCCAGCGCGGATAATATCACCTTAGTCCCAGGGTCTTTGGTGGTGTTCTGAGCCCAGAACCCACCTCGCAGGGCCGCACGGCTTCAGCACTGTGTCCCTGACTAAGCTACCAATAAATGGGGCAGTGTCCCTATCTAGGGCCTGTCCCTATACTCCACAAGCTACTAGGTGGCTCAGGACCTAACTGGGACCTTGGGGGCTGCTGGCCTAATGCAGAGGGTCACTGACCCCTGCATCCACCTCTTACCCCTAGCTGGTCCGGATCCTGACTGCCTGCGTGGCTGCAAACCCCGCGAAATGTATCCATCTGTTCCCAGGCAAATCCCTCAGCCCTATTGGCTCCCTGGCGTCAGGTGTCTCTGCCCCTATGCACCCTGGGGGCTGGCAGTCTATTCTCGCGCATGCGCGAGCTGTCTGGGCCTCCCGCGCTGTGCATTGCCATTGCGCATGCGCAATAGCCCTATGTATGGCGGCGCCCTTCTCACCGACTGCCGGGCCGGTGGCAACGCGATCGCGGCCTTAGCGACGGCCCGATCGCGTCCCCGGCAACTGGCCCGCTCGCCGCTCGCGTCCCTAGCTACCAGGGATCTCTCTCCTCGCGCGCTGGCCCCCCCTCACTCCCTCGCACACAGCGTCTGGCAAAAGGGAGGAGGGGGTCAGCCATGACAGGGGGGACCTGGCTACATCTGTATTGAAGAAGGTTGTTTCTTTTATATAGTATGTTTTGTTTTATTTTTTTAATGGATTGCTCTCTTTTTTAGATATATTGAGGTCTTTTGTCAATTTATTGGGGTCTTTCTTTAGATGCATTGGGGTATTTTTTATATGTATTTGGGTGGGTTTTATATGTACTGTATTGCTTTTTTTTATATGTATTACACACAGCCCACAGGCCCATATTTAACCCCTCCTCCCCCCACACCCCCAGGCTCATACTGAATCCCCCCAGGCCTTTTGTCACATTGGATGTAACATTGGGTATCTTTTTCTTTTGTTGAAAATATAAAAATAAAACAGATTGCATTGTAATGTTTTTTCCATATTAACAATAACAAGAAAACAGTTCAGTAAAGGTTGCGCGCTAAAAAAAATGTGTGGTAGGTGCGCTATGGGTTGGGGGTGGGGGGGGGAGGCCCTGCTCCTTTCATTTGTCCTTTGCCCCATGATTTCTGTGGGCGGCCCTGATAATAATCACATAATAGTTAATGGTGGAACTTTGTCATTTGAAATAAAAGTATTCTTGTCCATGCACTGATTAGGCTTCAGGAAAGAGGGTCATTTGTTGGGGCTCTGGTTGAGATTTAGGCAGGCGGGTGGTTGATGAGATGTTGTATGTGCGTCACTCTGGAGTTCGTTCACATGGGATAAAATTATTCTGGTCTTTCCGGTATTTGTTAAAAGAAAATGTAGTACATTGCTTTCTTTTTAACAGCTGTGACTTGTAGCTGCTCCTCTCTCGTGTAAAGAAAACCAGGCCATTTGTTGCCGACATGCCAGGAATATTCCCTAACTGTTTAACAACATGAGAGTACCTGCTTTAATCTCATGCACAAGGGAATAATAAAAGCAAATTCGATAGTGGAGGTCATAAGAGGACTAGACATCAAAAGTCTGGTTTACACCTTTGTTATTTAAATATATTCAGCCGGCCTGCTACAAATTATTACAAGTAAGAATAAGACTGGCGTGTGCCCCTCTGAAACAGGAAGATAACAATGTTAAAACACTCATTGGAATGCATATGGTAGAGAGAGAAAAAAGGTGGATGGGACATCGGATGCTTGCAGAGGTTTCCCATAGACACAAGCAGAATCTTAAACAAGACATAAAAGTCCGTATTCACTAAGTGGTAGTATGACATGAGACATCTTTCAGCACTGAAGGACACCTAGGCTGTGTATTGCCTTTTCAGCAAATGCAGAATTGCAAACTGGCATGTAGTTTGATACAGGAAAAATCTGCCCACAATCATTAACTATCATTATGTATGCATAACAATTACAGGATTGGACATCTCGTTTGCATAAGCTTTTCACCTGATACTGTCCAGAAACTGATAGTTTGAAATCTAACCACCGAAAGTTTTTTATTTATTTTTTTTTTTAAAGGACACTAGAGAAAGAGAAAAAAAAAGAAAAGAGAAAAAAAAAAGAAAAGAGAAAAAAAAAGAAAAGAGAGAAAAAAAGAAAAGAGAGAGAGAGAAAGAGAGAGAGAGAGAGCAAAAGAGAGAGCGAGAGAGAGCGAGAGAGAGAGAGAGAGAGAGCAAAAGAGAGAGCGAGAGAGAGAAAGAGACAGAGAAAGAGAGAGAGAAAGAGAGAGGGAGAAGAAAGGAAAGAGAGAAATCCTGTTGACTTGTATAGGCTAAATAGATTAGCGGAAGCCTATACACACCACACGGGGAGATACCTGTAAACACACAATCTCATTTGCATATCATTACATTGCTGGAGCCAAATCACATGACACGTGAACATTAGAGAGGTTTGTATACAAGTAAACACCAAATTTCCTGCGCCCACCAGGAAAGCGCTGAAATGAGATATTCAGTGGAATGTCCTGAAAATAAATATCCAGTGCTGCATGCAAGAGAGACTGCAATGATCAAAATGGCTGGTGGGATGATGTTATCTAACAATATCCTTGCAAATGATTCCAGGACAACAATCTAGGAGCATTGTATTTAGGGGCATTTGGCCAGATGATGAGGCCAAATGGAATTAAAGGAAAGAGTAGTTACTTTTGTGGTTGCCAACATAGTCTTTCTGTTTGAGAAGAAGGTAGTGTGTAAAGGGGGGAGAGCTACAGCAGGAGTGAATCTCAGTGGCCGGACATCGATGCAAGAAGCAAAGGCATAAGCAGAGGTCCCGGGCAGGCAGCAAAGGGGCATCGTCAGGGTTAACTAGCAGAAGTCATGGGCAGGCAGTGAAGACAGGAACGGGCACACGCAGCAACATCCAGGAACAGTTCTCAGGAACGGGGACAAGGACTGGACAGACAAGGACCTTCAAAAATGCACGACCAATACAAGCAAGACAGGCATAAGGGGCAGTAAATAAAGGAAAAGATAGGCAGAAATAGGGCTTAAATAGGACAGGACCAGTAGGAGACAGAGGAAAATAGGTAGAGGCAAGGTACAGAGAACCAAGCTCCGCTGATTCTAACTCAGTATCATTGTTTTCAGTCAGTGTCTGTACTCACTGATCCACTCCTCCAGCAAAACATATAACAAAGATTTACAAATATATAACACCATACAGTTTGTGGCCAAGTAAGCCACAGTAAAGCGGATACAGACACTAAAATCGGTGTATCCATCCAAATGGATAGGGGCAATGGCTGGTTTTAACCTTTATTACAAGAGCCGCATTGCCCTTACCGCAACACTGTGAAATGCAGTTTCTTGCATAAATTAGTGGTGGAGCTAGGTTACTTATGAATGAGATGCTTTTGAAGTTCAGTTTCTTTGTGGATTTTAAAACAAGAGGCAAATGATTCCCCAGATGCTAATTATTTAGCAGTTGTACAAGCACTGAATAAACACACACACCCATGTCTTGTATGGCAATACAGATATAGAGTGTCCCTGGGAAAGAGACACTCAAACGCTTGCGCAGCCTGAATCAGAGATGTATAAGTGCTAACAGGGGTATTAAATTCAAACTAGAACATGGGAAGGGGAAAGAAACACCCATAGCGATGCACACTAATAATTAATTGAGGGAAAGATGCTACAAGAATGCTTAAGACAAACTTTATTGTAATTAATCATGAAATAAATGGGAATAATATTAAAGACACACATGCAACAGGCAAATGGTGTATTGTAACCACGTCTAATGTCACAGACAAAATTATCTTGATACACGGTTAGTGGTAAGATCAGATTGGTTGCTATGGTTACAGAAACACCTGATAAAAATATATGTGATAATAACAAAACTAGTGTTTGCAGAGAAAAACCCAGGTCTTAAGGGGATAGATAACAGACCATCTGCTTTCCATAAAATAAAGTAGATGTGAGTTTAATGCTAATAGCAGCATATTAGGAGACACACACACACAAACACACTTAAATCCATCAGTGTCCAGAGTTCAGCACAACACTGCCCTTACAAGGCAACTGAGATGTTGGATAAGTGAGGTTAAACTCACTTAAAGCATCAACACACGTGAAATAGCAGTTTGAGCTGTAAACTGTAACAATAGATAATGTTACCTTAGTAATAAAAATGGAACCCCTCCACATTCAGGTCTCAGACTATAACTATTGCTGAGGTGGGGGCCTGAGTCCCTATTTATACTTCATGGGCCAAACGTGGTCTATGGTCAGATAGTGGGAAAATACAGACGGAGAGGAACCTGCCAGGGGGCAGGGTATGTGGGTCTCATCACACAAGGGGTTAAATCCTCCCACTGTTAAAATGTTGATGTATCCATCAACTGGTTTAAAGTCCTTTTTAGACAATAGATCTACTGTACACAGCATATATCTTCCTCTCTTGGTGCAGAGAATTATAGGTATAGTGGGTGGAAGCAACACACATACAATTTGTACAGATTGTAATATGTAATTGTTCTGTTCCCCTTGACGGGCTTTCCCTTCTGGTGGCAGCAGTGGTATCGTTAGTCTCAGCACCGATATTCTTCCGGGAATATCTGTCCAGAGTATGGTCTCAGTTTTGAACACCACAGAACTCAGAGTTACAAAACCTCCAGTTACTCAGACACACATTCTTCACTATTCCCTGTAGTTAATCAATGTACAGACAGGACTACAAGGATGTCGGCCAAGTATGGGACCTGAACCAAGGACCAGATCACACTCTGATATGAGGAGTACAGATTAACCACCACGAACCACGGCAAGAAACAATTGGTCGCTGACCTGGTGGCCTACGAAGCAATGCGCTCAGTGGTTGGAGCTGAGAAACTTGAGGTGTTGGCCGGCCCTTCAGGACCAAGAGAGTCGTCCACCAGCTCGAGTGATGATTTAGTGGCGACTTGCGCGGTGCCCCTGCAGCAGAGAACGGTATGCCAAGGTTTAAACCCTATTGGAAATGAAGAGTGCAGATTAACCACCAGGAACAATGACAAGAAACAATTGGTCGCTGACCTGGTGGCCTACGAGGCCCGGTGCTCAGTGGTTGGAGATGAGCAGCTCCGAGGTGGTGGCCGGCCCTTCAGGCCCCCGAGAGTCATCCACCAGCTCGAGTGATGAGTCATTGAAAACGTCAGCGGTACTACCTGCAGCGGAGAACTGTATGCCGAGGTATAAACCCTATTGGATATTTAAGAAAATACTGGTTTTTATTGAAGAAGGATATCATGGAAAAACTATGGAATTTCTATAATAATCATTGGGTTAACATCATGAAAACAGGGGGGGTGGGGGAGTTTGAGGGAGGGAGGAAACCCCCTATGCCGATGCTCTAGATATGTTAGGCAAACTAGAAATGGCTATGAATAATGTCCATGACTGATATAAATGTCCGTAGAATGCTTGAATAAGTTTATGTGATGGGAGAAAACCACTGCTTGTATAATGCTTATATTGAATGCGCCCGTGCATAAGTGGACTGAAACATGCAGATAGAGGAAGGAATGATAGGGGGAGGGTCTCGCCGCCTGAGCCCCATGAGTCCCGCTAACAGGACACATGACCCCCACACACAAACCAAACCTCAATCTAATACTGCTGTCGGAAAGGATGATGGTGGTAATTCCAACCCCCCCACCACGATGTCTCTCCTTAGGCAATCTTGTTTTGGTTAATTTTATTCAGTTATGTTGTGTTCCGCTAGTATATAATTTATATAATTAATAGATTTTTGTGGGTTTGGGAGGGGAGGGGTGATGATCTTATGTCTAGTCCCTCTCCTGCTAAATATCCTTATTGATATTGATATTCGCCTACAAACTTGGAACTCCAATGTGATAAGATTTTTATTTTTCCACCGTCTTTCTTTGTTCTGTACCCCTTAAAAAAAAAAGTAATACTGCTGTCACACGGGCACAAGGATGAAGTGAAAAATTATACAGATTCACGTACTTCACTCTCCATAGTCCCTTGCGGTGTCGCAGAGTCAGAAAACTCCCGTCGGGGTGCGTGCTCCAGCCGAAGCCATCCGGAAGATGCAGGTAAAGGAAAAAATAGCAGTGCACTGCAAAAAATGCTGGTAAGGAAGCTAGACAAGGGTAGCCATAAAAAAAAGATATTTATTGCAAGTACAACATCCCCGCAGTCAACTCTGACGCGTTTCATACCTGTTGGTACTTTGTCAAAGAGTGACTGGAGATAGATCTAGGGAGCCCTTTAGCAGGACCGTCTTAACAGCATTATAGGCTCCCGGGCAAAGCAGTGCACTGGGCCCTGCCTACACAATCACTCACAGGAATAAAAATATAAATTATCGATAAAATAAACTTATATTTATTGGCACCTCCAACAAAATCAGTGTTTTGACATTAAAAAAACCATGCTGTATACTGTAGCAAAGATTAATCAATACAAACGTTTGGTGATTGGAAAATTAGTGTTAAATTCTGGTCTGTGCATAGATTAGCATGGGGCCCCTATGCTCGTGGGGCCCCCGGGCAACTGCCCAGTATGCCCATGCGTTAAGACGGCACTGCCCATGAGTGGCTGCTTCTGGGAAATTTTTGATTAAATGAGTAATTCCAGGTGCAAAATACACCTGAACTGGTATACCATTAGCTTGAATTTGCACAGGAAGCAGCCACTATTTCAGAATCCTTGAACAAGAAAACACTTTAAAACACAGAGTTAAAAACATGGTATCCTTACTGATAAATCAATAGAAGATTAGTTAATGTAACCAATGAATTGATACAATGTATATAAATGAATATAGCAACCAAACTACACTACATGCTGGGGATGCTGTAAAATGTGAAAGCATAACAGTAAAAATGAGCAACAGAGGACATAGATATAAATCAAGCTGTATGTATATACATGCAAAAACTGTATAGATGGTAATACTGTAGTACAAGACAGAGGCTCACGTGAACCTCTGTGACTGCACTTAAAACATTGAACTGTACAGCGCTGTTCTTTTAACCTATTCATGGTCCTAGACCATGGAAATGATATGTCACTCTTTTTTTACAAAGTTCAGTCCACAGCACAATAAGAAATATTATGCATTTAGAATAGGTATCTGCTGAAATGGAGTTTACATTGACGGCCGTAGCGGATTTCCCATTAGGGCCTGTTAGGCCCGGGCCTAGGGCAGCAAAATTTGGGGGGGAATACATGTCCGCTCCCATATACTTTTTCCACGCTCTTGGGCCTAGTGAACCTAATGGGAAGTCCTTTTAGCTGTTGTGGCCACCTCCTTACCTGCCACCCTGCTTCTTCTGAACCGCAGCCTCAAATGATGCCTTGAACATAACCAACGTGACATCTCGTGCCTCGTTGACATGGGAACGTGACATCGCAGCGTCAAATGACGTTGTGTTACCATGGCAACGTGACGCCGTGTGATGTCACAATGGTGATGTCTGTGGCGTCATTAGATGCTGTGGGTCAGAAAGAGGAAGGGCAGCAGGTAAGGAGGTGGCCGCAACAGCTGTGCCTTAGGGCTGCAGATTTTGAAATCCGGGTCTATGGACAAGCGACGATTGGCTATGAACTGACCCTGGACTAGCGGCATTCTTACTGGACTGTCAGATGGGTGGAAGTGTTCAGCAAACCAAGACACCTCAGGTGCTGGTCTGGGACTAAAATCCTCCTCTTTCTCGGGTGGTCAGGGTATATGAGCGGGCATCCACTGTGTGGGGCTCCAGGAAAATGCAGGCCATCATCTTCACTTTATTTGTCACCAACGGTAACTAGAACCACGCTCCATCTGTATGTAGGATCCCATTTTCGGCCTAGGGGGACCGTGGCTAACCCAGGAAACCACCTCAGGGAGGGCTGGCGCAACAGAGATTGAGCCATTCATAAAATATTTTTTTTCCCCTTGCACAGCATTAATAAAAAAGAGGCCGGAGGGGGTCTCCAGGTGGTCCCTGCGATTGTCTGGGACCCTTGGGTTGTCCCCGCGGGTGTCTGGGGGCCTTCGGGTGGTCCCCACGGGTGTCTGGGGCTCCTCGGATGGTAAACCTGGTGAAAAGAAATGGTGAGTTTTTATAGTAGGAATCAGTTATCACTGCTTTGTCAATAGCGCTTACTGGCTAAAAACGGTGTTTGCTATTTTTTGGCCTATCATATGACTTTTTTATTACTGACTGTTGGTGATAAAAAGCCTAAATAGCGCAATACTGCACTGTTATAACTGCTTTGTGAATCGCACAGCAGGCAGTGTTGCGCTATAAAGTTATTTATCGCACTTAAAAACAGTTATCTCTGCTTTGTGAATCAGCCCCTGTGTATCTGGCTCAATGTGCTGCAAAGATCCAACTTGTCAAACTCTTCATAAACTAAAAGTAATAGTGTGTATAATTCATTGCTCTGCTCCATGTGTTTTCTTATTAAATGAAAGCATGAAATAAAAAAAGATAATTCATAACAATGATGCCACTTTCCCGGAAATGCAGTTCATGCATTGTTATTGTTAATGCACAATATAGGACTAATCACATTAGCTATTAATCTAACTTGTACTTATCTTAAATAAATTGCTATATAATATACTTTTAAATAAATACAAGTCACATGCCATAACTGACCTATATCCATCCCTTTTACGTGAAACATGGAAAACTGGAAATCAAATAGCATGCACAAAATCCCACAGAAAGGATCAGAGAAGGCCCCCAGAAGCACTGCACTCATTACCTGTAATGAGCTGAACAAATTATATTCTGGGGTGCAGATATCTCCACATAACAAATCAAATAACATGACTACAGTTTGCATTGTAGAGACATACCATTCTTGTTTTAAGCATAACTTGACCTTAGCAGATTTATGGTGGGTGAAAAAATAAAAAGTGACAAACCCTCCATGGTACAGTGTACATCAAATAAGTATATCACATGTGGGTATATTCACATGTCTCAGACATGTCTACATCCTTGTCTTTCCCCATTATCACTAAGTAAACAATGCTTTCACTACAGTCAAGGATTCTGGGTAATGACATGCAAATGAGCACAGTGTGTCACTCTTGACTTCTTATCTACTGTATGTCTTTGAGTAGGTTTACTAGCTATGTACTTTTTAAACCCGGCTGTACTGAAAAGCTGTGCAATGTGGCAGACATACGTTTATAGAAGTCCATGTAAAAATGGATAAGAAGTACAGCAAAGAGTAACCCAGTGTACTAATTTGCATGTCATTACCCAGAATCCCTAGCTGTGTTGGAAGCACAGTTTGCAAAGGGATAATGTTAAATTCAGGGTTGCAGAACTGTCAGAGACATGCAAATTTAATCACAAGTGATATATTTATTTGCTGTATGCAATTTCAAGTATGGAAGGCTACAGTAGAAACAGAAAAAAATTGAAAAATGACCATGTTCAGAGTTTCCTAATATCTTGTTGTTTGTGGGGAAGATTAGTAATTTTAGTGATATTGAGTATCACTTTTTGTGATATAAAATGCTTATCCCTATGATTTTTATTCATTGTACAGCACATGCTGCAGTCATGCTTGAAATATTTGTTTGAGAGCAAAACATCCTATACTTTTCAAATGTAAAATATTACGGCTGCTCAGAATGCATTGTGTTTTCATATACAGTAATAGGCATGAAAATGTTTAATCTTGGTTGTTAGACTTTTACAGGAAAACATGAAAGGCGACTGTGGCAACCACAAATTCATACATTAACTCATATGCTTTGATAAAGCAAAAACTAGTAGCAAAGTACACATTATATATAGACTCATTACCAGCATATTAAATAATATAACAAATAATGCTTAACATGTAAAGCTCTCTAATGCAAGTTACTTTAAAATGTGCAATCCCGACCATTATTCACTTTCCTCTAAATGCATTATATGAAAGTGGCGAATTACCATTTACAAGCACTACCTTGAATGCCACACCCCCCCTCAAAAAATACTCCATTACTGAAAATTGTAGTTGTATGGCTTCCATTGCATTATTCGACTCTATGGTTACTATGTCCCCCATCCCTCTGATAATGCCCTGCTTCTTTAATTTTCACGGTATTATTGGCTCTTCCAGTAATGGCATTCAAATCCTACAGTGGCGACCACCTTTAGTCTAAATCGGCTAGATCCGCGATTTTCAGATTATCCCGGTTATGTGCGGTTTTGTGTCATTTTCGCCCGGAGTGAACAGCGTTATTTTCGCGCTCGTGATACTAGCATTTTATTCTCGCTGTCTGCAATACTGTGATGCTGTGTAAAAACTCGCGAGCTGTTGTCTTGGAAGTCTAATACCTTCGCGGTTCAACCTACGTCAGTACACAGTCTGTGTGTGCGCGCGCAGTAATTGTAAATTTGCATATTTAAAGTATACATGCATTTGCGGTGCTGTGCTGCTGTACAGTATGTCTCATTTGAAAATTGTTGAAACGCATAGGCGTGTACAGTACTGTAACAGTGTCACATTTCTGCATACAGTATACAGCGCTCTCCCCTCGCTCAGGATAATTAACTGCACTGCAGGGTATTTCAACTTCTTATCTTCTGTGCAATGCAGTAAATCTCTCCCACACCATTCCTTTGAACGTGTGTCTGGTTTCAATCACATTCCTGCTTGACAGCAGGAATTTGCTGCGCATGCGCCTGTAACTTCGCCCACCACTGCTTGCTTGCCTGAGTTAGTGACCAAAAAAAATTAAGAAATATTTTTTTATTGTAATTTTTTTTTCTCCACAAGCCTGCAAAAACCATCTTACTGTAGCTTTTGTCTGCGACCCTGTGCGTTTGATTGCACATGGTTGATTTGTGTGCTTTTTACGTACTGTATTTGGGGGTGTATAATTATGATGAACTGCCTTTTGAAATTAAAGTATGTCTTTAGATTTGAACTTCATGCGGCTGTTTTTAATTTTTGGAATCTTGCCATTGTGTTTTGAATCTGTCCATAGCCGAGCTTCAAAGCCTCTCTGTGCCTGCGTGTAATCCTTGTTCAGATGGGAGTTATTTAGCTGATTACTGCGCATGAGTCACCCAACCCTCCCCCCCTCTCCACAGAGTCATTCGACAGACACCTGCACAGAGTCATTCATTTTATGAAGTTAGTTATTGTGTTTTTAATCCATCCCTAGCCGAGCGTCAATCGCCTCACTGCGCCTGCGTATACTCTAAGCCTCTTTGAGATGGGAGCTAGCTGCTTACTGCGCATGAGTCACCCAACCTCCCCCCCTCTCTACAGAGTTGTTAATTTTCTGAATCTTGCCATTGTATTCTTAATCCGTCCAAAGCCGAGCTTCAAATCCTCACTGCGCCTTGTGTGATCCTTTTTCAGATGGGAGCTATTTAGCTGCTTAGCTTCTTACTGTGCATGAGTCACCCACCCCCCTCCCCCTCTCCACAGAGTTGTTAATTTTCTGAATCTTGCCATTGTGTTCTTAATCCGTCCATAGCCGAGCTACAGTACAGAACAAAGCCTCACTGCGCCTGTGTGTAATTCTCTTTGAGATGGGAGCTTTGAGGCTTTGTTAACGGCAATGTTTTGGAAAATCCCTTCTCGAATTTGATTTGCAAAGAGCATCACCTTGATATTATAATAATAATAATAGCATGTTTTTGTATAGCGCTGTTAGTTACAGTATACGTAGCGCTTTCCAGAGACATTTTGCAGGCACAGGTCCCTCCCTGTCCCGTGGAGCACACAATCTACTGTATGTTTTTGGTGCCTGAGGCACAGGGAGATAAAGTGACTTGCTTTTTATGTACTGTGTTTGGGGGTTTTATTTGGGGGTTTATTGATCAAATTATTATGATGAACTGCCTTTTGAAATTACTGTACTCTACTCTACAGTATGTAATTTCTTTGAACTGCAGCACAACCAATCCTTCATCCCTCCCCCACGCACACACAAACTCTTTTCGACAGACACCTCCACAGAGTCATTCATTTTCTGAAGTTAGTCATTGTGTTTTTAATCCGTCCCTAGCCGAGCGTCAATCGCCTCACTGCGCCTGCGTGTACTCTAAGCCTCTTTGAGATGGGAGCTAGCTGATTACTGCACATGACTCAACCAACCCCCCCCCCCAACCCTTTGAGGCTTTGTTTATGGTAACGCTTTGGAAAATCCCTTCTCGAATTTGAAATTTAAAGCTGATTTGCACAGCATTGTGAGAATTGAGAGTAAAAAAAACCATTAACTGATTCATGTTGTTTTGACATTCATTCTTATACTGTGGGGGAAAGGGTGTGTGTGGTTGTCAATGATTATGATTACCAGGAATGTGAATAAATATTTATTTTATTTCATCAGGAACAAAAAAATACAAATATAAAAATAATCATGAATAATACATAATGCAGTCTTTATTAAGTTCTTCTGGCAGATTCAATTTGGATAAACATTTAGAAAACATTTGTAAAACATGGAGAAACATGAATTATGCACATTTATAAGAATATTATGTAATAATATATATACACTGTAATGTATAATATATGTATAGTGTATATATATATATATATATATACAGTATACTGTACATAGTAATATTATTTTATCCGTCGTTATCTTGTTCCTCATTCCGTGTACAGTACAGTACTTAATTGAGAGAGGAGAGGTTTTGTGTACATCAATACTGCTGTTTATATACTGTACATTTGACTGTACAAAGAGATCAGACTGGACACAACACCCCACCTCCCCCCATGCCACCCTTTTTTCCTGAAACGACAAGAAAACAAAAAATTAGTGCAGTTACTGTATGTGTGTACTGTATTATGGCATTGTGTGATATGTAGTACTACTTTAGATGGCTGGTGCTGCTTTCTCTGAAAAGAAATAAAATGACCAGTTAGTAGGCAGTTACTGTACTACTGTCAAACTAGTCTACTGTATACTGGAACTACTGTACTCTATACTCTGACTACTGGTAAATACAACTGTATGTAACCTGATGGCTGGTGCTGCTCTCTCTGTAAAGAAAAAACTGTAACTACTGTACTCTATACTCTGACTATTGGGAAAGAAAAAATCTGTGTCATACTTACCTGTATTATACTGTACTTACAATACTACTCCACAGTACTACTTTCCTGATGTTTGCCCATTAAAGCGCGATCACAATGGGCAACACAGTCACAATATGGTCTATATATTTATTTCAGCGTTCCACGGTGAGTACATCGTTCCAAAAACTCATTATGCCTTGCGCCAACTCATCCTTTTTGGAGGGTTTCACGACTTTTCAGAAATAGTCCTTCAGCTGATGCCAGACCATTTCGATCGGATTGAAGTCTGGTGATCTGTCATTGGAAAAATAGGACAATTAGTTTAAAAGATACAGTACACAGTAAAAACAGTGGGGGGAAATGAGACACAGTCTACTGCACTTACTCCGCTGGCGTCTTCACCCAGTTGATACCGCGCTCAAGGATATGCGCTGTTGACGCGGTATGCTCCGGATCGTTGTCCTGGTAGAAGCGGTGACCATCCGGGAACTCGCGTGTGATATATTGCCCTATCTCAGGGACAATGTTGTCTTGGAAGAAAGCTTTATTCATTATTCCTATAGCAAGAGAAGAAAAGTGCTCAAAAAACTGCACAATAGTACAGTACAGTGCATACAGTAAGGTTACACTAGTAAAGTACAGTGCATAAGGCTACATTATATTTGATATATTTTACCTTCAAAGATGACAATGCATCCGGGTCCACACCTAGAGATGGCATCACACACATGCAGCTTCACGGGGTGTTTTGGCCACGGCTTCAAAGATATGCGGCCTTTTTTGTGGAATGCAAAGCTTGCAGATCTCTCCAGCGACACAGTAGACTCATCAGTGAAGATGCAATCCTGGAAATTCTCCCCACTGTCGATCCATACCTGGGCCTGGACCACTCTTTTGATTTTGTTTGCGTCCCGTACCATGGGGTACGCTCTGTAATGACAAGGAATAAATAATTTTAGCGGTACAGTACAGTTTCCTAAACAACACTTTCACCTCCTGTACTGTCCAGTACTAACCTCACGCGTCCATATCTCCATCCAATGCTGCGTCTCATCTTCTTTATGCTGCTCTCGGATACAGTCAGATTGTGCTTTCCCTGCAGAGTGTTTTTGACCCTTAATGCACTCTTCTCATCATTCTCCTCACTTATTTTGTCCACCAGAAGAGTTGTCTCCCTACAATGTAAAGAAAATATATTGTTTTATTAATATGCAGCAATATAAAATTTATATATAAATATACAAAATATATATACTGTTGTAATATAAATATAAATATACAAAATATATATACTGTACTGATATAAATATAAATATACAAAATATATATACTGTTGTAATATAAATATAAATGTACAAAATATATACTGTATACTGTACTGATATAAATATAAATATACAAAATATATATACTGTACTGATATAAATATACAAAATATATATTCTGTACTGATATAAATATAAATATACAAAATATATATACTGTTGTAATATAAATCAACAGAAATAACAAAAATATTAGATTTAAATAAAAATGAATTTTATTTTTAATTTGTATAAATATACTTACGCGTTAGTTACCCTTGGTGCCCTTTTGCGGTCTCTGTTTTTTCCGTGTGCATGATAGCTCACGGTGGTTGCTGGCACAACGATGCCAGAAGTAGCTAACCAGCGTTGGATAGCAGCAATTCGGTGTCCGCTCGTGTACATCTCCTTAATTCGGATGCTGAGCTCCTTGGAAAACTTTTTAACAGGCATTGCTGCGAGTAGAAAGAAATACAAACACAAGAATGTATATTCAATGTTTAGTCGATGTGTATTCAATGTGCAGTGAATCCACAAAATGGATGGTGTATTTATACGGTAATGACTCACATTAAAGTACGCCCACTTTCAACACCTGTACCTGGTCGCCATGCATAAAAGGTTACACACTTTGCATAGCCCACCACTCGATGATCTTTATCTGAACTTGCCCTTGTCCAGATACTGCATTGTGCCACCTGCTTCCATGGAGCAACCCCGATTCTACGGACGCAGAAACCCACTCGCCTCTGCCGTGCCTGTCAAGCAGAAAAAGCAAAAGACGGTTGCCATTTCCACGCCAAGGCAAAAGCGACAGGCTAAGGCCATAAAGAAAACCTTCTGCTGACCACAAAGGCTAAGGGTTTTCATAGACGTCAGCCTTATTATGTCAAGAAGATATACCGTGATGTACTCTCGATGCAAAACGATTGGCAGCCAACAAATCGAACCCGCAGACCACTTCCTCCCATACGCTTCGACGACTCTGCCGTCACTGTCCCGGAATTCTTTAGCCCGTCTTCTCCACCCCTCATCCTTGACGCTGCCGCCGCCCTCCCGGAAACCCACAGGCCATCTTCTCCAGTTCTATCCGACGACGCTGCCTCTGAAATCCACGGGTCACTTTCTCCTTTGCTCTTAGACGACTCAGCTTCTCGCCCGGAAATCCAAAGGTCACTTCGACGGCGCTGCCGCTTCTCCTCTACCAGATACCCACAGGTCACCTCCTCCACTCTTCTTCGACGTCGCTGCCGCTTCTCTCCATCGAACCCCTATCTCATCCTCCGTTGCACCCATCCATCCAGATGTTCACATGCCATGCACAAGAAGCAGCTCGTTAGACCGGATGCTGAATGGGATAAGTGTGGATCTCCCCGGGAACTCTATTGTGCTAGCAAAGATAGATCTGCTTCTGGAGACAATGCTAAATGTGGAGCAACGGATGCTACAAATGGATAAACGGATGATACATATGGATCAACGGATGCTAGAAAGGATCAACGGATGCAACATATAGATCAACGGATTGATGGAGAAGATAGAGGCTGACATAGCGGGCATACATTATTTGCTCGGTGTTAATGCCCCTGTTTCCCCGACGCTGGAGCAGGGGGGTGCCATGGATGTGATGACTGGGACCTTCAGACCCCTTCCATCGCCAAGCGCACCCCCTCCACCAGAAGATGTAGTGTACATGTATGCCGTTGAGGAGGACATGACAACCCCGTCAAGACCACACCAGGAGACAACACGGCGACCAAGACCGGAGGAAAGCTTCCTCCCAGACAACCTACCGTCACCTCAAGCACACCCGCTCCCAAAAGACCTACAGTCGCTCGCATCGATACGGTGCCCGACATCACCCTGTGCGATCTGCCACCAGCGCTCAGGGAAAAGTATAGGGTGAAGAGTGCTGGTGCACCCCACAAGTATGCCTTGTTACTTTTTAAGCACCATGTTCCCTACTCGTTGTACTGCGACTGGGCCTTCAAAGTGAACTACGACGGAAATCATGTAAAAAAGGTGCTTCCTGCTAATTAAGACGGAACATTCGGGATGAAATGCGGCGCTTTTATCCAATTACAGATCCTGTAATGAAAGGCGTTCGAGACTTCATTAATGGCTTTTTGCGCCATGCAAGGAATCGGCCATGGACGGACAATGCGGAGGACTTTCTGTAAGACCATACGGTTGTGCTGAACTGCATTGTACTCTACATGATTTGACCTGCTGTACTTAAATAAAGAGATTTTGGTGTGTGGTTTTTTTACTTGTATTTATACAGAAATGTTTTAACTTGCTGTCCACACACACAGGACCTGCACAATTCCAGTCCCTGGGGGCCGCAAACAGGCACGGTTTTCAAGGTTGTCCTGAAAACCTGCCCTGTTTGCTGCCCTCGAGGACTGTAGTGGTGCAGGTCTGACTGACAGTTATGCACACCATCCCACTGTACTTTATATGTTTCTTTAATAAAGGAGATGTTTCGTTTGTATTCTGTATTTTATGAATAAAGTTTTTTTTTGTAATCACAGGTAAGGCCATGGACGGACAATGCAGAGGACTTTCTGTAAGACCATACTGTTGTGCTGAACTGTATTGTACTCTACATGTTTTGACCTGCTGTACTTAAATAAAGGAGATGTTGTTGTGTGTTTTTTTTACTTGTATTTATACAGAAATGTTTTAACTTGCTGTCCACACACACAGGACATGCACAATTCCAGTCCCTGGGGGCCGCAAACAGGCACAGTTTTCAAAGGTTACCCTGAACACCCGCCCTGTTTGCTGCCCTCAAGGACTGTACTGGTGCAGACTGTTTTGCACACCATCCCACTGTACAGTATATGTTTTGACTTGTCGTTCTTTAATAAAGGAGATGTTGCGTTTTGCTTATTTTATGAATAATGAATTTGTTTTTAAAACATGTGACTGTAAACCATACTGACTGACATAAATGTTTTCACAAATGTAGCAGTAAACCATACACCTGTTGATGTTTTGAATTGCTGTGCACTTAAAATGTTTCTACATTGTACAGTATTTGTAAATAAATGTTTTTGTTCTTTCTCCACCAATAAAAGAACATGTCGATTTGTTTTACATTGTTCCATTTGCTCCTTTGCTACTGTAACAAAATACAGTGTTTCTAGAATGTCGAGGCATATTGCACTGTATACTGTAGGCATGCTCAGTATAAGAGTATTAAAAAAAATAGAAGACACAAACTGTACTGTATGTACTGGCACAGTATACTGTAGAAGACACATAATGTATGTGATACATGTAGAATAAATGCACATTTTTTATTTTTTCGGGTTTATTACACAGTATACTGTACTGTATATAAAAAAGTATTGTACAGTATACTGTATGGCTGGAAAACATCAGCATACTGTTTCAGGTACAGTATTCTATCCTAATCAATAACAACGGCCACAAAACTGTAGACTCCGGTACGTGGGTTTTTAAATCCGATTCAGAAGGCATTGTTAAACAAAGCGATATTATCCATCGAAATCCCTCCATTAGCCGTTTTCTTTTCTGTGGAAAAACAAAAAGAAAAGTTTTACTGTAATGGTCAGCCCCCTAAAGAAGTTCCCATCCAATCCCACCAATAATTTTCTCGGGGGGCGTCTCCTGTTCACATGCGCATGCGCCTACCGTCGATGTAATGACACGCATATGCGTTTCAAGAAGGTTCCAATGCGTATGCGCCTAGCGTTCCACCAATAGTTCAGTATCTGCAGTACAGTACTGTAGAAGCCGCTCAGCCACTAATATTGCTTACAGGAGAATCGCTTGACTTTTGAATCGCACCGATATTGATACTGTATTGTCAAAATAAAAAAAACACAGAAAATAATACGGCAACAATACTCATCATAGAATTTCCCATTCAGCTGGCGCCGACGCCGGTCCACTGCCAGTCCAGCATTCTAGATCATCCACGTCGATAGTTTGCAGCGGGACTAGTCCACCTGTAGTCAGCTGATGAGGCTGGAAATTGCTTAGGTACATGCAAGCTTGATCGAAACTGCACGCGAAATCCGGCTCAGGCTCAGGGTTGTCACTGACGACGGGACCGTCATTGGAAGCCGGTGCTGGTGCTTTGCTTGGCAGCGACTGTCGTTTCTTAGTTGGTTTAACACGACCCTTCGCCTTTTGTCGTCATCATGATCATAGAAAAAGGAAAAAGCCGGTGATACACACCAATACCCTCCAACAAATTGTGGCTCAATACGATGAAAACAGGGATCGCTACATAACCTTTTCCTTATTGCACGCTTCCACGTATGAGGAGTTGGCGAAAATTTGTAAAAGTCATAGTTTTCGACAAAATACTGATAAATTTGAACAACTGTTGCCATCTTATCCTCTGTTGCATTAATCACGGCCCATATCAAATACGCGTAACTTCTGTCGGGTTTTTGGAAAGCGGGCTGCACTTGAACACTCATGGCGGGCGGGTCTCTGGAGAATACTGTAACCGAAACTGGTCTTTGTCTTTCTTTAATATGAAAAGCCTAAATTGATAAATAGCACACTGTGGTATCTTTTTTAAACGAAACACCTGCAAGTCGACACAATACGGAAGCGCATGCGCTTTACAATTCATGAATATCTGTCATCTGGCGGACAGGCGAAGAATTGCAACCTATTAAATCCGTACCATTCTCAATAAACGCATCAACCGCGCGTCAGCCGCATATGACCCGTGGCTGGGAAAGCAAAATGAACGCGGCATGCACCAGGGGAAGAGCGTCACATTCCAGGGAAAAGCCAGGGAAAAAACGGCGATTAGTTAGAATAAAAGCTGCCGCAGCAGTACACACAAAGTGCCTGTAAGCTCAGAACCCAAATAAACCACATCATATATTTAGCATGGCTAATCAAGACTGCCTGTCTGTCTCCTCTCATGTAAGTCCCTGGTAGTTAAAGGCTGGGGCAGGCTGTCCTAGGGGGTATTGACCCCCCTCATTCTGACTCCTGAGTGACAGAGGTGGTGGTGACATATTAATCTGTGTGCAGCCTATCCTGGAGCTGATCCTGTGCCCTCAGATTCTGAGCCTCAGGGTAGAAGTGACCAAATTGTAATCAGTCCAGGTCTCCCCCTCCTAGGGGTGAGACGTGGGGAGTCAAGCTCCTCCCGGCTGGGAGTGAGCCAGGCCAGTCAGTCCCTCCTTGGCTGGCTGGTAAAAGAGAGATCAGAGGCCTGAAGACTACCAGAGAGCCCAGCACCATCCAGTGGCTGGAATAATCTGTGACCCATGCATCCGCTGTGTGTACCCTCTGCAGTGATTGCGAATAAAGCCCTCTTGTTTTATATACTCCTGCCGGTCTATTGGACAGGGGTGTGAAAGAAGTCTGGTTTAGAGGGGACTCTCTCTGGAATCCTGGAGCCCACTGAAGCTGGAGGCGCTGACACTCTGAGCTGAACATCAGTATCACCAAAATCCTGTCCTGTTCCCCCACACCATCGCAAACCATTGCTCTCCTGGACCCTCACAGCTATGACCGCACCAAAACACCTGTTGCAGCAGCAACATCCCCCAGATTGGGGGGAGGGGAGGGAAACAGTGCTACATATATACAGTAATGTCAAAAAGAATGCTACTAGGATTGTGACCTCATGTAGACAACAAAAGACAAAAAGGCCCAATGCTACATCTAACTCAACATATTATATAGTTACATTCTTATCTGTATATCTTTTCATAAGCAAGGGTCATATACAGTAGTTCAATTCTTTGGCCAGAGTATTTTAACTCTACAACCATGTCACGGTATGGCCATCTGTAAGACCTACCACTGCTGCACCTGCAAAAAGCTCTCCTAACCTCTCTGATGGAGAGCGAGCTGTCTTTAATAGACTGATAATTCACAGGTGCTTAGCAAGAACTGCAATTAAAAAGGCGGAATGAGTGAGCTTGGAAACCGGGAGGAGGGGTTACTAACCTCCAAGTTGTTTTACCATACTCGAATTACAGCTTCCTCTTATTTTATCTGCCATGTTGTTCTATTTCAAGCAGTAGGAGACGCCCACAGGAGGTCCTCAAAAATAAATGCAAAGTGCAACCTTTGAAAAAAAGATAATAGAACAGTGTATAATATAAAACAGTATTA
Source organism: Ascaphus truei (assembly GCF_040206685.1). NCBI lineage: Eukaryota > Metazoa > Chordata > Amphibia > Anura > Ascaphidae > Ascaphus > Ascaphus truei. The sequence goes on along the minus strand of NC_134485.1, from coordinate 35,927,825 downwards.
ATGTTGCAATCAATTTCAACATCCATTCATTGCAACACAGTGTGTATGGATACAAGCTGTTAGCTAAACCACCATGAAATAGAGATGATACAAAATACCAAACAGCAGTGGACTCTCACACTTGGCTCACAGTGCCCCCAGATTGCCACACAAAGGGATATATGTATATATATATATATATATATATATATATATATATATAGAGAGAGAGAGAGAGAGAGAGAGAGAGAGAGAGAGAGAGAGAGAGAGAGAGAGAGAGAGAGAGAGTGAGTGAGAGAGAGAGAGTGAGAGAGAGCTGTAGAGGTATATATATATATATATATATATATATATATATATATATATATATATATATATATAGTGAATAATGAGAACAAGGCACTCCGTCAGGTAGATAAAGGTGGGTGCAAATCCTATATAAATCAAATAAGCAATACGATACTGTTTGAACGAATATCAGAGGCAGCACTCCACAAGGTTGTCAAAAAAAGTTTTGTATTTAGTGTGACATAATAACCAATTATGTATATATATATATACAGCTAAACCTCTGGGGCCACCCGATCCAACCACGCTAGAACCGGGGTCACGCTAATTTTTAAAAAAATGGCCGCCGCGTGCCTGATCGGGAGGGAGTAAGGAGGGAAGGAAGGAAGAGGTGGCCGGGAGCTCTACACGTCCCCCAGCAACAGCCCTCTGAGTCCAGCCGCAACCTGCTCCTTACCTCCCACCACCGGCATCCATCCCCCTCTACCGGCATCCACTTCCTCCCCTCCCGAGGCCCCCACACCTACCGGCCCTCCGTGGCATAATCAGTTTTGGGCCTAGCCCATGCAGCCCTCCGAGTCCCAGCCTGCTCCTCACTCACCCCCCCTACCGGCATCCACACCAACCCCCCTCCCGACACCTCCTCCCTACACCCCCCCCCCTCCTCCTGATGCCAGTTCCGCTCCAATCTCAGCAGCCGACACCAAAGGTAGGGAGGGGGAGTGGGAAGTGTGGTGTGCTGTGCAGTGTAGTGTGCTGTGAGAGTGTGTTGTGAGTGCTGTGAGAGTGTGCTGTGAGTTTTGTGTGCTGTGAGAGTGTGCTGTGTGCTGTGAGAGTGTGATGTGTGTGCTGTGAGAGTGTGCTGTGAGTGCTGTGAGAGTGTGTGCTGTGAGCAGTGTGCAGTGAGTGCTGGAGTGTGTGCAGTGTATGCAGTGAGAGTGTGTGCAGTGAGTGCTGGGAGTGTGTGCTGTGAGCAGTGTGCAGTGAGTGCTGGGAGTGTGTGCAGTGAGAGTGTGTGAAGTGAGTGCTGGGAGTGTGTGCTGTGAGTGCTGTGAGAGTGTGTGCTGTGAGCAGTGTGCAGTGAGTGCTGGGAGTGTGTGCAGTGTGTGCAGTGAGAGTGTGTGCAGTGAGTGCTGGGAGTGTGTGTGGTGAGCAGTGTGCAGTGAGTGCTGGGAGTGTGTGCAATGAGAGTGTGTGAAGTGAGTGCTGGGAGTGGTTGCAGTGTGCAGTGAGAGTGTGTGCAGTGTGCAGTGAGAGTGTGTGCTGTGAGCAGTGTGCAGTGAGTGCTGGGAGTGTGTGCAGTGTGTGCAGTGAGAGTGTGTGCAGTGAGTGCTGGGAGTGTGTGCAGTGAGAGTGTGTGCAGTGAGTGCGGGGATTGTGTGCAGTGTGCAATGAGAGTGTGTGCAGTGAGAGTGTGTGCAGTGTGCAGTGAGAGTGTGTGCTGTGAGCAGTGTGGAGTGTGTGCAGTGTGTGCAGTGAGAGTGTGTGCAGTGAGTGCTGGGAGTGTGTGCAGTGAGAGTGTGTGCTGTGAGCAGTGTGCAGTGTGTGCTGGGAGTGTGTGCAGTGAGAGTGTGTGCAGTGAGTGCTGGGAGTGTGTGCAGTGTGCAGTGAGAGTGTGTGCTGTGAGCAGTGTGCAGTGAGAGTGTGTGCTGTGAGCAGTGTGCAGTGAGTGCTGGAAGTGTGTGCAGTGTGAGCAGTGAGAGTGTGTGCAGTGAGAGAGTGTGCAGTGTGTGCAGTGAGAGTGTCTGCAGTGAGTGCTGGGAGTGTGTGCAGTGGGAGTGTGTGCTGTGAGCAGTGTGAAGTGAGTGCTGGGAGTGTGTGCAGTGAGAGTGTGTGCAGTGAGGGCTGGGAGTGTGTGCAGTGTGCAGTGAGTGTGCGCAGTGTGCAGTGAGAGTGTGTGCAGTGAGTGCTGGGAGTGTGTGCAGTGTGCAGTGAGAGTGTGTGCAGTGTGCAGTGTTCAGTGTGCAGTGAGTGTGTGTGCTGTGAGCAGTGTGCAGTGAGAGTGTGTGCTGTGAGCAGTGTGCAGTGAGTGCTGGGAGTGTGTGCAGTGTGTGCAGTGTGCAGTGTGCAGTGAGAGTATGTGCTGTGAGTAGTGTGCAGTGAGAGCTGGAGTGTGTGCAGTGAGAGTGTGTGCAGTGAGAGTGTGTGCAGTGAGAGTGAGTGCTGGTAGTGTGGCAGTGTGGCAGTGTGGCAGTGTGGCAGTGTGCAGTGTGGCAGTGTGCAAAAAAAAGTTTTTTTAAAAATTAATTAATTTTTTTTTTTTTAAACGGGAGCCACGTGAAAACCGCGTTATAACGGGTCGCGCTATAACGGGGTTAAGCTGTATATACTGTATATACCCTTTAGTACATGCAGTGAATATAGAGATGAATGAGACACCTATGTACTCACATAAATACTTAGTTACTTAGAGTGTTTTTAAGAGATAGTACTCCTTGGATAAAGTGGAATTTGCGATTCATAAGGTAAGTTCATCCATTATATAAAAGATTAAAAAGAATAACATAGTACAACACTGTATAACATTTTAATAAAAAAAACAGACACTCAGGATCTCACTCACTGATTATCCGTTCTTTTGCACTGTGTACAAAAGGGTGCCATGTAAGATCGGAGGGACTTCTAGCCCAGGACACTGACGGATTGCAAGTGTCCCTTTTATACAAAGTGCAAAAGAACGGATAATCCATACACACTGTGTTGCAATGAATGGATGTTGGAATTGGTTGCAACATTAATGCTATTTGATATTATACACTGTTCTATTATCTTTTTTTTTTTTTTTTTTTCAGATATTGAATTAATGCTTTTACAAAAGGTAAAGGAAAAAAATATTTTAAGTAGACGTGATGAAATACTTACTCCACAAAAAAACAGTATTTACTCGTATCCATGATATTTTTTTTGTGCCAACCAGGTATGCCATGCTTAACAATTTTTGCAAACATTACAATATACTTATAACATAGGGAATATAATAATATTGATGGGATAAGTGCATCAAGACATTTTTATTATCATTTATTTGTAACTCACAAACATATTCTGTAGAGCAGTAAAGGCTTGGAGGACGAAAACAGTAAGATAAAAAGCATTAACATAAATTGGGCTGGATTCATTGATAAAGTGGATATATTCCTGAATTCTAAAAAAAAAATAATTAGGTTGCGTTAATAGAGAAAGAATAAGTAGGGAATCATAAATGTTTCTATGATCCTAAACAAGGCGCAAAATGAAATACAGTAGTACAGCCGCGGCCCCTTTTATTCTCCAACATCTCCAATTTTTTTCGGGATTATTTCTGAATGCCACGCACTTCACCGCACTTCACCACGTTCATGCCACATTCTGACCACATTCATACCGCATTTACACCTGGGGTTGATGCGCGGTTGATGTGTTTATTGATAATGGTTCGGATTTAATTGGTTGCAATTCTTCGCGTATCCGCCAGATGGCAGATATTCATGAATTGTAATGCGCTTCAATAATGTGTCAACTTGTAGGTGTTTAAAAGAATACAACAGTGGTCCCTTGTAAATTTGGCCTTGGGACTGAAGAAGTTACAATAATGTATCAATTTAGGCTTTTCATATTAAAAATATACAAGCACAGTGTCTGGTCTTGTTTTATTGTCCTGAGAGTCCTGAGAGTGCTGACATGAGTGCACAACTGCAGTCCGTGTTCCAAAAACCCGACAGAACGTACGCTTATTTAATATGGGCCGCGATTCATGCAACAGATGATAATGTGGCAACAGTTGTTCAAATTTATCAGTATTTTATCGAAAACTATGACTTTTACAAATTTTCACCAGATGCTCGTGTGTGGAAGCGTGCAATAAGGAAAAAGTTATGTATCGATCCATGTTTTTTTTCGTATTGATCCCGATGTTATTGGAGGGTATTGGTGTGTATCACCGGGTTTTTCCCGTATCTATGATCATGGAGACTTCAAAAGGCGAAAGGTCATGTTAAAACCAACTAAGAAACATCAGTCGCAGGCAAGCAATGCACCAGCACCAGCACCGGCTTCCAATAACGGTCCGACCGTCAGTGTGACCGACAACCCTTGCTGTCTGTCCCCGCCCGCATACCTGCAGCCTGAGCCGGATTTCGCGTACAGATTCCAGCAAGCTTGCGATTTCCAGCCTCATCAGCTGACTACAGGTGTAGTAGTTCCGCTGTCACCTGGCAACTACGTGTATGATCAAGAATACTGACTGGCAGTGGCTCGGCGCCAGCTGATTGGCAAAGTCTATGATGAGTAATGTTGCTGTATTTTATTCTGTTTTTGAAATATCAATGCACAGTCAAGCGAGTCTACTGTAAGCAATATCATTGGCTGAGCAGCTTCTACAGTAGATACTGAATAATTGGAGGAACGCTAGGCGCATGCGCATTAGAACCTTCTTGAAACGCATATGCGTGTCATCACATCAACAGTAGGCGCATGCGCACGTGAACAGGAGACGCCCCCCGAGAAAATTATTGGTGGGACTGACTGTGGGAACTTCTTTAGGGGACTGACTGACCATTAAAGTAAAACTTTTACTTTTTTTTCATCAGAAAAGAAAACTTTGTCATCTCATGTGGAAAACGGCAAATATAGGGGTTTCGATGGATAATACTGCTTTGTGTTACAATGCCTGCACATTGCTGAATTTGATTTTAAAAAAACACGTACCGGAGTCAACAGTTTAGTGGCCGTTGTTATTGGTTAGAATAGAATACCTGAAACACTATGCTGTTGTTTTCAAACCGTATACAATACAGGCATACCCCGCTTTAAGGACACTCACTTTAAGTACACTCGCGAGTAAGTACATATCGCACAATAGTCAAACGGCAGCTCACGCATGCGCCTGTCAGCACGTCCTGAACAGCAAAGTTGAACTCCCTACCTGCACCGAAGCTGTGCACAAGCGGGGAGACCATAGAGCCTGATACAAATGCGTTATTTACATCAGTTATGCATGTATATGACGATTGCAGTACAGTACATGCATCGATAAGTGGAAAAAAGGGAGTGCTTCACTTTAAGTACATTTTCACTTTACATACATGCTCCGGTCCCATTGCGTACGTTAATGCGGGGTATGCCTGTACTTTTTTTATATATACTGTATAATAAACCCGAAAAATAAAAAGTATGCATTTATTCTACATGTATTCCAGTACATATGTGTATTCTATACCCGTACAGCATGTATTGTTTTAATACTCTTGTGATGTACTGTACAGTGCTGAGCATGCAAGTACAGAAAGTAAAAACATGTACAGCACAACAGTATGGTGTTATTAAAAAAATTCTTTATTCATAAAATTAAAAAAACGCAACATCTCCGTTATTAAAATACAGAAAGTCAAAACATGTATAGCACAACAGTATGGTGTTATTAAAAAAATTCTTTATTCATAAAATTTAAAAAACGCAACATCTCCTTTATTAATGTACAGAAAGTCAAAACATGTACAGCATAACAGTACAATGTTATTAAAAAAAATTCTTTATTCATAAAATTTTAAAAACGCAACATCTCCTTTATTAAAGTACAGAAAGTCAAAACATGTACAGCACAACAGTATGGTGTTATTAAAAAAAATTCTTTATTCATAAAATTTAAAAAACGCAACATCTCCTTCATTAAAGTACAGATAGTCAAAACATTTACAGTAGGATGGTGTACAGAACAGTCAGTCAGGCCTGCACAACTCCAGTCCTCAAGGGTCACAAACAGGCCCGGTTTTAAGGATAACATTGAAAACCGGGCCTGTTTGCGGCCCTCGGGGACTGGAATTGTGCACGTCTTGTATACAGTAAGTAAAAACATTTATTTATTAATACAAGTTAAAACACGCAACATCTCCTTTATTAAAGTACAGAAAGTCAAAACACTTACAAAAAATAAACAACAGTTGAACAGTCACGCAATTTCGATCCCCACCAGATTGTCCTTCCAGGGCCGATGCCTTGTATGGCGCAAAATGCCATTAATGGAGTCTCAAACGATTTTCATTAAAGGAACTGAAATTGAAAAATAGCGCCGCAATTCCTCCACAATAGTCCTTCTTAAATTTTCAGGAAGCGCCCTTTTTTTGCGATTTCCTTTGTAGTTTACAATGTAGACCTACCCGCAGTACACCAAGTAGGACACGTGGTGCTTAAAAATTAACATGGCATACTTCTGGGGTAAACCAGCACTCATCACCCTATACTTCTCCCTGAGTGGATTGGGCCGCTCGCGCAGGATGTCGGGCACCGTATCGATGCAAGGGTATGTTGGTTGGGTTCTGGGAGCGGGTGTTCTTCTGTGATCGTGTGTGCTTGTGGCGGCGGGCGAGAGTAGGTTGTCTGGGAGGATGCTTTCCTCCTGTCTTGGTTGCCGTGTTGTCTCCTGGCGTGGTCTTGACGGGGTTGTCATGTTATCCTCCTCAACGGCATACATGTACACAAATTATTCTGGTGGAGGGTGTGCGCTTGGTGTTGGAAGGCGGTCGAAGGTCCCATTCATCACATCCATGCCACCCTCCTGATCCGGCATTGGTGATACAGGGGCATGAACACCGAGCAAATTATATATCCCCGCTATGTCAGTCTGTATCTTCTCCATCCGTCGATCCATCTTCTGCATCCGTTGATCCATATTTAGCATGGTCTCTAAAAGCAGATCTATCTTTACCAGCATAGTAAAGTTCCCGGGGATATCCACACTTAACCCATTCAGCATGCGGTCTAACGAGCTGGTTCTTGTGCATGGCGTGCTGTGGACATCTGGGTGGAGAGAAGCGGCAGCGTCATCAAAGAAGGATGGAGGAGGTGACCTGTGGATTTCCGGAGAGAAGTGGCAGCGTCGTCGAAGAGGGATGGAGAAAGCGACCTGTGGATTTCCGGGCGAGAAGCGGCAGAGTCGTAAGCGTAATGGAGAAAATGACCTGTGGATTTCAGGGACACCAGAGGCAGCGTCGTCGAAGAGTAGTGGAGAAGATGGGCTGTGGGTGTCCGGGAGAGCGGCGGCAGCGTCGTGGACGAGTAGTGGAGAAGATGGGAGAGCGGCGGCAGAGTTGTCGAAGCATAATCGAGGAAGTGGCCTACGGGTTCGATGGGTTGGTTGCCATTTTTTTGCATTGAGTGTACATCACCAAATTTCTTCTTGACATAATAAGGCTTACTTGTATTAAAACCCTTACCCTTTAGGGTCAGCAGAAGGTTTTCTTTATTAGCCTTAGCCTGTCGCTTTGGCCTTGGCTTGGAAATGGCTGCCGCCTTTCGCTTTTTCTGTGTGATAGGCACGGCAGAGGCAAGTGGCTTCTTGCGTCCGTAGAATGGGGGTTGATCCATGGAAGCAGATGGCACAATGCAGTATCTGGACAAGGGCAAGTTCAGATACAGATCATCGAGTGGGAGGCTATGCAAAGTGTGTAACCTTTTATGCATGGCGACGAGGTACAGGTATTAAAAGTGGGCGTACTCTAATGTGAGTCATTAACGTATAAATACACCATCCATTTTGTGGATTCACTGCACATTGAATACACATCAACTAAACATCGAATATACATTCTTGTGTTTGTATTTCTTTCTACTCGCAGCAATGCCTGTTAAAAAGATTTCAAAGGATCTCAGCATGAGAATTAAGGAGATGTACACGAGCGGACAATGAATTGCAGATATCCAACGCTGGTTAGCTGCTTTTAGCCTCGTTGTGCCATCAACCGCCGTGTGCTATCATGCACATGGAAAAACCAAACAATGCATGAGGACACCAACGGTAACTAACGCGTAAGTATATTTATATAACTATATAATACAGCATATCTATTGTTTATATTGCTGCATATTAATAGAACTATACAGTATATTGTGTAGATCTATCTCATTTTATAGTTATTTCAGTATATTTATATAACTGCAGTATATAATACAGTATATCTATTGTTTATATTGCTGCATATTAATAGAACTATATATTGTGTAGATATATCTCATTTTATAGTTATTTCTGTATATTTATATAACTGCAGTATATAATACAGTATATCTATTGCTTATATTGCTGTAAATTAATAGAACTATATATTGTGTAGATCAATCTCATTTTATACTATTTTTACTGTAAATGATATGCTGTACTTGTGGCCTACTGCACTGAAACTTACCGGATTGTTGTTTTTCTGTACACGGTAGGGAGACAACTCTTCTGGTCGACAAAATAAGTGAAGAGAATGATGAGAAGAGTGCCTTAAGGGTCAAATACACTCTGCAGCAAAATCACAATCTCACTGTATCCGAGACCAGCATAAAGAAGATGAGACACAGAATTGGATGGAAATATGGACGTGTGAGGTTAGTACTGGACAGTACAGGACGTTAAAGTGTTGTTTAAGAAACTGTACTGTACCTATAAAATTATTCCTTGTCATTACAGAGTGTACCCTATGATAAGGGACGTTAACAAGATCAAGAGAGTGGTCCAGGCCCAGGCATGTAGCGACAGTGGAGAAACTTTCCAGGATTGCATCTTCACTGACGAGTCTACTGTTTCACTGGAGAGATTTGCCACCTTTGCATTCCACAAAAAAGGTCACATATCTATGAAGCCGCGTCCGAAACACCCAGTGAAGATGCATGTGTGGGGTGCCACCTCTAGGCGTGGACCAGGATGCATCGTCATCTTTGAAGGTACAGTAAAATGTAGGTCACACGCTTTTGCCTTATGCACTGTACTGTACTAGTTTGCAGTTTTTTGAGCACTTTTCTTTTCTTGTTATAGGAATCATGAATAAAGCTTTTTTCCAAGAGAAAATTATGCCTGAGATTGTGGAATACATCACACGTGAGTTCCCAGATGGTCACCGTTTGTACCAGGACAACGATCTGAAGCACACCGCGTCAACAGCGCATATTCTTGAGCGTAGTATCAACTGGGTGAAGATGCCAGCGGAGTAATTGCGGTTACCGCGTCTCATTTTTTCCCACTGTTTTTACTGTGTACTGTATCTCTTTAGCTAATTGTCCTTTTTTTCCCCCTCCCTCCAATGACTGATCGCCAGACTTCAATCCTATCGAAATGGTCTGGCATCAGCTGAAGGACCATATTCGAAAAGTCATGAAACCCTCCAAAAAGGATGAGTTGGCGCAAGGCATAATGAGTTTTTGGAACGATGTACTCACCGTGGAATGATGCAATAAATATATTGACCATATTGCGACTGTGTTGCCCATTGTGATCGCGCGTAATGGGCAAGCATCAGGAAGGTAGTTTGGTATAGTACTGTAGTATTGTAAGTACAGTATGATACAGGTAAATATGGCACAGATTTTTTTTTACCTGAGAGAGCAGCACTAGCCATCTGGTTACAAAGCATTTAACAGTAGTCGTCACAGTATACAGTAGTTCCAGTATAGACTAGTTTGACAGTACTAACTGCATACTGTAGTCCAATATGGTGTAGCTATACAGTACACAATGCCATAATATGCACCTAACTGCTCAATTTTTTTCTTTCCTGAGAGAGCCATCTGGTTGCAAAGTATTTAACAGTAGTCACAGTATACAGTAGTTCCTGTATAGACTAGTTTGAAAGTACTATACAGCACACAATGCCATAATACAGATGCACATAAATGCACTCATTTTTTGTTTTCTTGTCTTTAAAGAAAAAAAGGATGGACTGGGGGAGAGGGGGGGGTATCGTGTAAAGTTTGTGAACTGTTTGTACAGTTAAGTGTATCTAAACTGCAGTCATGATGTACACAAAACGTCCCCCCTCTTAATGAACTACTGTACTGTACACAGAATGAGGAAGAAGATAAAGACGGAAACATTTATATTATTATATATATATTACTATATATTATATATTATTCATTAATATTATTATCAATGTGCATTATTCATGATTATCCACCGGCCCTCAATTTTCATCTGACAGAAGAACTGAATAAAGACTGCATTTTGTATTATTCATGATTATTTGTATATTTGTATTTTTTTGTTCCTGATAAAATAAAATAAATATTTAATTGCATTCATGCTAATTATAATCATTGACTCCCCCCCTACACCAAAGAAAAAGAAAGAATTATAAAAATGACAAAAAGTGGTAATTTACAGCATCAAAAACATGAATGAGATTATGTTTTTTTAAACTCTCAATTTCACAGTGCTATGCAAATCAGATTTACATATCAAATTCGAGAAGGGATTATCGCAAGTGTTACCGTAAACAAAACCTCAAAGGGTTGGGCGGGGGGGGGGTGGATGGGTGAGTCAGGCGCAGTAATCATCAGTTAGCTCCCATCCCAAAGAGGATTACAGAGAGGTGACTCAAAGCCAACAATAGGAAAATTAGGCACGCAGGCGCAGAGAGGTGATGCTTGGCTAGGGATGGACGATTAAAAACACAATTACGAGCTTTAGAAACGGAATGGTTCTGGAGAGGTGTCTATCGAAAAGAGGTTCAAATCCTTGAGCGAGCCTTGTGTGTGTGCATGGGGGGAGGGGGGTACAGCTGCATGAAGGATTAGCTGTGCTGCAGTTCAAAGATATGGCATATTTTCAAAAGGCAGGTCATCATAATAGTTTGATCCCTACACCCCCAAATACATAAAAAGCACACAAAGCAACCATGTGCAGTCAAACGCACAGTCAAAAGCTAAAGCACGGATTGAATATCATAATATCAAGATGGTTTAGGCAGGCTTGTGGAGAAAATAAAAATAAAAAATGAGGAGAAAAAAATATATATATTTTTTTTGGTCTCTCACTCTTTAACTTTGCAAGCAAGCAGTGACGAAGTTACAGACGCATGCGCAGTAATCATCAGCTATGTACTGTAGCTCCCATCCCATAGAGGATTACACGCAGGCGCAGAGAGGTAATGCTCGGCTAGGGACGGACGATTAAAAACACAATAACAAGCTTTAGAAACGGAATGGTTCTGGAGAGTTGTCTGTCGATAAGAGGTTCAAATCCTAGAGTGAGACTTGTGTGTGTGTGTGTGTGTGTGCATGGGGAGGAGGGTACAGGTTACAGCTGCATGAAGGATTAGCTGTACTGCCGTTCAAAGAAATGGCATATTTTCAAAAGGCAGGTCATCATTATAATTTGATCCCTACACCCCCAAATACATAAAAAGCACACAAATCAATCATGTGCAGTCAAACGCACAATGTCGCAGTCAAAAGCTACAGCACAGATTGAATATCGTAATATCAAGATTTTTTGGTCACTCACTCTTGAACTTCGCAAGCAAGCAAGCAGTGGCAAAGTTACAGATGCATGCACAGTAATCATCAGCTATCAAGCAGGAATGTGATTAAAACCAGAAAGACACACATTCAAAGGAATGGTGTGGGAGAGGTGTACTGTACTGTAGATAAGATAAGAAATTGAAATACTGCAGTGCATTAAATCATCCTGTGTGTGTGTGGGGGCGAGCGAGGGGAGAGCGCTGTATATGCCGAAATGTGATACTGTTACAGTACACGCCTATGCGTTTCAACAATTTTCAAATGAGACATACAGCACTGCACATGCATGTATAAATATGCAAATTTACAATTACTGCGTACGCACACGCAGACTGTGTATTGACGTTGGTTGAACTGCTAAAGTATTAGACTTTGAAGACAACAGCTCATGAACGCCCCCCTGAGTTTTTAGACGGTATTGCAGTATTGCAGACAGCGCTAATAAAATGCTAATATTACGAGCGTTAAAATACCGCAATATACTCCGGAAACAAAAAACATACTGCATCTGCCGCGGTTATCAAAGTTGCGCCGCTACAGCCGCACTAGGATAAAGGCGGCCGCCACTGTAAGTTTCCTTATTTTGTCTATAAAGTTGCGAGAACGGTAAAATGGAGACAAAGTCGCGGATCTCTATGCAAAGTTGAAATGTCCCGATCACATGACGTGGGAGATTTAAACAATGCAGGGTGATACCGACACCCCATACCGGGGCCTGTAACTGAGGAAGCAGGGGGTCCCGGGGCTTAAATTTATGCGGTTCAGCTCCAGGGACCCCCTGCTTCAATACTATGTAACCAAAATAAAATAAAAGTGGCTACATTACCTTAGCGGCTAGACTTGTATTATCTCCACTTTTTGATCACCTACTTCAGGCTGGCGCTGAACAGACCTGTGCGCCTCTAACAAGCGATTGGGCTGCTTTTATTTTGTGTAATAACACAGTATTGAAGCAGGGGGTCTCCGGAGCTGAACCACATTCATTTCAGCCGCAAAGTTTCTATGTCCTGGTCACTTGACGCGGGACATTTCAACAACTTCGCAAGTTACATACTGGGGCATGTAACTCTGGAAGCATGGGGTCCCAGAGGCTAAAATGTATGTGGTTCAGCTGCGGAGACCCCCGGCTTCAATACTGTATTATTAAAATAAAATCAGCTTCATTACCTTAGCAGCTAGCCGATAAGGTAATAAAGGAGTTAAACCTGAGTACCTGGTTTATTGGGGGTAGAGGGGGTGGATGAAGGAGTTGTTGCCCCCAGGGTGGTTTGTTAGGCCTACCGGAATGGTTTGCGGGAGCGGTTAACCCCTTCATTACCTTAGTGATTACTACCACTAACCTCCTGCTACCCACCCGGTAGGCCTAAACACCCACCATGGGCCAAATACCCCCTTTATCCACCCCCTCCAGCCCCCAATAAACATAAAAAAATAATAACCAATATTATCCAATACACCAAGTGGTTGCCAGTGTGGTTACCTATGCCCTCAATTGGAGCAAAGATAACCCTAATGGCAATGATTTGACACCCTACTACCCACCTCCTCTTCCCCCAACCCCCCCCCCCCCTCAACACATACAGTTCAGTAATGGCCAAAATCCCTATTACCCAGATCTGGATAGTACCGCATTTGCCCAATAAAAATAAAACATTCAGCCAGCATATAGTAAATTGAAGTTGTATTTGCCCCTTCCAGGATGAAGGCCGGCCTCATCCTCATCTCCATCCTCCGTGTCTTCCATGGGCAGCAACATTAAAAATAAAAAAACAAACTACTGGCCACTAACCCCTTAATTACTATTGCGGTTATTAAACGCTATAGTAATTAAGGGATTAACCCTGACTGCTCCCCATCCGGGAGGCCTAACCACACTCCATAGGGCAACTACCCCATCCACTACCACCCTACCCCATCACCTCACATACAAATGGGCAAAAGCACTACTAGCCAAAAATGGCTAATTGCACATTTGCCCATGTGTTTACAAAAGAAATGCCCAATAAAATAACATTGACATAACAGTACAGTACATTACACAGTAACCAATAAACCCATTGATTGTGACTGTGGTAAACCATGCCCACAATATGGAGCTGGATTGACACAATGGCAATGACTGGACAACCTAAAAAACAACAAACCCAAAATAAAGACATTACAATTAAAAAAAAAAAAACATTTGCCAATAAACCCAGTGATTGTCACTGTGGTAAACAATGCCCACAATATGGGCATAGATTGTATGTCTTTTATTTTGTGGTTGTTTTTTTTAGGTTGCCCATTAATTACCCTTGTGGCAATCAATGCCCATATTGTGGGCATGGTTTACCACAGTGACAATAAATTGGTTTATTGGCAAATATTTGTTTTTGTTACATTGTAAAGACTTTTACTTTGTGGTTTTGTTTTAGGTTTCCCATTCATTGCCATTGTGGCAATCCATATCCATATGGTGTGCATGGTTTACCACTGTCACAATCAATGGGTTTATTGGCTAATGTGTAATGTATTGTAATGTTATGTCAATGTTATTTTATTGTGTACAGTATTTCTTTGTTTTGCAAAAAAATGGGCAAAACGTGCTATTAGCCATTTTTGGCTACTAGTGCTTTTGCCCATTTTGATGTGTGGTGATGGGGTAGAGGGGGTGGGGTAGTTACCGAGTGGAGGGTAGTTCGGCCTCCTGGATGGTTAACAGGCAGGGTAAACCCCTTGATTACTATAGCAGTTACTTACCATTAAGATTATTTAATGTTAGTGGCCAGAAGTTCATTTTTTAATTTTAATGTTGCTGCCCACGGTAGACGCATAGGCTGAAAATGAGGATTAAAACAGCCTTCATCCTGGCAGGGGTACGCACAACATTAATTTACTATATGTTAGCTGCATACAGTTTTAATGGGCAAATGCGCTATTATCCAAATCTGGATAATACGAATTTTGTCCATTATTGTACTGTATATGGGGTGGGGGGGAGGGGAAGAGAGGGTGGGTGAAGGGGGTAGTTGCCCTGGGGTGGGTAGTTAGGCCTCTCAGGTGGGTACTAGGAGGGGTTAACCCTTTAATTACCATTGCTGTTACTACCGCTAAGGTAATGAAGGGGTTAACCCCTCCATAACCTTCCCAGTAGGCCTAACCACCCACCCTGGACAAACTACCCCCTTCACCCAACCCCTCTACCCCCAATAAACCAGGTATTCGGGTTTAGCTCCTTTATTACCTTATCGGCTAGCTGCTAAGGTAATGAAGCTGCTTTTATTTTATTTTAATACAGCTACATGTAGCTTTGATCAGTGATTCGCAGTAAAGATGTTAACACTCCCTGTTGTCTGATAACCAAAAGTCATATGTATTAAGAAAATATATAATGCAAGATAAAATATAGCAAGATGCACAAATAAAAATATAGAAAGTGGAAACACGGCATTTGAATGTGTTCTAAATAAAGGAACACAATCTATATATAAAACAATATATCAGCATACCATCACATGGTATAAATAGAAAAAGGGTGTAATCTCCAGTCTAAAATGAAACTATTGGTGTCATAATGCAGAAACACTTGATAACTACTGTGTACCTCTACTTAAATCTGTATAGCAATGGACATTTGTGAATTGGTTTATTGCTGGTAACATTTTAAATAGTGTACAGTACTATTCTAATTCCTCTTCTCAAAATGTAACACAAAATATTATTGAGTGAATTCAGAAAAAAGAAAAATATATATTCATAGAGAGCATCAGCGGCAAATATAATTTAAATAGACTTTGCCAGTGCTATATATTAATTTAATGTAGCATACGTACACTTTATTCTTAATGTACTGTATTCAGCAGAGAATACATACAAATAGGCAAAAGTTTCTAAATCTCAGTGCAGGCTACGTCAAGTGTCGAGATATCAATATTTAGCATGCAATTTTTTATTTGGATATAGTTGCTAGACGATCTTAAAAGAGACAACAAACTAAAATAGAAATACTGTAGCCTGTGCCAAGGCTGCATACTGTAAATGTTAATATGAAATAAGTTATACACAAAATGCAGGTACATTGACAAACACAGGGGAGATATGGTTATTACTAGTATGAGATTTATGTGTGATTTAAAAAAAGTTTCCTTAACATATTTTCTTATTTCATTCTTTAACTATACTTATGCTAATTTAGTATAACCCCTTTCTTGGGATTACTATTTACACTTAGGGAGTTATGGTCCCTAGAGGGTTAACTGTAGAGGTATCTACAGTGTATAGCCTTTTATCATCACCTGACTGGGCAGAGACCTGGCCATGCCCACCTTCTAGAAGGTGTCCTGTCGGTCACTGGGTATAGGATACTAAGTAGAATCCAAACCACTGCCACTGTTGGCATGGTGACTAGTGGTCAGGGTTGGTTTAACCATTAGGCAAACTAGGCAGCCGCCTGGGGGGGGAGGGGAGGAGAAGGGGGAGAGAGGTGAGAAGAAGAGAGGGGGAGGAATGAGAGGGGGAGGGAAGAGAGGGGATGGGGGGAGAAAGGAAGTGAGGAGGTGACAGAAGAGAGGAGGGAGGGGGAAAGAGGGGGGAAAAGGGAGGGGCACGGGAAAGAGGGGGATAGAGAGGGACAGAGGGGGAGAGAGAGAGGGGAGGGAGGATGTGATTGAAGGGGGAAATAGGGGGGGAGGCAGAGGGAGGGCAGAAATGGGACAGGGAGGGGGAAAGAGAGGGTGGAGGAGGGAGAAGGGGAGGGTAGGGGAAGGAGGTAGGGAGGGGAGAAAGGATGAGGTGAGGGAAGGGGAGAGAGAGGGAGGGGGAAAGAGGGGAGAATGGGTGGATATGAGGGGGATAGAGAAAGATCAGAAGGGGGAGAATGAGAGGGAGGTGAAGGGAGGGTGAGAGAGAGAATGAGAGGGAAAGAGGAAGTGGGAGAGAGAGATTAGAGAGGGAAGAGAGGGTTGAAGAGGCATGAGAGGGGACAGGGAAGGAGAGGGAGGAACGAAGGAGAGGGGGGAAAGATAATGAGAGGGGGAGGTAGGGGGAAGAAATAATGAGAGTGAGGGGGGAAAGAGAAAATGAGAGGGAGGGAAGGAGGAAGGGGGGAGTGATTGGGATGGAGGAAAGAGAGAATGGGAGGGATGGTGGGTGAGAGAGAGAATGGGAGGGAGGGGGAGATAGGGAATGACAGGGATGGAGAGGGAGCGAATGAGATGAGGGCGGGAGAGATAGAGAATGAGATGGTTGCTGAGCGAGGGAGGGGGAGAGAGGATAGGAGAATGAAAATGAGGGAGGGGGTGAGAGAGAGATAGTGAGAAGGAGAGGGAAGGAGATGAGAGAATGAGAGGGGGTGGTGGGGGGAGAGAGAATGAGAGGGGGCTGGTGAGGGAGGGAGAGAGAATGAGATGGATAGGGAGTGAGAGAATAAGGTGGGTGGAGTAAGGAGAGAGAATAAGATGAAGTGGAAGAGAGAATGAGAGGGAAGAGGGAGAGAGAATGAGAATGAGAGGGGAGAGAGAATGAGAGGGGAGGGGAAGAGAAAATAAAAGGGAGGTAGGATAGGGGGAAATAGAAAATTAGAGAATAAGAAGGAGGGGGAGTGAGGGGGATGGAGGGTAGAGAGGGTAGAGAGACAGGGGGGAGAAAGATAATGAGAGGGAGGAGGTAGGGGGATGATGAGAGGGGAAGAAAGAGAATGGGAAGGAAGGGTGGAGAGAATGAGGGGGGGCATTGTGTCAGGGATTTCAAGACTGAATGTCGCCTAGGGCACCTTGCACTGGCAAAGTAGTCAATACTAGGTGTATATTGTGAGGGTAGAACATTCTAGGTTCAGAGCACAGGAGGAGACAGAGATGGGGAATCTCACTCTACATAGGGTGATTCCTTTTTAGGTGTGAAACAATGCATGTTAGAATGTAGGGTCTAAATTAACACACTTTAGTTCCTGACTGACAACAGTTGTTTGGAGGTAAGTGGCCCCTCCTCCCAGAGCTCACCCCTCCCCACCTGTTTAACTTGGGAGGTTCTAGCATTTTGCTGAATGGACAGGACTCACCTTGGAAAAGAGCTTGCGCTCGAAACGCGTTGGTGGGGGGCTCTGTACCCCGTAATGCTGCTGTTATTTTTGTAAGAATCCATAAAATATATATTTTTAATGGGCACACGCTCCTTTTGGATTTCCCTTACTTTTTGATCCTGTGTATTTGGTGCCTGCTTTTTCCTATTTGCAATCTTTGACAGCACACTGAAAAAACGGAAGCACACCCCCTTTCTGTGGATGAAAACAGAACAACCTGGAGGACAATTCTACTCAGAGTGAGTTATTTTCTTTATCTGGACATTCTCCATTCCGATATATTATGTTGGGTCACTTTATTGTGAGGTCCCTTACTACAGTGCTTGTGGGGACCCTATTCCACTAGTCGGTTACATTTGGAGTTGTTATTTGTTCTATTGTCTGGGATATATCCCTTGTTCTTCCACTGGGGAGTATACATCACAGGATTCTTCAATCAAGTACTTTGGATCTCAATTGTGGTTCCTTAGGTACCATGTTATAGGTTTTTATTCTGAGCACCACACATTTGCTTTTCTTCTTAGGTGTGAAACAATGCATGTTAGAATGTAGGGTCTAAATTAACACACTTTATTTCCTGACTGGCAACAGTTGTTTGGAGGTAAGTGGCCCCTCCTCCCAGAGCTCACCCCTCCCCACCTGTTTAACTTGGGAGGTTCTAGCATTTTGCTGAATGGACAGGACTCACTGTGGTTGTTTCCACTCATACAGAGGTAAAAGGAAGGGTTCACAGTTTAGTGTTAGGACCTGCATTATTTTGGTTATACCTTGACGTGGTAAACTTTATACGTATTACTTTATATATCTTGTCAATTGGATGTAGCATTGGGCACCCCTGTCTTTTGTTAGAATGTAAGGTCACCTTATTTTTAGTTAGGGAAAGTGTTACTTCTAGAAAATAGGGTCCCCCTATATGGTCCTCACCCACAAGAAGGGATGTTCAAGGTACTTCATGAGAGGATCTGTGAGTATGGGCCTTGGACGAATAGGTCGTATAGAAATTCAGACCACAGAGCAGTCCAAACAATCCAGTGCTCCAAAAAAAATTATTGTAGAGGTGTGTGACTGGGGTATACGCTGTATATAAGTGTCTCTAAATATTGTAATAGACACACCATGTGTGTCAGCCTGCGAGCAATTGCCAGTAAGGACAATGTATAAGAAGGTAACGAGTAAACAAAGATAGTAAATGAAAGGCTTGTTACCGACTGGCTGCCACATGCAGCACGATCGCCTCGTAGTAAAATTACTCCCAGGTAGGAGAAGCGTAAAAGATAGTTATAAATCTTGTGCAATCACTGGGAGCCAGCGTCTCCTCCAACAGCAGCCTCCGATGACGGGCAGCGCTGCGTCAGGAAATAGGGGATCCCCGCGGAGGGCAAATGCCTCCGTATGGTAAAGGGGGGTGAACAGGCCCACAAAGCGAAGACTCCGTCACTGGACAGACGCAGCCCCAGTGCGGCTCGTCAATGATAAGTAACCACCTTCCTCTTTCACTGGAATGGGTTGCTGTGTATAGCAGGGAGGAGGTCACAGCTGGTATCCAAATGAGAGCTTGCAGCAGCGTATCACCAGCGGCGTGCAGCCAGGTAAGGAGTAGTAGGCTAGAGTAATGGAAAAAACCGGAGCATAGCCCACCAGCACATCACAGGACACGAGGGTCTTCTTTAGAATGGTTTATTGATAAAAGAACATAGGGCAGAGTTCCTAAAGACGCTCTGACATGTTTCGCGCACAGGGCGTTTTATCAAAGCGCACAGGGTGCTTTATTTACTCTTTGATAAAGCGCCCTGTGCGTGAAACATGTCAGAGCGTCTTTAGGAACTCTGCCCTATGTTCTTTTATCAATAAACCATTCTAAATAAGACCCTCGTGTCCTGTGATGTGCTGGTGGGCTGTGCTCCGGTTTTTTCCATTACTCTAGACGAATAGGTCCACAAGCACCCTGTACCCTGACAAGGTGCAGGGAGAGGCGCTGACCCATGCTGAGGCGCGCGCATGCTTACCAGTGAGCCCCTG
Source organism: Ascaphus truei (assembly GCF_040206685.1). NCBI lineage: Eukaryota > Metazoa > Chordata > Amphibia > Anura > Ascaphidae > Ascaphus > Ascaphus truei. The sequence goes on along the minus strand of NC_134485.1, from coordinate 35,908,228 downwards.
CAGCCGCAATGAGAGCGGTAACCGTGTCTCATTTTTTCCCACTGTTTACTGTGTATATCTTTAACTAGTTCTCCTTTTTTTTCCCCTCCAATGACAGATCGCCAGACTTCTATCCCATCGAAATGGTCTGGCATCAGCTGAAGGATCATATCCGAAAAGTGGTGAAACCCTCAAAAAAGGATGAGTTGGCGAATGGCATAATGAGTTTTTGGAACGATGTACTCACCATGGAACGATGTAATAAATATATTGACCATATTGCGACTGTGTTGCCCATTGTGATAGAGCGTAATGGGCAAGTATCAGGAAGGTAGTATGGTACAGTACAGTACTGTAGTATTGTAAGTACCGGCACACCAAGTACAGTATGATACAGGTAAGTATGGCACAGATTGTTTTACAGTATACAGCATGCACCTAACTGCACTAATTTTTTCTTTCCTGAGAGAACAGCACTAGCCATCTGGTTACAAAATATTTAACAGTAGTTACAGTATACAGTACAGTAGTTCCAGTATAGACTAGTTTGGCAGTACTAACTGCATAGTCCAATATGCACTAATTTTTTCTTTTCTTGTCTTTTCAGAGAAAAAGGACGGGCAGGGGGAGGGGGGGTATCATGTGTAAATGATATTTACTCTTTGATAAAGCGCCCTGTGCGTGAAACATGTCAGAGCGTCTTTAGGAACTCTGCCCTATGTTCTTTTATCAATAAACCATTCTAAAGAAGACCCTCGTGTCCTGTGATGTGCTAGTGGGCTGTGCTCTGGTTTTTTCCATTACTCTAGACGAATAGGTCCACAAGCACCCTGTACCCAGTGGGTGGGGATCTGAAGGATTCTGCACAGGATAATGGGGTGTGGTTCCTCCAGCAGGAGGGTACCCTACCAATAGGTCCTGTGGGATAGAGAAAAGGCTGTCAGCTAGATAAGGGATTGCCATATACGTGACAACAAGGTGATAAGCAATGTGCCTCTTTGGGGGTGCAGTATCGGCACCCAAAGATGAAGTATTTTTGACTGTGCAATGTAAATAATGTAAGAGAAAAGTTCCTGTCGCTCATCTAATATTATTTCCATTTGCTTACTATACCAGCCGAGCACGGATGCCAGCACTCTGAGAAAGGTTAACTAGAGACACTGAGCACCACCTGTACTGAATGAACACATCTTTATGTGACACTCTTTTATTGGCCGGGGAAAGAGATGTTATGTTAGTTTAATTTCTTGTGTTTTAAAATGTAAAGCACCATCCTAAAACTGGGATTCAGATCAAGCGGTAAATTCATAGATTAAAATGTACAGGTTTCTATAAATACTCTTGTCTTGTGGCTAAGGAACCCATATTTTTATTCTAGTGAACAAGGCAGTGAAATACAGATTTTTTTATTGTGTGAATCATTTCTGAACCATTATTTTAAGGGACCTAAATGCACTGTATTAACAAGTGGAAAATGCTGTCACACTGAAATGATCAGCGAGCGTTTTAACTTTTTCTTAAATGTTAAAGTAATGTGTCTAATTTGTCATTCTTAAAAATAACAGTAGCTCTAGTTAAGTCAAGTCAGATGGCTGGAATCATACAAAATGTACTATGTGAACGTCTTACCCACATTCAAGGGGACTGCTAGAAATAAGTGCTACAACCACTGAAACCTACAGTTCTAATACATTTCTATGTGTTCTAACAACATGGGGAAACCCCTATAACAATTTCACTGTGTGCCCATATTTATTCAAACAGAAACTGACTCAAATGAAAAACGGCATAAGTAGTGAAATGTGTGTAACCCTGTGTAGTTTTTGGGTTATAGTCCTTTCTCCTCCTGTTCAATAATACCTGGTAAGGGCAGGTTTGCCAGGAGTAATCATTGGGTTTCTCCCCCACACAGCTCGGCTGTGCAGTAAGACAGCCAACATACTGTAGTGTCATCAGGCTCTGTGTCCAATTACAGTGACATAGGGGTGGTGCCTATTGTAACTACTTATTGCATAGCATTTCCTGAATTTAGGAGTGCCTCTCCACCCTTGAGAGAGGCTACTCTGTCCCAGCAAACTGCCAGGGCTCTGGCAGGTTTTGTGGCCCTCCCTCTGGGAGTGGTGAGGGAAGAATATACCCCTTACTCCACCAGGGAGTAAGGGAAGAGCTAGGCCTGCTTTCAGTGCACTTGACTTGGAGTGCAAGGCCAGGGACTTCCTTTGGGTTGGCAACCTGTGATGAGCGGCTGAGAAGACCAGCTGCATGATGGGCAGTCTGCCAGTTGTTTCTGAAATAAAGAATGCAAATGATAAAGAATCCTTCTTGCCTGAGCCTGGAGTCATTCAGGGAGAAGCTGCACACAGAGGTTCTCTTTCAGAGACTCCTCCCTACAACACTGGGGGTCTGGAAGAGATGGCGGCGCTGTACCAATAGTGAGTATGACTCAGCCATACCTCGAGAGCTGGTCCTGATGATATCCCCTATAACATCGCGGGAGACTCAGGCGTCCTGTAAGCCAGCAGGTGTACCACACTACACCACATGTAACATGGGTCAGTTTCCATATGATAGGGCCAATATGAGATTGGGTGGGGAAAACACTGTTACATGTGTGTTACAGAATATGTCCAGCTGTAACTGTTTCTCTCCACATAGTGTATCTGCTATGTAAGTACTGTTAAGATCCAGGCATTAGCAGGTGAATCTGTGGGCCCTTGACCCCCCCCCCCTCCCCTCCCCCTTCCTGCTTCCCCAGAAAGTGAAAGAAGGTAGGTGGTGCCTCATGGCCTGTGTACAGCCCCATGTAGGTGGGTACAGTCCACGAGCCCGCCCCTTCCAGAAGTTTCTAAGGGGGAGTAGGCTAAAGTTAGAAAAGAGTCTGCCTCTGCACCTCAGGGTGTGAAGAGGTGGATGGGAGAGTCTGCCTCTGCCCCTCAGGGTGTGAGGAGGTGGATGAAGAGTTCCTCTGAGCTCCTCCTGGAGTAAGGAGGGGAGTGTGTCCCTCTCTGATCCCAGGCTAGGGTGAAGGAGGGTGAGGTGATGGTGGGAGCTGTGAGTCTTCCAAATGGCGGGGTAAGCTTGTTCACTTGGGCTAGCTAGAACAGGAGAAAAAACGGCAGTGCACTGCCAAGAACACCTTGAGAAAGGGCATAGAGCCCGAAACGTGTAGGTGGTTACTTGTTGGGGCTAGGGGGGACATTTGTCCAATCTTTTTATGGCATAAATAAATCTTTGCTTCTGTTGCCGTGAGCCTCCACCTGGTTTTCTTGGCAGTGCACTGCCGTTTTTTCTCCTGTTCCTGCTCTTGTTACTGGTGGACTGCACGCTATTTATTCCTGCTGAAGAAAACTCCCCTGGATTCTGCAATTCAAAAGTGAGTTATACCTGTGGGTTGCCATACCCCTTCATTCTCACTATATGGGACATTTATTGTACTATTTTTTATTAGTGCCTGTGGCATTAAGTACTAGTCCCTTAAACCCTATTAGGGTTACTTTATACAGATTATTGGGAGCTTCTCAACTGCAGATGTTATGAATACATTAAGGACTTGTCTTTCTGATGCACTGGCGTTCTACACATCTACTGTACACTTGGGCAAGCTAGCCTAAGACCACCTGGAGCAGATCAGTGGAGAGATAAAGCACCGTCCAGAAGTCCTGGGACGTATGCAGAAGATTATGTTGCTAAAGATGCTGTGTGAAGCTGTGAATAAAGATCCTGCAAAGATACGTCAGCCTAAGGTGTCAGTTCCTGGGCTGGAGAGAAGTATGTGAGTAGTGATGGGGGCTGACACCTGCATTTTGTGGGAGCCATCACGGCTGGAGGTGCTGACACCATTGTGAAGAACCAGAGTCCTGTGAGAGCCAGTCGTGTCATGTCTCATAGCAACAAGCAGTCCACTCAGACCTCCTGCGAACCAACAGGTGAAGCACCACAACAGCGAGGTAATGCACCCACTTCCACACACTGGTCCCTGGTCCCTAAGTGAGGTTGGGGGGCGGGAACACGTTTACATGTGAAATTGTTAGTGTGATTTAGCCCTTTTACCTATGAGCAATGTATTTTGTTACATGAGATAGACAGGAGAGCCTGAGTTATAATAATACATGGTTGCATTAAATGAACAAATGTTATACATTCAGTTTACAGACATTTCATGATAAATTGGAGATATGATTATGGGCATAAGTAACATTTACAGACAGTATTAAAATTGTGTTAGAAGAGGTACTGTAGGATAGGCTTGCTGCAATGTGTTGTTAGCAGGGGCCCTGCCTCAAATCACTTACAATCTATAGGCAGGGTTGTATGAAATATTGGGTACAAGGGATGAGAGGGCTGGTGAGTTTCAGAATGCCGTAGAGTAGCTGCAACATTACCAAACATCAGCAAGCGGTGATACAATTTGGCTACCGCCTTTGGGGTGACTTGGGTTTTATGTCCAAGAGATTCTTTGGTAGAATTAAACAGGAGCTTAGCACAGTACTGACCTCATGGCAGACATGCAGGGTGGAGCGACTGACGTGATCCAGGTGGTCTCTGAAGCGTTTCTTTTCCTCATGCTGTTAACCCCTTCCACGCTGGCTTAGTGGAGGTGCGCAAACTGGGGGGTGCAATATTTTCGGGGAGGGGGGGGGGGACGACGGTGCTTACAGAGGTCCCGCGCTCTTCCCCAAAGCATTTAAATCAAATGCCGGGGAGCACACAAGGCCTCTGTAAGTTCCCTTACCTTGTCTCCGACGGCTTCTGGCAATGCGTTGCCATGGCAATGCAGCGTCAAATGATGTTGCGGGGTCACATGATGTTGTGTTGCCATGGCAACGCAATGTCACATGATGCCGTGACATGACGCTGTGACATCAGAAACGTCAGATACAAGATAAGAGGTGGGCACGTGCAGATTTGGGAGAGTAGGCAGGGTGGCACAGAGGAAAACATTTGTGCACCCCTGGCTTAGTGGGGGATCTCTTTTAGGGAGATGCCTTTGGAGGGACTTGTGTGTTATGTCCCAGAGATTCTTTGATAGATTACCTTGGAAGGAGGCCTCCGATGCCGGGTGGTGCTTGAAGTGAAGTCAGAGCCGCAGCCTGGGGGCGCCAGAGTCAGGCTGCCAACAGAGGCCCAGCAGCCGGATACAAATGTTGGGCCTGACATCTACCTGAGACAAACTTCCAACGATGGTCAGCTGGCCCCCCACAATCGCTAAGGCAGTTGTCCCGGCTCTCTTCCCCCTGTCAGCAGGAAAGAGACATAGTGGTAGTTGTGGCAGGAAGAGGTCAGCGTGGAAGAAGGTCAGAAGGAGAACTGGCATTAGCTCCGATCTGACCACAATATAGGAAATTATGGTCCTAAAGTAGTAAGATTGTGTAAGGCTCTTCATGACAATTCTTCTAGGGATGAATGCAACTGGTACATGCCCTAATTGGCAAGGGAAAACTACCCTCTAGTATGCAAATACCCCAATTAAAGTATATATTCTGAAAGCACAGGCCCAAAAGAATTGAAAAAAATGGTTAACATCTTTCCCCACAATAATTTCTGACTAGAAATACTGTACCCATGCAATAATGCCCCCACCACCACCCATGCCACTCTGACTCCCCTAAACTCTAATATGACCTCCAACCCCTATTCCCCCTTCCTTGTGACTATGATCTCCCTTTACCCCTACAACTCGGATCCCCCTACCACTATGACTGTTCTCCTCTAACTTTGCAACTCCAATTCCTCCACTCTTTAACTCTAACCCCTCAACAAAATGAACCCTCCAACCACTCTAATCCCCCCGTAACCCTAATTCTTCCCTACTCCTACAACTTTGCCCACCCACAACTCCAACACTACCATTTTAATCTCCATGCCTATAGATCTAATATCCTCCCCACCACTGCAACTCTGATTGTTGTCCCTCATTTCTATTGCCTATTTATCTGCTTTACAAAACATCCACATGGCATGTGTATGCCTGTCTGTCTGATATTGTCTAATAAACTAAACAGGCTCAATCTATAGTATGCACCTGTTTGGTGTATTATTAAATAAATTGAATATAGGAGATTTGGCCAACAGTACATCAGTCTAGTAGCAATCTACAAAGACCTGCATATTGCACCATTACCGTAATTTGCAAACTACAACCTCCAGATGGTGTAATAAAAATAAATGCAGTGTTTGGAAAGCTGCAAAATATGTGCATCTCTTTGTCATTGTGACCAGTAATGGGTGCTAAATTTGTACACACCAGACCACGGTATATAAATCTTTGCAGGCCATCAAAAAACATTCATTCAAAACGGTCTGTACAATTGGGAAATGCTCCAAAATGCCAAAAGTTGATTTATATGGCATTTTTAAAGCAGATCCTAGTTTGTGAGCTGCCGTTTCTACGTAGACAATTTTTTGAATGCAGTCTGGGTTCTCAGAGATAGAGGAAAGTAAAATAGGATCTCATAGTATAGTATTTATTATGAAACCAAGTTAAAAACAGCATAAAAATGACTCAGAAATGTGTGTGAAAGATAGGCACATTAGCACCGCAGGCTATTAAACAGTCCAGCATTTCGGTGTGACATTCCCCTGATGCATTCAGATCAATCACATCACACACAGAGTTTCAATCCGGGGCGGGTCTCCAGTACATTTTTCTCTTGGCACCAGCAAAGCTTTTGTGGTTAACCCAGTCCCTATGGCACTTAGCGATCACAACTTGGAGTGGTCACATGATCACAGCGTCACTGATGATGCAAACGGAAGAGGAGGGAGTCTCCTACCTGCCACCACAGGAGTGCGTTCTCACCCTAGAAAAACAAGCTTAAAAACCATGACGTAGCCACCACTTTATGGGGCCCCTAGAGTGCAAGACTCCATGACATCGTGGCTACGTCATAGAGCACTCAAAAGGGTTAAAAGATAACCTTAGTGGTTACAGTCACTAGATCGCTATGTGCTACAGCTTTACACCTGTAGCACCCTTGGGGTATGCTAAAAGTATTCCTAGTGAGTCCTGGACCCTACAGGGAGTTAATGGGTTACTTCCATTACAGGCCCTATTAAGTAACTTTTTCCATGTAACTTATTTGAAGTAACCAATCTTATGTTGCAGGTTGATTAGCTCAGCGATTGGCTGTTTCTGTCCTTCTAGAACAGGGGTTTCCAAACTCAGTCTGACTGAGCCACTGATTGAGCCACCTGTGATGAAACAGGGATATTCATAAAAGCCGGCCTGTTGGCGGCCCTTGAAGACTGAGTTTGGAGACCCCTGTTCTATAAGGTAGTGGAATAATCAACCCTTTAGGGGATGATTTAGTTAAAATAAACCTTATCTTGTCCTGCCCAGCAACAGAGGTGGGGACAAAGTTTATAAATATTTTGGGCCTGGGTATTTTCCTCAGAGCCCATCGGAACAATAGGAGAGGCACTGGGGCTTTCATAGCCCTGTAAAAGGGTAGCAACTGTATTTGTTTTCTGAGTTAGGACAAGTTTCCCGGTATCAGGGGCCCATAGAGACACAGCACTAAAGAGAAGTCCTGCCATAGTAGGAAGTGGGTTCCTTACCGCAGGGCTTATGAAGAGGACCAGGGTGGGACTGCTGGGAATTCAGTTCTGTCCCAGGCAGCAGCAAAAGGCTTTTAGAGGAAGCTGAGATGCCTGCAAACCTCACGGTGAAGGAAACCTGAGTGCAAGTGTTTAATAACTCTTGATAACCTGTCCTGTTGTTGACCTGAAGTTGCCTGTTAATAAAGTTTAAAGAAAAGTTCCTGATGCCGCCATCTTTATTTTGCTTACGATACCAGCCCTGCACGGATTTCCAGCACTCTGACATGAAAGGTAAACTGCTGAGTTACACACCCACACTTTGGGACTGTTTTGGTGTGGCCCATCTTCTTTGGCCAGGGGCAGATGTGTTACACACCATATAAAAATAATAACATATCAATAATGTATGTGTGTGTATATATATATATATATATGTATATGTATATGTAAGGGGGTCACTCCCGGTTTCCCTGATGTCCCCTTGCCCCCTGTCTTACCCCTGTTGCCGTGGGGGAAGGGAACGGCGACTTCTCCCGGTGGGCGCCGCCATCTTGGTTGTGGCACGTAGTTCGCGCAATGCGCAGAGGTTGGCAAGGGTAGCGTTGGCCATTACAAGTGTGCATGAGCTCTGGGAAGTTGCGCAGGCGCAGTTAAGCGTAGCGGCGGCCATTACAGCTTTGCACGGGCGTAGGAGAGATTGCGCACGCGGTTCCCATAGGAAAGAGGTTCTGAGTGGACTACATCTCCCAGCAGCCTCTGGGAAATGCCCTATGATCCCTGTCACCTGCAGCCAGCCAGCCACTGAGACTTGCAGATTCTCTGCAGCAGGGAATTGGATACAATGTTGTGTGCAGACAGGGATTGTTCAGTTAGGCTAAGGATACAGAGAGGGAAAGAAGGGGCAGAGAGCTGCGAGCTTCTGCCCTAGGCCAGAAATCCCCAGGCTAGAGTTGAGGCCCTGACTCCCCACTAGTGAGGGTGGGTGGTCACAGGGACAGGCCCTTAGGTAAGGACCCTGTGCCCCTTCAGCTGTGTGCTAGGCAGGGACCTAGTGACAGATCCTGTGCAGTTCATTAGTGTATGGAGAGGGAGAGACACTGTGCAGTTCTTTGGTACAGGGACCCAGTATAGTGTATGCTGCATGTTCCTGTATGCTGCGTTGCTGATCCAGAGACTGTCCTTACAGTGGGACGTCCGGCTGGACCCCATCCCACGCGGAGATCAGCGCTGGACCAAGCGGCGCCGGTAGATCCTTTGCGAAGACACCCAGGTGTAGAGACACCTGGGCAGGTATTTACAACCTTCCACACGTGCACCAACTTTACCTTGCTCCTCACATGTGACAGGTCTGTTCACACACTTGGGTGGGCTTGGACTCTTTGGACACGGGGTTGGGAAGGGGGTGTAAGGGTATAGCCCAGTTAGGGGCTAAGGAGGTTATAACCCAGTTAGGGGCAAGGTTATAGTTGCCAGCTAGTGGCAGAGGGTGGTACATATATCTTGTTGTGTATTGCTGATATATGTGTTAAGTTACATTCTGCATATAGTAAAGACCGTTGCTATTTTACATCCAGTGTATGTGTTCATTTGTATGTGTCCTGTGAGGAACAACTCCCGCTCTGCTGGGAGCCATCGCAGGTGGAGGCGCTGCACCATATAGTATTGTTCATGAGGATACACCCCAGGCTTTCATTGGCGGAGGCTCAGGCCTCCTGTGAACCTGCAGGTATACGTACCACACCTGGTAACATACTGTATAGGTTCCCCCTCACATACACTCTATATGCGATTGGGTGGGGGAATACCCGTTACATATATATAGTGTTTTTTTTTTTTTTTTAAAGATTGAAATTGAAAACTTAGTGGTTGCACCTAAAATATTATAAAATGTGTAAAATGTGCAAATTGCTGGATCTCAATGTAAATAAAGTGCAAATAATTATATTACACCAAGTGCAGTACATACATTTATACATGGAAACAAAATTCAACTATTTTAAGTTCTTGTATAAACTGATTCATAACAGCCACACATGAAGCAGTTTGTCTTCTGTCGGATAGCACAAAAGAGGAGGTTTCCATACATTACCGTTCAAAACGCTTTGGCTGTAAAAGAAGTGACTTAGATGTTGGTGGTAATGAGAACCTTAACGTTTGTAATCTAATGTGATATATTAGTGACATTACAAATGGTGTTGAAGGGAAAGTAATGATTTAGGTAGATTAGAGGACTGGTCAATATTGTGGCAACTACGATTTAATGCTTAAAACAGCAAAATCGTGCACTTGGGTCATACAAATCCAAAAGGCAAAATACAGGATGAATTGCACCACTATAGAGGAAAGGAACCTGGGAGTCATTATTTAAGCTGACTTAAAAGTAGGCAAGCAATGTACTAAAGCAATAGGGAAAGCCGGCAGGATGCTAGGTTGCATGGTGAGATGTATTAGCAGCAGACAGAGGAAGGTAGTGATGCCCCTTTATAGCTGTGTTCAGTTCTGGAGACCAAATCCCCATAAGAGATTGTGCAAATAGGGGCTACGTCCTAACATGTATCTGGAAAAACATAAAGGACCTCAAAACGTACAGCTTGTAGTAGAGAATGGAGTGTGGTATATGAAGTATTAAGCACTTCAACACAGGAAAAAGATAAGTGCTAGAACAAAAAGTCATGCTCTAAAGCTGGGGGGTAGCAGGCTCAGGGGAAATGGGGAAAAGGACTTGCTGGTGGAATAACCATCCCAATATAGGCTTACAGTATACAATAAGGGACTTAAAAAAATGTTTGGAACATAACTACTGCAAGGCTATCTTAAATATGAAAGAAATAGAGGCTGATGCTTTACCGCAGATAGGAACATGGGCAGATTAGGTGGGTCAAGTGCTAATTATCTGTTGTCAAATTATAGACATATAGAATGAGCTCATACAATGGACTCTATGCTAAGCATGGATTACAAAGTGGATGCAGGGCATCCTGAGCATATTGCTAAGTAATGTGTTGCCGGGACCCCGTTTTGCCCCAATTGGATGAAGGGGAGGTGCACCTAGGGAACGCTCCGATAACGGAGGTTACGCGCAAGAGGGAGCCATCATGTTAGGTTGGCGCCAGCGCAGAATTGGTCCGGCCGGAGGTTGCGCATGCGCAAGGCAGGGACAAAAAGCCCGCGAAGGAGGAGTGCTAGGGGAAGGAGGGGATTTAGGGGACTGTGGTCCCAGCAGCCCCCGCGTTTCCCCCATGACGCGTCAGAACCAATCAGGTATGGGAGGAGGGAGGAAAAGGAAGTGAAGGGGCGCACGAGTGTTAAGAGCTAGCTGACGGAGGAAGGAGAAGAAGCTCCGGTGTAGGGAGGTTGCCGCCCCTACCTAGGCCGCATGCCCCAGGCCCAGTTAGACCCTGAGCCCCAGTAGCGTGCAGCTGAGCTCCTGACTGGCCATAGTCAGGTTCCGGATTCCCTTACCGTGTTACGAGTCATACCAGGACAGTTCTATATCCGCGGGAGGCCTGGGACCAGGCCCCGCCACTATTCGCAGTGTGTCTGGGTGGGATCGCCCCGGACATCTACGGGTGACGTCATCTATGCCCACGCCGATCCTTTGTGAAGATAGTTGCAGAACCGGGTACAGAAGTACCCGGCAGGTAAAACGTCAAGTGCACCAACGGTCCCATTCTCACTCCGGGACACGGTGGCTGCGCAGTCACACACTTATACACCCACTGACTCACTTGAAGGGGGGGCGGGGAACATACTCCAAGGGGGAGCTGGACATGGGGTGGGATCACCCGGTGGAGGGAGAGGGAGAGGGAGCGTTCCAAGGACGCTGGTAGTAGTGTCTCCTCTAGAGAGGGGCAACTGTGATTACGTTATTGGCTGCATAAGTAAAATATCTTGGTTACGGTATTGCTGTGCGTGTGTGTGTTCATGTACATAAGTTCCTGCGAAGACCCACTTCCCCTAAGGCGGAAGCTATCGCAGGTGGAGGCGCTGCACCAAGGCATAGGTATTGTGAGCACCCCAGGCTCTCCGTGGCAGAGGCTTAGGCCCTGTGAGCCTACAGGTTATACAGCACATGGTAGTGGTCTGTGTTCGATGGGAACCAGGGCTACAAATGATACAAAAGGGTTCATATATTCTGAACTGTAGACTAACAACCCTTAAACCCTCTCATACCCCCCTCCCCCCCCCCCACCTCACCCTTCGGCAGGAGTCTACTAGCCGTGATAGCAGTTTGTCCGTGTATAAGCAACACTACAAGTTCCCAGGTCAGGTTGAGATTGTACAATTAGCAGAGAAAGGCCCCACATTTCTTCTATATACAAATAATTTGGTAAAACCCCATCCAGCCAGCCCCCCGAAAAAGAACATTTTGTCAAACAACTGTTCTCTTTACTCCTAGCCCACCCTGGGCCCACCCATTAAAGAGCCGAAGGCGAGGAAGACAGGAGAGCTAAGGCTGCACAAACTTGGTCAAAAACACAGTGACAACAGACAATAGAGAGAAGCCAGAGGAAATCAAACCCTTCCCCACTGATTGAGCCACCTGTGCTGAAGTTGGGATATCCTTAAAACCTGTTGGGGGTGGGGAGGGGGGTGTCTTCAGTACTGGAGTTGAGCACTCCTGGCCTCACAGATTTTGCTCTTTTTAAGAGACCGTCACTCCTGGGAAGTGCATCAGCAGCAACTGATTATTCCACAATATTGTGAATGATTGCAGTGACGCTGCACTATCCGACTACTCCAAAGAGATGCGAGAGACTGCATAAAATTAATCTTCCGCTCTCCGTACAGAACATTGACACAAGTTAACCTATTCAAGTCGGAGGGAGACATATTCAAATTGAGAAAAATTGAGGCTATTCTAGAATACGCTTATGAACATCGCCTTGATGGATTTTTTTTTTGCTCATACTGACAATGTTACATAGGGCTCAGGGATAAGATTATTATTGACAGTACCGCTGAACTGAGTTCACCTGCTTTGAAAATAAAATTTCTAAACATATTGGTTCATGGAGCTCCCTTGAAGTCACTGCTTATGTTAGCACACACAAAAAAAAAGCAACTTCAAGAAATACATTCTGATTTTTAGTTTAATTAACTCCTGCTATAAGGCTAAAGTGAAAAGTAGAGTCAAGCAATATCATGTGGATAATTCAGTTTACACACACCATGAAACATTCAGCACCATGCAGATTGCGATAAATGTGCTAGAAATACCATTTTGCAGCTTTAAGTGTTTTGTTGGGAATAGTTATTTTATAATAAGAAGCATATGGTAAAAAAAGAGGACATCCAATTACTCTATTCTGCTTTAAATTACTTTTTTTTGCATCTGTTAAGTATCTTGTCTGTAAAAAGACCTGGAGCATTTTAAAACTGTCAATGCCAGTGACTTATGCAATGTTAAAGTTTAACGTCTGTAGAGTATATAGTAGATAACACCAAATATTCAGCCGTAGTAGTTGTTGTGTCCTAGGCTCCCTGGGGCTCAGTGAGATTTGAGAAACAGTTAAACCCTTCTCCTTCTTCGTGCAAATAGAGTCCTCCTTGGATTTCTGATAAACTTTATTAGGAACCCAAACAAAAATGAATTGGAACGTTGGGTATGCATAAATTACAGGACGGTGAAAAAACAATGCTATCACAGGGAGAGCAGTTTGATGGTAGCCCACTAGCAATGGCTGAAAGCTGAAAAGGACTGATTCAGCAGACTCACACCAGGCAATAAGGCAGGGCTGTTCTAAGTGCTACTGATCTAGGAATATACCATTATCTGAGGGGCCCGAGAGAGAGTTGTTACGGCAACAGGCTGAAATGACAGCTAGGTACTTCCCACAGTAACAAGAACAAGGGCTAAGGTCATGGCAGCCATAGGGGAAAGAAAACACATGCAGGGGACAGAACTCTCTCCGTCTGGTATCAATAGGTACCACTATAATAACATATGTGGAACATATAATAAACATACAATAAAACATCAGTTTTAAATTTCATAGTCCGCATTAACTTCATGGTACTGACCGTTAACAGTGGGTCTCCAATTTTTTTTGTCACATGGGTGCAAAAGTAGGTATTCCAGTCAAGGATGGCTTGCTGCTCCTTAATGCCACTTCAGGAGCCATAGAAGAAAGTTGGACACCCAGGTGGTTGTGTCTGTCCCAAGTCTTCACAATCCCAAGTGCTTCCTAGATCAAGGGCTCCAATTTTCTTATTTTCTAGAGTCCAGGCAAGATATTAGAAGGATGTCTCTGTAATGTGCCAGATAAAGGTTCAGGCTTTGACAATTGTTGAAACTTCGACCATAAACGTTGTCAAACTTCATGGGAGAGTCGAGTTGAGCCTGCTTCTAGGATCATGGAATCTGATGCGTTCTTTCCTCCAGCTAGCAAATACGTATAATCTTCTTGATTGGTTGCATATGTAACCTAGCACTACTTTGCCATCTGTATAAAACCTGATCACATCCGGTTTACTGTCCATTTCATTTACTATGAGCTCTGTTAGCTCTACTGATAACACTATTCCACACAGCTCGAGCCTTGGTATAATGGGGTCAGGTTGTGGTGCCAATTTACACAAAGTGAGTTTTATATAGTGTTCTCCATTTTGGATTGAGTTCCCACGCTCTGATTGGCTACCGTACCATGTGAGGGCGGCCATGTTTCTTTGGATAACGTCATCTTAAAGGCAAAAGAAGCACAGCCAATCTGATTGGCTGGCGTCATTGCCTTTAAATGACGTCATCAAATTTTTTTATTTTTTGGCAAAATCACATGGTTTTCACGGCCCAATCAGGGCCGTGGGAACCATATGACGAAAATGTGACGTCATAGGCCTATAAAAGCCTATGTCGTCTCATTTTTAAGCGAGACGCCGAGGAGGAAGGACCGCCCAAAGAAGAAGAAGAGCAGGGTGTGGCCAATGAAGGTAAGACCCAGAAGAAGACAGAAGAAGACGGAGAAGATACAGATGAAGACCCCCACTATGGATTACAAATAGAAGAAAGAAGACACAGACACTTTTGGATTGTAAGGGTTTTTTATTTTATGGTTACCTGGTTCCTGTTGTTGGATTATTTGTTAGAGACATCCGGTTCAACGGGATTCGGTGAGTGGGTCATCTAATGGTAAGTAAACAAAAGAAATGTATTTTATTTTACTTTTACAGGTTTTTTTGAATTTTTTTCATCTCATCCATTTTTTTTATGTCCATTTATTGGCCCTGAATTTATGTATGTCACTATGGATATACATACGTACAGGGACAGTCACTGGATGTATTGTATGTTTATTTTTAATCTTATTAAATTGATTTATATGCTCTTTAATTGCACCTGTATGTATGTATGTATGTAAACTATAGATGGACATACATACAGGTATAATAAAAACTTATTTGCCAAATGTTTGCTTGCCTTGGTTGGATGGTTTTTTAGTGTAATTTGCTGCTTTGTGTAAAAATGTGGTTGTAATGTAAATGTTATTTAGTCTGATGTAATTTTAAAGGCTGTTTGCAATAGTTTAATATGCTTATTTTTGGAAGTTAGATTTAGTGTGATGTTACTTTGACATACTGTAGATTATTTTTCAGAATGGTTTGTTTTTAGGATTTGAATTGTGTAATTGATTTTGATTGTAATTGATTGGTGATTGGATTAATTAATTGAGGGTAATTTAATTCTGTTGACTTCCTTTTTTTATTTAATGCTTGGATTTGTATCTTGTTTGGAATTGTTTATTTGATTTTGAGCATTGCTTGGCAACGTATACATGATGCACAGATTAATTGTATCGTACACATTGTCAAATTGAGTGTTTTTATTTGCATTTATAAATATTGATTTGGCTTGGTGCTGTTTGATATTGGGAAATAATTGTATTTCTGCATGTATATCCTTAATCATTTATTGTATATTGGTTAATCATGTATATATATATATATATATATATATATATATATATATATATATATATATATATATATATATATATATATATATATATATATATATATATGCATGATGAAGCCACTGTACAAATGAATGGGTAAAGGGTGGGTATCGGGGCAGGGGGGCTTAACCCCTTAATTACCTTTGTACCGATAAGGTGATTAAGGGGTTAAGTGATATCACAATGTATTTGCTATGTATTTTTTTGGCTACGGAGGACAGAGGGCCCTAGCTGATGGAGATGATTCATATTGCTGAGGTTAGTAGAGCTGCATTTATTTTATTAGGCTAGTTAATGTGTTTAATAATGGACAAATAATCTATTATCCATATCTAGATAATAGTTATTTTGCCCATTACTGTACTGTGTGTGTTTTGGTGGGGGGGGAGTGGTATTGATTGGTTTAAATGTATAGGACAGGTTTTTTTTTTTGACATAAAGGGTTGGTTCCTTAGGTCTGCGGGGACCTCTGGAGACCACCTGAGGGCTCCCCGGACGCCCACGGGTACAAAGCTGTGTGGACTCACGGGGGACACCTGTGGGGAAGAACCAGGGGCCCCACTTCTGTGGGGGCCCCACGGATCCATAGGGACCACCCGAGGCCCCCAGACCCCCGTGGGAACCAACTGAGGACCCTAAGACACCTGTGGAGCTGACCCAGGGACCCCCAGGGACCCGCTGTCCCATCCATGGAGACCCCATTTGGGGTCCACAGAGACCCGCAGAGACAACCTGGAGGCCCACGGCGCCTGACGGGGACCACCCGTAGGCCTCCAGACCCTGTGTGAACCCTTTTGCTGGGCCACTGTAGGGCCTGCGGACACCCGCCAGGACCAACGGGGACTCCCGTTGGCCTGGGGTATTAACCCTGTATGTTAAAGAATAAATTATGTTGTATGGGGGGGCACAGGGGGTGGGTTATGTATTATTTATGAAATATAGTAATGTTTATTGTGAGGCTGTGTATTGTTTTGATTGTGGGTAGTGGAGGTGGGGGAAGGGGTTATTGTCCCCGAGCCTGGGTAGGTCTCCCAAGTGTGTAGTGGGGGAGGGCGTAGTGGGCAGTATTTAGGCCTCCCGAGTGAGTGGTGAGTGAGGGTGGGTTAACCCCTTAATGACTGTCGCGGTTAATAACCACTAAGGTGATTAAGGGGTTAGGGGACATTAGATTGGCTCCTTTTATTCTTGTATATGTTTTTCAGCACCCAAGGGCATGGACAGTGTTGAAGATGAGGCTGGCTTTCATCGTGGGTGCCGGACAAGGGTGAGTACAAAATGGATTTATTTTATTTATTGTGATTAATGTATTTTTAATGGGCAAATGCATTAGTATCCATACTGTATGTGGATAATAGTAATTTTGCCCATTACTGTAGTGTATGTGTTAGGGGTGGGGTATTTTTTTACAGTATTGTTTATTTTTGGGGGGCACACAATTGGTACCGCAGGCCCGCGGACGGACGCGGGAACCACCGTAGTCCCGCGGGGATCACCTGGGAACCCCCGCTGGTCAGCCGGGGACATCCGCGGGCCTGTTGTATGGATGGTGTGCCTGCAAAACGGTTAACAAATAAAAAAATTCTAATTCTAGCTCCTTTTGCGCCTGCCTTTAGCTGGCGCGTTTGTCAGGCGCGTTTTTTAAGGCCGATTCACTTAGCGCTGCTTAGAGAATCTCAAGTACTGGCAAAAATCAGCACATTTGCCTGATTGGGCGCATTTTGCGTGGAGGGCTGAAAAAATGCCTTTTAAGAGCGATAAAGCGCTGTTATCACTGCTTAGTGAATCGCACTACAGCCTTTATCGGGCTTAAAGGGTACTTTGCGCTCTTAAAGCCACTTACTGGAGTTTAGTGAATCGGCCCCTAAGAATTTTGTAGAAACATCTGAGTAAACGCAAATCTCTTTGTTGTGTGCAGTGGTGAAGGATATTGGTGAATAGGTGCGTGGGATCTGCAGTTGCTCAAGGGTATTCTTGGAATCCCTCCACATCTCCCACTACCTTTGCTTTTCTGGAGGTAATGGAGTATCCCAGTCCCGTGTTTCTGTAGACAGCTCTCTGAGGAGAGACTTTCCGTGTTCTAATTCTATAGTTGCGATCAGCTGCGATAAGCTTATTGGGGCTTATAGAATTGAGCGTGTTTGAAAAACTATCGATCAGTGCCGAAAAGTGGCTTATCGACACGCGTCTGCCGATTAATTTTTTTCCCGGGAAACAAAAACAGCGATTTTTGCTCTTGTCGCCAGATTATCTGCGTTTACTGAATCGCTGTAGGCTTTTTTAGCGAGAAGCTGCCGATAAGTGGCATATCGCTGCTTATTGCATGAGGCCTTCTATCTCTTTCCTTCTTACCCAGTTGCTCCCCCCGCCCGTGTGTCTCTCCTTCACCCCCCGTGTGTCTCTCCCTCCCCATGTTTCTCTCTCTCTCTCTCCCACCCCCAACCCCACCCCCCAGATGGAGAAATAGAAACACATAAACACACTTTATATCTTTCCTTCTTCCCCAGTCTCTCTCCCTTCATCCCCCCCTCCAGGACGTCTGGTCACACTAATAAAACTGTACATTTGAAAAATCAGTATGAAAAGCAATGATTCTATCGTATCCTATAAAAAAAGATTTAGATAACAAGCAATGTAGAGACTGTTTTCAAATGTTGTATTTTGTGGAATACTGGTATTAATCCCAATCAAATGCATAGTGAAATCAATTTAAAATATAGTGAAACAATGTTTCTATCCATAAACACTATTGTTGCTAAATTATAATGTAGAATTAAATTATGCTGTTTTTTTTTCTTAGAAGAATTACTTGAATACAGCAAAAAAAACAGATTGCAGAAAGACTGACAAATCTATAAAACACGGTTCCAGAACCAGAGGCTTTGAGAAACACAGTTCATTAAAGTAAAGGTCAACCATCACCTGGCTGGTCATTCAATCTGTTGCAGTGTGTTTAGAAAATATATGCATCAAGCTCCAACGGTACCAGCGTATGTTCTTATGTGGGTAGCAGATCAATAAAAATCATTTATATGTTATTAAAGCAGTAATGCCCCTTCCCTCTGAAGCCTATATGATTTAACTCGTATAATGTTAGTATCTTGCCCCCTGACTACGTCCTGATTTTCTTAATTTCTATACCAGGGGTGGCCAACTCCAGTTCTCAAGGATCACCAACAGGTCAGGGTTTTCCAAATATCTCTGCTTCAGCTCAGGTGGCTAAATCCTCTGATTAAGCCACTTGTGCTAAAGCAGGGATATTCGTAAAACCCTGACTTTGGTCGTGGTCTTAGAGGGCAGGAGTTAGCCACCCCTGCTCTGCCATGTGCAGTTACTGTACCATCGTAAACCTTTGGACAGCACTGGGCTCTGGGAAGAGCTCAATTTTAAGATCCCGTAATATTTCAACCGGTTATCTCCTGAACAGAACATGAGATTTTAGAAATTAAAATAGGGTTGGAATTGGGCAATTTAAAGTAAGTAACAAAATGCAATGCAAAGACTACTGCATTAACACTGTGATATATACACTCATTAGTTGAAATTGTAACTACCATATGGTGCGAAGGAATACTTAATGGACCATACAGTTGCTTAGCAATCTAATGTAAGTTAGGAGAATATGCTTCTGTATTCGCTAACGAAACTCAATGAGGTTTTAATGCAACATGGGTCCTTATTTCAATTGGTCATTTTTCATGTGTAATCTAAGGACGTAACTTTATCTAAAAAGTCCATGTGCAACTGCAGTAATTACCTGAAATAGTCTCAACATAGAACTGTGCAGGACTGCTCCTTCTTCAGCACTACATTGCATAAATACATTTTTTTTTTTAAATGGGGAATATGTTTTCAAAATGGTAATTAATTTGCACTTTATATTTTTGTTATAACATCAATATTAATCATAACATTTTCAAAATAGTATTAAAATGATCAATACAACCTTTTTCACCAATATTTCCCACTGATAATTATTTTTTTTAATTAATTTTGGTAAATATTAAATCCATTACCTATCATTTATATTATACATTACATAAGGCAGCGGTGCGCAAACTGGGGGCGCGAGACTACCTGCGGGGGGTGGGGGGTGGCGCGGTTTACAGAGTCCCCGCGCGCTTCCCGAAGGCACTTAAATTAAGTGCCGGGGGAGCTGCAGGGCAAGTGTAAACCTTTACTTACCTTGGCTCCACACGCGTCGCCATGGAAACGCGACGTGAGGTCATGTGATGTCACAGTGCTATGGCAACGTGACGTCATGACGCCGGAGTCCAGGTGAGGGGGGGTGTGACCGCCGGCAGGGGGGCGCAGGGGAAATAGTTTATAAGGTATACTGTACATTAGAAAAGAAAATAGACACAATAACTGGTACATTATTATGTACATAATTAAATAATAAAGTTTGTATTACTTAAATGTTTTATATAAAAAAATATATTTCAGCACCATGTATAGTGGTCCAGTTTCCTATAATTACTCTGAATAAGGGAAATATGTATGGAAAGTTATGCTGTAGAAAGAACATATATTGCTAGATAGTCCTTAATTGACCAATACAGAAACTGAGTTGCTTTTTTATGTTACATGACGATCCAGCAGAGTTGCTCTCAGAATGAGTGTTCAAGTTAAAGGGACAGTCCCACACAGTATTAATACAACTGGCGTCTTTAGATTCAGTCCTCACTAAAGTAACCGGTTTCCCTCATTTGCTTATGTACAAATGGGTATGTTTCTACAGTATTTCCTTCAAATTCGTTGAATAAAAATTTGAGATGGTAATTATATACATATTAGATTGTAAGCTCTTCGGGGCAGGGACTCCTTTTCCTATTGTTACGTTTATGCCCGAAGCGCTTATTCCCATTATATTCTTATGTCACGTGTATTACTGCTGTGAAGCGCTATGCACGTGGGTGGGGCTATATAAATAAAGATATACATACATTACATACACATACAACAGTTTACTGACATCTCAGAAAAGATGAGGTCAGGGTGGTAAAACAATTCTGAAGCATTCATTTAACATGAAGACATTACAAGTGCCAATGCATTGCAGGTCCCTCTGGCAGCAAAGGGGTTACAAAATATATTTGAAAATACTTACATTTGCTAATATTTTGTTAATAGATGTCAATCTCCTTCCTTTTAGCTGTACTGCGTTAGGTTACTTTATTCCGTGGGGCTGCGCCTTTCATGCACTCCTTAAATCTTAGATATTATGCAGCTAGTAAACGCTTTTTGGTGCAGGATTGAATGAGTAACAATTAATAACTATCACACTTGTCCAATAAAATGTTAACAACATTTAAAGAATCTATTTTTCCCGGGGTTATTATAGCTTTTGGAATTATATACTGAAAGAAAAGGTTGGGAAATGTGTTCTTTTATTCTCCACAATAACCCATGCTAACAGGATCTGCCTGACAATCTTATTATCCATTAAAATACAATACATCCCGAAACTTTTCTTATTATCCAAATGTAGCACTGCCCGACCCCCCTCCCCCCTCCAGTGGGAGATGCAAAGCTTCTGCTACCTATAGTGTGGTGCGAGTACCTGTTAGGTTCAGGAGAGCTGAGCTGATCTGCTATGATGGTATGGAGATCAGGACAGGCTTAGGTTCTTTCTCTGAGCTTCTCATGGTGCTTAGCGCCTCCCCCAGTAGTGGACTCCTGGGTGTTTGGAGATCAGCCCCCAATACTGCATGCTTCTTCCCTCCTTCCCTCCTGCCCAGGGACTGACATAGACAGGAGTATGATGAACAAGGGTCTTTATTAGGCAATCACTGCAGATGTTCTTCATACAGCGGTGCAGGGTCTCAGAAGCTCCAGGCCTCTGGATTATACTTGCCCCAGATATTACAGGGCATCTGTTGGCTAATAAGATGTTCCCCCAGCCCCAGGAACTGGGGGGTGGGCACGCTCATCCCGCGATGGGAGAGACTCATAGCCCCACTGCTCTCTTCCTCCAGAGCAGGACTAACTAAATTTGGCACTGCCCCTCATCAGGAAGCAGAGGGGCGGGTTCATGGTCTATACGTATCCCTGATAGGCGTACACCGGCCATGAGTCACCACCTTACTTCTGTCCATCAGAGAGGAGCATGTAGGGGGGGGGTCACAAGCCCACAGAATAAACCTGTCTCAGCCTGCAGCTAGCAGGAATTTACATAACAGGGGGAAAGACAGGCAGAATAGACATACCCTGTTACACATAAAAATACAATAAATCCCAAAACTTTGAGGGAATACCTATTAAATGTAGGTTACTCTGGATGGGCTCCAGTTTATAGGGAATATAAATATAAATGGTGCAATTTTCTCTAAAATACAGAAAAAATTTTTTTACGTGAGTCAATTTGTGCCAGTGGCATATGCTTGAAACATGTTAATCTTGTTGATTGTTGATATGTGTAATATAATACTGTGCTATCTCGTCCCCTAACTCCTCCTACAATAGATCCTATCAGAGCTCACTGCAGCAAACACTGGAAAAAAGCAACTTGATGCATTGATGCAAAGTGGCACAATTTGCACCTGTTTTTTGGAGCCATGCTCCAGTTTTCTCAACATGAGTTGAAGACGTATTTCAGGATCTGGATCGGAGGAATGCAAAGACATAACTAACTTCATGTAAAATAATGCGGCATTATGCTGCAATGGAAAACAAAGGAACAGATTCTGCACTCCTACCAATTTGGGCTAAAATATACTAGTGACATGTTTACATTTAGAACTTACAGTAAGTCTGTAACAAAGCAGTCATTTGGCTGCATCTGTGAATTGGATTCTACCAATCCATCAACTGGTTGTACCCAATGGCAGTTTTTGATGAATCCACGCGGATTAAAATTAACTAAACCCATTTGTGTATTTTAGACCGAGAACCAGATTTTTGGGGGAAATGCGAGGAAATCCGGGAAACAGATCTGGGCGAATTGGCTCATATCTAGTTATTAGCCCTCAATTAACAATGTTTATATAGCCCTAAAGCTGTCTGAGAGTTGGTCGGGGCCAGGCGCAGTGCAAGCCTCTTACCTTCTCCGGAATCGGTATCTCCTCCTGCTACGTCGCGTTGTTATGGCGTTGCAGCGTCCCATAATGGCAGGAGGAGATGCCAGCACTTAGAGACCCCACTCTCTCCCCCTGCAAATGACAGTTTAAATGTGAGGAAGACTGTGCGGCCTCTGTAACCACGGGACTAGGTGCAGGCGCATCGATAGCCCCGCCATCGTGCCGGCCGTGCCTAAATCTATATATTGTGTATATAACTTATCAAATTGTGGCGCTCAGTGTATATGGTTTAAATCAACATCAAATAAACCCACAGTGTTATACATAAAATAAGAAAATAAATAGTGATACTTATACAACCACGTGTGATATATGCTGCTGTAACTTGATGCAGGACTGCTCTTTCAATCCTCGTGGACAAGTGAAGGGTGAAAATCATCAAGAAGCGCAAATCATGTGGAAAACAAAAGAAGACAACAAACTTATGGTGCAGTATTGTGTGAATTCTGTGTGGTAAATGGCGTAGTTAGGTGTTCAGAATACTCACAAACGTGAGAGGTAAGTAGGCATATAAAGGTTTCTTTGACCCATGGGATGAAGCCAGGTGTTAGGATAGGAACCGCACTGATAATCAGGTACACTGTAGCGATCTGGTACACTTTAACCAGGGGCCCCTTAGGAATAAAATGAACCGGACATAGTGCAGACTGTACATAGAATATTTATAAAAACAAGCAAAATCCAATCAACTCACATGGTGATGGAAAGAAACAAGCATGTAGATCACAGTGTGGATCTCTGCAAAACCGGAAGAGTGGTGTCTCAGCTGTTCCTCTGTTCTGGTATGCGTGTCACGGATGCGTCTCACCGAGGACCGGAAGTGACGTCATCCGCTTCCAAACACAAATGTATTAATGCATCAGAGAGTTATGTAGTAACGTTTCCGGACAGGAGTCTCTTCCTCAAACCAAACACCTCAAAAGGTGTTTAATAATTTAATAATTTAATAGATTACTCAGCCTAAATTGGGTATATTAAAGCATCATCTTAGTAATTACATTTATTATGGGCTAATGTAAATAAAATTCCAGTTCTAGTAAATCCTCTTTTATTTAACTTTCTTGTCTTTAGTAATAACTCTTTTAACATCAATATATCTTTCTTACGGTGATAGTCTGCATTAAATACATTTCAGGAGAACTACTTCCATTTCTCATTTGTCTGTTAACTACAGGCATACCCCGCATTAACGTACGCAATGGGACCGGAGCATGTATGTAAAGCGAAGATGTACTTAAAGTGAAGCACTACCTTTTCCCACTTATCGATGCATGTACTGTACTGCAATCGTCATAAACGTGCATAACAGATGAAAAAAGCATGTGTAACAGGCTCTATAGTCTCTCCGCTTGCGCACAGCTTCGGTACAGGTAGGGAGCCAGTATTGCTGTTCAGGACGTGCTGACAGGCGCATACATGAGCTGCCGTTTGCCTATTGAGCGATATGTACTTACTCGCGAGTGTACTTAAAGTGAGTGTCTTTAAACCAGGGTATGCCTGTATATAAAACAGAAGTGAAAGTCTGGTTAATACCAAAATGTAGATTTTTATGCGGTTTATCTCTCTCACTTATCCATAGAGGAAGTTGGGTATTTCCAGCTGATGTCAATTGTAAAAAGTGCAGAATTTACAGCCTTAAAAATGTTCTACATAAACCACTTGGGGAAACTGAAAACTAAAAATGGGATATTCCCAGCTAAATGACAATCTCTATGACAAACGTTTGACTGATCAGAAAAACATATACGTAATAATAACTAACTGAAAACAAAAGTCAACACATATTTTCCATCAAACTTATCCTGCTATGTTGTATCACAAAGTTTAGCAGTATTGGGGGAAGTTCATAGTCTTGATCTGAACTGTGTCCACAGAAGCAGCCGGCACTCCACTTGCAAGTAGAAAAAATTGGGTGCTTGTCCCATAAAGCAATAATAAACCATACGATACCGTTTGAAGCACGAGATCAGGAGACAGAACTCTGGTAAGTTTGATCACAAGTTTTTGTATTGAAAAAGACACATAAACCGACGTTTCGGTCCCCCAGTGGGACCTTTCGCACCACCTTGAGAAAGGTCCCACTGGGGGACCGAAACGTCGGTCTATGTGTCTTTTTCAATAAAAAAACTTTTGATCAAACTTACCAGAGTGCTGTCTCCTGATCTCGTGCTTCAAACGGTATCGTATGGTTTATATGTGTGTGTGTGTGTGTGTGTGTGTGTGTGTGTGTGTGTGTGTGTGTGTGTGTGTGTGTGTGTGTGTGTGTGTGTGTGTGTGTGTGTGTGTGTGTGTGTGTGTGTGTGTGTGTGTGTGTGTATATATTTTTTTTTTATTATTATTATTATTTTTAGAAAGTACATTTTCTTTTATTCACTTCATGGGATAAGGGTGTTATAATCCTACACCCCGAGACAATTAAATACAATGAAAAACCCCAAATCCCATTATTATTTTCAAACGCATCAAGGGCAGTTGCCTAAAATTGCAGTATTTAATGCAAGGTTTCTGTAGTGCACCTCTTACACCTTTGTATTTGAGGATATCAATTTGTTAAATAGCACTAAAAGGAGAATAACTTGGTGGTTTCTGCACTCGTACAAGTCAAGTGAGGTTTAACAGTTAGGGATTTATCTGCAAAATAGGACTAATGGGTTTTGTTATTTATTTCCACACGACGTTACAGTATAACAAATGGTAACAATGTACAGTACAAGTTGGATATCTGTATGGTGCCTTTCAGTCAAAACCATTAATAAAGCCATTTACAAATACATTTGAGGTACTTCAAACTTGTGCTGATTTGATAAGAAGCCAGACAGAAATTTTTGATGCATAAACTTAAAAGAATGTAACAATGTTTTTTATTGTAAATAGCTTGTTAGCAACGGAACAACTTAAAGTACATTATATGTAATAGGTTGACTTACAAATACTTATTCAGAATACTGGTTTATTACATGACTACAACTTGTCCTTGTTTATGTCCAACAGTATAAACTATACATATACTGTATCATTCTAATAATGATATTGATTATACTGTATACTGTGTATATAATATACTGATTATATACTGTATATATATATATATATATATATATATATATATATATATATATATATATAAAATTATTCTAATTACAAGAATGATATTAAATATATACATGTACTTTAAACAACCCTAGACATCTGGAATCTGTTGTCTAAAATGTTGTATATTTTAGTGTGTTTCTTTTGCGTCTAGTTTTTGTAAATGTCAATTCACTTTTTAGTTTTTAGATATTGTGTATTACATAACTGACCTCTAAGTAAATTCAATCTTATTTAAGTGTTTGCTCAAAGTACTGTGACTCCAGAGAAGAGTAATCCATATTGACTCAATTTATTTTCCACTTAGCTTGCCTAAAACACACAGATCTATGCAATCTAGAATTCCGACTGTTACTCTCAGCCTTGGCCAGTGCGTAAATCTGTTTGCAATAATCTAATCAACTCATATTTACCAAACTCCCTGACATCCCCACAGTAATATTTTTACTTGACAAGCAACTAACATTCCAGACCCTGAACCTATTGAAAGAATGAGCATTCTGATATCAGCCCGACAGTCCTTTGTTACTACAATATTATTCTTGGTTATCATGGGGGTCTCAGCCCAGAATCATTTTGGAACATTCTTTGGGGTTCTATATTGGGACCATTGCTTTTCTTTGTTTTTTTTCTGTGTAATGGACGATTCCATCTGTTCAAATGAACCCTGATAACATAATAACATGCAGCCAAGTCAGTTCTACCAGGCCTTAAACATTTACTTAAATTAGAGTTTCTCAAGGTACCAGCCTGCATAATCTTAAAAGACAAAGTGGTCAATAGTCACTATGCTTTATTCAGCAAAAGGACAACATGTCAACGCTATCCAGTTTTGATAAATGTCTCTGCCATCTCAATTATCCTCAGGGAATTGCTTTATATATTTAAACTGAATGTTCACTTGTCATTTGTTTACATATTGATTATCTGGTATCCAAGAATTATACCAAATTAGTTGTTCTGCAAATTAATAAATCATTCAAATTACTTAATCACTTGGCCAGACTATATATTGGGCAAATAAATGACTAGGGTGACATTGTGTATGATGCCCCAGCTATGGTTCACACTAGTAAATTGTAATAATATACCTGCCACAATACTACATTAAGTTATTCAACCACATTGCCAATCAGTGTGATTATTAAACCGTATTTATTCTAAAGTAGGGTTTCTCCACATGGAATCCAGGGGAATGTGCATCTTGATTTAGTATTAAAATATTGTACACCTGAAAAGATTATTCACTTACCTGTAGACATGACTAATTCAAGAGCACACACTAGAAGTCTGCCCCCTGGTTTAGCAACGAAGAAAGTAAACCTTCACTTTAACACCTGACATCACTTTTCATTGTGTCTGCTACTTTCAATCTCCCATAGCACTCTCACAAGAGAGTAGTTGCCCTAACAGTTGTTGATTTGATGTACTGTATTACAATGTTCATGTTTAATTATTGCATCCCAATCTTTATTTATTAAATACATATTAAGTGAAATCCAGTGCAATATGGGTTGATGCAAAAAAAAGGGGGTGATGGCAGGTCTGGCAAAAAAAAATCGTGAGTACTTACCTGGGGCCAGCCCAATGAGGTTAGGGGGGGTGTCTTTGTGCATTTACCCCTGCCTTCAGGGCAACTGGAGCTCTTTAAAGGTTTTATATCTCATGTCCCAGAAGTGTCCCCCTCATATACTCAGAATAATGGGATTCCATGCTTGAGCACCAAATCACCTTTACTGTATATCTACATATTAAGTGAAGTCTGGGTTGTTCTACAAAAAAAGGAAATGGGAAGTAGGGACGGTTCACTGAATATTCATCACTAGCTGAGAGACCCGGCGTTGCCCGGGAGACAACTTTAAGGAATAATTTGATTAGGGAGAAGAAAGCTGAGAAAAGTGGCACCCGGCCACAAATGAACTTAAGCTGCGCAAAGGGCTACACTACCTGCAATCCCTACAAACATTTAACAACAGCTACAATGATCTATGACATTTGTGTATTGAAGTACAGTCGCCGTTGTGGAGGGGGGGGGGGTTAATGGTGTCTCATGAGCAGCGGTCGCCGTTGTGGAGGTGAGGAGCGGGGGGGGGTTAATGGTGTCTCATGAGCACCATGCGGTCGCCGTTGTGGAGGTGAGGAGCGGGGGGGGGGTTAATGGTGTCTCATGAGCAGCAGTTGCCGTTGTGGAGGTGAGGAGCGGGGGGGGGGTAATGGTGTCTCATGAGCAGCGGTCGCCGTTGTGGAGGTGAGGAGCGGGGGGGGGGTAATGGTGTCTCATGAGCACCATGCGGTCGCTGTTGTGGAGGTGAGGAGCGGGGGGGGGGTTAATGGTGTCTCATGAGCAGCGGTCGCCGTTGTGGAGGTGAGGAGCGGGGGGGGTAATGGTGTCTCATGAGCAGCGGTCGCCGTTGTGGAGGTGAGGAGCGGGGGGGGGGGTAATGGTGTCTCATGAGCAGCGGTCGCCGTTGTGGAGGTGAGGAGCGGGGGGGGGGGGTAATGGTGTCTCATGAGCACCATGCGGTCGCCGTTGTGGAGGTGAGGAGCGGGGAGGGGAGTTAATGGTGTCTCATGAGCAGCGGTCGCCGTTGTGGAGGTGAGGAGCGGGGGGTAATGGTGTCTCATGAGCAGCGGTCGCCGTTGTGGAGGTGAGGAGCGGGGGGGGGGGTAATGGTGTCTCATGAGCAGCGGTCGCCGTTGTGGAGGTGAGGAGCGGGGGGGGGGGTTAATGGTGTCTCATGAGCACCATGCGGTCGCCGTTGTGGAGGTGAGGAGCGGGTGGGGGGGGGGGTTAATGGTGTCTCATGAGCACCATGCGGTCGCCGTTGTGGAGGTGAGGAGCGGGGGGGGGGGTAATGGTGTCTCATGAGCAGCGTTCGCCGTTGTGGAGGTGAGGAGCGGGGGGGGGGTTAATGGTGTCTCATGAGCACCATGCGGTCGCCGTTGTGGAGGTGAGGAGCGGGGGGGGGGGTTAATGGTGTCTCATGAGCACCATGCGGTCGCCGTTGTGGAGGTGAGGAGCGGGGGGGGGGGTTAATGGTGTCTCATGAGCACCATGCGGTCGCCGTTGTGGAGGTGAGGAGCGGGTGGGGGGGGGTTAATGGTGTCTCATGAGCAGCGGTCGCCGTTGTGGAGGTGAGGAGCGGGGGGGGTAATGGTGTCTCATGAGCAGCGGTCGCCGTTGTGGAGGTGAGGAGCGGGGGGGGGGGGTAATGGTGTCTCATGAGCAGCGGTCGCCGTTGTGGAGGTGAGGAGCGGGGGGGGGGGTAATGGTGTCTCATGAGCACCATGCGGTCGCCGTTGTGGAGGTGAGGAGCGGGGAGGGGAGTTAATGGTGTCTCATGAGCAGCGGTCGCCGTTGTGGAGGTGAGGAGCGGGGGGTAATGGTGTCTCATGAGCAGCGGTCGCCGTTGTGGAGGTGAGGAGCGGGGGGGGGGGTAATGGTGTCTCATGAGCAGCGGTCGCCGTTGTGGAGGTGAGGAGCGGGGGGGGGGTTAATGGTGTCTCATGAGCACCATGCGGTCGCCGTTGTGGAGGTGAGGAGCGGGTGGGGGGGGGGGTTAATGGTGTCTCATGAGCACCATGCGGTCGCCGTTGTGGAGGTGAGGAGCGGGGGGGGGGGTAATGGTGTCTCATGAGCAGCGTTCGCCGTTGTGGAGGTGAGGAGCGGGGGGGGGGTTAATGGTGTCTCATGAGCACCATGCGGTCGCCGTTGTGGAGGTGAGGAGCGGGGGGGGGGGTTAATGGTGTCTCATGAGCACCATGCGGTCGCCGTTGTGGAGGTGAGGAGCGGGGGGGGGGGGTTAATGGTGTCTCATGAGCACCATGCGGTCGCCGTTGTGGAGGTGAGGAGCGGGTGGGGGGGGGGGTTAATGGTGTCTCATGAGCACCATGCGGTCGCCGTTGTGGAGGTGAGGAGCGGGTGGGGGGGGGGGTTAATGGTGTCTCATGAGCACCATGCGGTCGCCGTTGTGGAGGTGAGGAGCGGGGGGGGGGGGTAATGGTGTCTCATGAGCAGCGTTCGCCGTTGTGGAGGTGAGGAGCGGGGGGGGGGTTAATGGTGTCTCATGAGCACCATGCGGTCGCCGTTGTGGAGGTGAGGAGTGGGGGGGGGGGTTAATGGTGTCTCATGAGCACCATGCGGTCGCCGTTGTGGAGGTGAGGAGCGGGGGGGGGGTAATGGTGTCTCATGAGCACCATGCGGTCGCCGTTGTGGAGGTGAGGAGCGGGGGGGGGGTTAATGGTGTCTCATGAGCAGCGGTCGCCGTTGTGGAGGTGAGGAGCGGGGGGGGGTAATGGTGTCTCATGAGCAGCGGTCGCCGTTGTGGAGGTGAGGAGCGGGGGGGGGGGGTAATGGTGTCTCATGAGCAGCGGTCGCCGTTGTGGAGGTGAGGAGCGGGGGGGGGGTTAATGGTGTCTCATGAGCACCATGCGGTCGCCGTTGTGGAGGTGAGGAGCGGGTGGGGGGGGGGGGTTAATGGTGTCTCATGAGCACCATGCGGTCGCCGTTGTGGAGGTGAGGAGCGGGGGGGGGGGTAATGGTGTCTCATGAGCAGCGTTCGCCGTTGTGGAGGTGAGGAGCGGGGGGGGGGTTAATGGTGTCTCATGAGCACCATGCGGTCGCCGTTGTGGAGGTGAGGAGCGGGGGGGGGGGTTAATGGTGTCTCATGAGCACCATTGCGGTCGCCGTTGTGGAGGTGAGGAGCGGGGGGGGGGTAATGGTGTCTCATGAGCAGCGTTCGCCGTTGTGGAGGTGAGGAGCGGGGGGGGGGTTAATGGTGTCTCATGAGCACCATGCGGTCGCCGTTGTGGAGGTGAGGAGCGGGGGGGGGGTTAATGGTGTCTCATGAGCACCATGCGGTCGCCGTTGTGGAGGTGAGGAGCGGGTGGGGGGGGGGGGTTAATGGTGTCTCATGAGCACCATGCGGTCGCCGTTGTGGAGGTGAGGAGCGGGGGGGGGGGTAATGGTGTCTCATGAGCACCATGCGGTCGCCGTTGTGGAGGTGAGGAGCGGGGAGGGGAGTTAATGGTGTCTCATGAGCAGCGGTCGCCGTTGTGGAGGTGAGGAGCGGGGGGGGGGTAATGGTGTCTCATGAGCACCATGCGGTCGCCGTTGTGGAGGTGAGGAGCGGGGGGGGGGTTAATGGTGTCTCATGAGCAGCGGTCGCCGTTGTGGAGGTGAGGAGCGGGGGGGGGGTAATGGTGTCTCATGAGCAGCGGTCGCCGTTGTGGAGGTGAGGAGCGGGGGGGGGGGGGTAATGGTGTCTCATGAGCAGCGGTCGCCGTTGTGGAGGTGAGGAGCGGGGGGGGGGGTAATGGTGTCTCATGAGCACCATGCGGTCACCGTTGTGGAGGTGAGGAGGGGGGGGGGGGTAATGGTGTCTCATGAGCAGCGTTCGCCGTTGTGGAGGTGAGGGGGGGGTTGCTCCCTCTGCTGCTTGTGTAACGCGCTAGATAGACAACTTTAAGGAATAATTTGATTATGGAGAACAAAGCTGAGAAAAGTGGCACCCGGCCACAAATGAACTTCAGCTGCGCAAAGGGCTACAGTACCTGCAATCCCTACAAACATTTAACAACAGCTACAATGATCTATGACATTTGTGTATTGAAGTACAGTCGCCGTTGTGGAGGTGAGGAGCGGGTGGGGGGGGTTAATGGTGTCTCATGAGCACCATGCGGTCACCGTTGTGGAGGTGAGGAGCGGGTGGGGGGGGGGTTAATGGTGTCTCATGAGCACCATGCGGTCGCCGTTGTGGAGGTGAGGAGTGGGGGGGGGGGTTAATGGTGTCTCATGAGCACCATGCGGTCGACGTTGTGGAGGTGAGGAGCGGGGGGGGGTGGGGTTAATGGTGTCTCATGAGCATCATGCGGTCGCCGTTGTGGAGGTGAGGAGCGGGGGGGGGGGGGGGTAATGGTGTCTCATGAGCAGCGTTCGTTTGTGGAGGTGAGGAGCAGGGGGGGGGTTAATGGTGTCTCATGAGCACCATGCGGTCGCCGTTGTGGAGGTGAGGAGCGGGTGGGGGGGGTTAATGGTGACGTTGTGGAGGTGAGGAGCGGGTGGGGGGGGTTAATGCTGTCTCAAGAGCACCATGCGGTCGCCGTTGTGGGGGGTGGGATGCTGTTTGGGTGGGGGGGTGTTAATGGTGGTGGTGGGGGGTGGTGTTTAATGGTTTTGTTAAATATTTATGGAGGAAAGAGTCTGTACCTGATTGGTAGCAGGTGTTCAGGGTTGTCTCTGTTGAGAGTTGTGAAGCTGGTCCCAAAAAAGGTGCAAATGTCTCACAGGTGCAAATGTCTCAGAGCAGTGAGGGTTAGGTGCTGCAATTCCCAAAGCTCAGTGAGGGGTAGAAGAGTGTGGCAGTGGTGTAGCTCAGTGAGAGGTGTCACAGTGTGGCCGTGTTGTTGGCCGCCGACCAATGACAGGTGTGCGGGGGCGGGCACGGTGCGGGGGGCGGGCATGGGCGACCAATGACAGGTGTGCGGGGGCGGGCATGGTGCGGGGGCGGGCATGGCCTGAGGCGGAGTGACAGGCCAAAGGTGCAATGCCATTGTCCCTAGGGACACCGAACATCCAGGCAGCATTCAGGCATGCATGCATGCATGCAGGCATACAGTGCTTTCAATAATATATTATAAGATACATATTCACATTTTAAAGCTTTTTCTTAACTTACCTAAGTCACAATATACAGTTACAAAAGTTGGTTGATGTACCGCAAACCAACTGAAAACACTAAAGCAATATTGTAAAAAAAAATGTTGTCATTACACAGTCTGCAGTGAAGATAAAATGCCGCCCTCATTCATGAGTTCACAGTTGGATAAACGTAATAAACTTGGTATCAATCAGTAAACTCATTATTTTGTATTGTATCTAACTGCTGGCACTACTGTAGATGTCCATGTATTTTCATAATTTATTCTCAGCATTACAAACTTGCCATTATCCCCCCATGCTTTCATTTTTCCTAATATGGGAAATCGTACCTTGGTCCCCAACTTGGCACCATCAGGGTTCACTGTTATTATATTGAATTCTAGACCTCTTGCGTTAGTCTAGTAAACACATTACTGTCTGGAAAGTAAGGGAAATTATTTCAAATTTCAGTGACAACTTAATGTTCTATTAGGCAAATTACAAGAAAAGACGGAAAAAAGTTTATTAAAACTTAGACATACAGAAGAACTGTCATCAAAAGAATAAATTATGTTATGACTATGGAGAGGCTAACCGCCCAACTGAAACAAAACACAGAACAATTTTATAAAATTTGGGAACCATGGCTCCAAAACTAGAAAAACCTTTAAAATCTAAAGTAAAAATCCCTCCCCAATAATTAAGACAATTGGCCTTGGAGTACGAGCTAAAATCGAGCAACCGATGGGGTAGGGTGGGGAAGGGGGATGGATTTACTTGTCCCCGTCCCTCTTCTTCGACTATCTAGAATGGATTATCCTCACCCCCTCCCTCCCCTTCTCCCCCTCTATACCTACCTCCCATATCCTCCTTCCTCTTCTCTTTTTCCTATCCTTTTCTGTCTGTTCTAAGCTTTGAACAAGGAGCCAAAAATTGGTACAATGCATATGAAACCGAGGGTTCAGGTGAAACATAAACACGTACAGAATTTCAAACCACTCAATGTATTTAGAATCTAAACACAGAGAAGAAAAAATGTTGATTATCAGTTCGTGATGTGAACACTACTAACGGTAATTTGTCTCAAACCGCCGGTGAGGGATGAAATGTAAAAATTTGTACATCTTTGTAAACGCAATAAAAAAGATTGAAACAAAAAACAAAAACAAAACTTAGACATAAAAAGGTCACATATACAGTTAAAACTTGAAGGTTTGCTGTAATATATTCAAAAACTAATACACTGCTCTTTTTGTTGTCTACCATTAATAAATCTTAATTGAATACCATGCAGGGTCATTCATTTTTGTAATACCTCACTAACAAAGTACAGACCATTAACAAAAGGTTGAAAACCAGATCAATTCCATTAAAGTTAGTTGAAAGGTTTAAACATTAGTATCTATTACAATATGTTTTTTTTTAAAGGTCGTAACTGAAAACTGACACCTAACAGACCATAATAGAATCTGTTCGCTTTGATATATAACTTGCGTTTATTTTTAATAACGTTTTGGTTAAATAATTCAAATGAATGGTAAGTAAATAGAAACAACATTCTGAAGAGTTGGGTAAATTGCCTTCGTTATTAATGAACTCCAATTTTGCCACTTCCTCTGACACATTTCTCTTCAGAATGTTTTTTTTTATTTTTTTATTTTTCTTTATTTGAGTTTTCAAATGGGAAAATGGGGGAGGAGGGGGTATAATTTGTTGTATGTATTCATCTGTACATTAATATGTATATTATTAATAAGGCAGCCCTGAGGAAGGTCCCACTTGGGACCAACATGTTGAGATGCAGGACACAATTTGTATGGTTTAATAAACCTTATTCTGTTCGCAAATATCCTCTGCTAGTTTCTATTTCCCACAAAGGAATTGGAAGGACTCGTGTATTATTCAGCTTCTGCATTGACTTTACATGGATTGGCATTTTAAAGCCACACATGCATCTAGTAGCCATATGGGTGTGGATCCCCTGGCTTTCTCTTCATTAATAAGAGAAGGGAATGGACAACATTACAGGCATAAATCTGCTTTATCCAATTATTACTTTGAAATGGCTAACACATCCAGGTCCTCACCTGTAGCATTACTTTTGCTGCCCATTAAATATATAGTAGTGGGTAGCAAATGGTTTCTAAAAACTTTGTGACTCTCCAAATCAAGGGAAAAGGGGGAGAAGGGTGCTCCACCGTTGAATAACTTCATCAAATGATAAATCAATCTTAAAGGGCCCCAAATAGACTATGACGGAGTGGGTATATATAGAATGGCCTGTGAGTCACTCATAGGATCAATAATAATGAAGAAACATACTTGTATAAACGATCCAGGTAAGAGTACTCAGCTATAAAGGTCATAAATATAAGCTTCTCCAAACTCTCCAAATCATCTCAAATGTTCACCAGATTACCTAAAATCTCTATTGTTAGTTTGCCCTTTGCTGGGCCTGGATGTGATACAGTACAATCTTGCGTCCACGTTTGCCAGTCGAAAAGTAGACGTAGGTCCTTTACAAGCAAAAGAGGTGGCCATGTATAGTAAAAAAAAATATATAAACTTGGCAAACCGGAAGACAAAATAAAATCCAGTGTCTGTTGTTGCAGAAACAGGTATAGCAGAGACCTGCACAAAGTAAGACACACAAGGCCTTTTGGGGCCGGCAAGGCTGCTGCAATCTGCTCCATCTTGAGACCCATTATGATGCAGATGTGGGGTGAAAAAAGTCAATATGAAAAAGAACATTAGTTTTCCATGTGTTTAATATGTGAAAATATTAACCTTTAAAAAAGAAAACAAGACTAGATTTACAGGTGCGCCGACGAGTATTCTAAAACTTGCCTTAAACTTGCCTTGGAAAATCTGGGGCTATCACCAACAAGATCCAGGTACATGCTGGGTACATGCTGCAAACAGTTCAGTGACATTTCTGCAGAGACTAATGGCCCATCGGATTAACACTGCAGGGGTCACTGGCAGTCACCAGAGACCCCCGCTGTTAATCCAATGGGCCATTAGTCTGTCTGAAGAAATGTCACTGAAATGTTGCAGCATGTACCCAGCATGTACCTGGGTCTTGTTGGTGATTGCCCCAGATTTGTTTTAGAATATTCGTCGGCACTACAGTATGAAAAATAAATGATTTCTTTCCATTAAAAGTAGGTTTACCTTTAATAGGTCTGGTGCTGTATATTGATTAGTATATATACAGTATATGGGGAGGAGCCTTGGACTAAACAATAATGTGTTTGTTTAGTTACCTTCAAATCCCTTTTCTATCAGTTGATATTGTCAATATAACATAAAAATAAGACAAAACTGTTAGGGTGACTACGTCTTTAAGTCTAATATATTGTTTCATTTTTTTTTGGCACATTTCAGAATAGATTCCCAGAATTGAGGAACAGGCTGCGGTTTTGTAAGGCACGTTTGATCAAACTTAGTTGTGATGTTTCCTCCATAATGAAATATAAAAGCATACACCCCCACTTCCACTTTCAGATTTGTGCTTTAAATAGGTTTCTCATTTTCTCACTCCTACATAAATTCATTGGTTTATCACATGATAGGGAAAAACAATCAGTGCAACACTATTTTGCTGACCCACATGAAACATTTATAGCTTTTCTAAAAATATACTCACAAAATGATGAATACAAGTTGCATACATCCATTTGTTAATTTCACATACAGAATTAAAAGTGTGTGTATATATATATATATATATATATATATATATATATATATATATATATATATATATATACACACACTGTATATATATACTATACTGTACTGTATATATATACTGTATATATATATATATATATATATAAATATATATATATACCACACTACTTTGAGATTGTCTGACATGTTCTAATATCTATACTTCCAGTACTTAAGACTCCCCCCAATTGGTCAAATTTTAAGGATAACCCTGCTTCAGCACAGGTGCCTCAATCACAGACTGCACCACTGATTGAGACATCTGTGCTGCAGCAGGGATATCCTTAAAATTTGACCTATTGGGGGAGTCTTAATTACTGGAAGTATACTACTGCTTCCTACTGTAGATAAGCCTCACCTACCAAAAAGCAGGAGTCTTTAGAATTCTCCCATTTGGACCTGCTGGCAGCTGGGGACATACAACAACGGAGAAGTGTACAGTATGTGGAGCGATTATTTTAAAGGAACAGTCCCTCCTAGGATCAAAGTGAATATTTAATAGGTCAAATGTAAGCGATTGTCATCTTCTAGAACAGGACAGGTATTATTAACACATTTCCTTGCTGCTAATGATATTGCATCTACAGTATATTCTTTGTCAGCCAGGGAGGCCAAATACCAAATAAAAGTATCTTATTGCCAGTGTTAATGTCTTTGTTTATCAATCTTCCAATAAATTGGGATATTTTTTTCCAGAAGTCTCTACCTTTACCACAAACAAAATTCAAAGTTAGCTTTAAAATCCCGGCATTTTCAACAGGAATTCTCTATGTCTGATCTATGTTTTTAATTGGACTATTCACATGGACATGTAGCCATGCCTGGTTTTGGCTACTAATCAGCCCTGCCAGACATGTAAATCCTCGTATCAGTGCAGGCACTCTTAGGCCCAATCCAGGGTTTTCCCCATCAGTGAGCAGCTCCCTTGAGTAACAGGGGGAGGGGGTACAAGGCCTGTGTCCTGACCAATCCTGGGTTCAGACCTTGGAACTTCCCCCATGGTACTTAAGGGGCTGCACTTCATAAATTGAGTTAGTTGTCTCTCCCATGAGAGAGACAGGTCTCACAGAATAGGTGTGCAGGGCTCTGTCACCTTCTATCCCCTCTCTTAGGAAGTTGGAGTGAGAACCATACCAGCTGCTCCATCAGGGTGTAAGAGAAGAGTTAGGACCGAATTCTGGGGCCCATGACAGGGGGTTGAGTCCAGGGACCATCCTAATGCTGGAGACCAGTGTTATTGTATGCAGTTGCTGACTGTTTGCTGTATGGAGAAGAATAAAGCTGTTCCTGTTACAAATATACTCCTGCCTGAGTTTGCAATCTGTCAGGGGGAGTATGAGAGAGTTACAGTATTTCACAGGGACTGCCTCACGCACTCCTGGAGCCTGCGGCAGAGGGAGTCGCTGACCAAAGAATGAAGGGGAACCAGCTATCACCCCTAAAGCCTGTCCTGTTTCCCTAACAACATCAGCGGGATCTCAGACCTTCTGTGAGCCAACAGGTACTTAGCACCACTACACACCTAGTAACAGGGGAATCTCCCAGAGGGTGGGGGAAACACCGCTAAAGATAGATGGGATTTTTTCTAGAATTACATGGTTGACAAATGAGATATGGTAGCCACAGATGCAGATGATGCAGAGCACAGCAAGGTACAGGATACACTGGAACAGCAGCAGTAAAATAAAAGTCCTTTATTATAACTTCATGGTGCAGACAGGGATGGATGCCAAAAGCCTCCTTCTCTTTGTTTCACGCCTATAAGGCGCTTCGTCAGAGAGTGTAGGTAGGTGTGCCTTGTTCCCCCAGGACAAATGAGATATGTGTGTTTATTTTCTGAGCATGATGGACAGATTATACAGAATACCTTCATAGACAAGTTGTCCAGATTTAAATTAAGCATAGTGACAAAAGTATTACGTACAAAAGTATTATATTTCATAATTTACATGTGTTTAAGTTTTTGTTGATGTTAATTCTGAATGTTTTAAAATTTTCTGAAGATGAAGGGTTTCGTTTTCCTTAAATTGGCTTAAATTGTATAGCTCCTCCACATCTCTAATACATCATATACACCTTTAGCAGTTTGTATAACTGTTCCCGATTTGCACTCTCTTTATTTTTATGTAATATCTCCTAACTCTGTGTTATCTATGCAATGTTATGCTTTTAGTTTGGCAAACTGCAATATTCCTCTGTTTTAATTGCAAGGAATATACACAACAGAAAATATCAACAATAAAGATTTTGTTAAAAAAAAAAAATCAAATTATATACAGCAGGGCCCCGCTTCTCGGTGCTATGCTTTTCGGCGATCCGCCAATACGGCGGCACCGAGAAGGAGGCTGCCATGTTGGAGCCTAAGACGCGCATGCGCAGGACGGGTGATTGCGCCCAGCACGCATGCGCAGACCGTAGTTTGCGCTCGCATATCATAGTTTGTCGCGCATGCGCAGAACGGAAAACCGCCGGATCCGCTTTCCGGCGATTTTCACTATACGGCGGGCCTCTGGAACAGAACCCGCAGTATACACGGGGCCATCCTGTATGTTAAGGTATCTATACCGTGTTAGCCGAGCTTATAATCAAAAACGAATAGACGATACCGTTCTGTGGCTAACAAAATGCTTTTATTTGTGCGAGCTTTCGAGATACACTGATCTCTTCTTCTGGCGGTGTTACAATGAATGAAGCCAAAAAAGGGTTTTTACTTTAAAACAGTGCATACTGGTGTAGCAGGGTCCCCTCTGGTCTCCCTTACTTGGACCTCCGCTCCATGTGCAGGGAATGGCAGGGGCGAGTGCATTGCCGGGGGCTCCTGGTGACATCAGCTTCAGGGCGCCGCCATGTTTATTGTGTTAGCGCATGTGCGAAGGCTCGCGCCTGCACAGAAGCGTCAAGGCGGCCATCTTGCGATTGGCGCAGGATTGCGCATGTGCAGAAGGTGGCCGGCAGCCATTACAGAAGTGCAGAGCTTCCCAGAGTTTGCGCAAGCGCAGGTAGGGCTAACAGCAGCCATTAGAAGTTCGCACAGTCGCAGTACCCATAGCGCACACGGTCCTAATGTTAAATAGGCAATGGGGAACTACAACTCCCAGCAGCCAAAGGGGCTGAAGGACATGTGATGCAACAGCAGCGAATAGGGCTTAGAGTTTCCCCTGCAGAGAGTAGATACATTGTATGGGCAAAGTACCCCGGGCTAGAGTTGAGGCCCTGACTCCCCCACTAGTGAGGGTGGGTGTTCAAAAGAACAGGCCCTTAGGTAAGGACCCTGTGGCCCTTCAGCTGTGTGCTAGGCAGGGACTGAGTGATAATGCCTGCTGCAGTTGCTTAGTGCAGGGACAGAGATAGACCCTGCTGCAGTTCCTTAGTGCAGGGACAGAGAGAGACCCTGCTGCAGTTCCTTAGTGCAGGGACAGAGAGAGACCCTGCTGCAGTTCCTTAGTGCAGGGACAGAGAGAGACCCTGCTGCAGTTCCTTAGTGCAGGGACAGAGAGAGACCCTGCTGCAGTTGCGTAGTGCAGGGACCCAGGATAGTGTCTGCTGCATGTTCCTGTATGCTGTGCTGCTGATCCAGAAACTGTCCTTACGGTGGGACGTCCGGCTGGACCCCCTACCACGCGGAGGTACAGATCAGCGCTGGACCAAGCGGCGCCGGTAGACCCTTTGCGAAGACACCCTTTGCAAAGACACCCACGTGCAGGGGCACCTAGGAAGGTATTTACACCCTTCCAAACGTGCACCAACATTACCTTGCTCCTCATGTGTATGCTGATATATGTGTTATGTTATATTCTGCATATAGTAAACGGTTATACATATACTCCTGTGTATGAGTTTATTTGAATATGTCCTGCGAGGAACACCTCCCGCTCTGCTGGGAGCCATCGCAGGTGGAGGCGCTGCACCATATAGTATTGTTCGAGAGGATACACAGGCTCTCACTGGCGGAGGCTCAGGCCTCCTGTGAGCCTTACAGGTAAAGCACCACACCGGGTAATACATATAGATTTCTCCTCACATGAACCCTATCTGCGATTGGGGGGAGGAAACTGTGACACTGGAATGTGATCTGTGAATGAAGCTCATCCCTCCCCCCTGTGCAGTATGTGTTTTATGACTTGAGGTGTTAAATGGTCCCTGATTGAAAGTGATGTAAGACTGTGTATGTATGTGTGTGTGTGTTTGTGTATGTAAATATAAATTTGTAAAGTGCCCACAGAGCTTTACAAAAGGTGTGTGTGGAGTGGACGTGTAATCAAAATGGAAGCTCCATCATCAGGAAATGTTAACAGTGAGTCACACCTAAAATGGCGTCTCCCGCCAAGTCAGGGGAGTGCCCATGTTGCATGCCACCATGTGAGTGGAGTGGCTCAGCACAGAGACAGAATACCACCTTGATAGAATGTGTCCTTTGGATTCCACCAGGGGGAGGAAGCACAGTGATCCCCAGTCAGTAACTTCTGTTCCCCGTAAAAATGGTAAAAGCTGCCGCAACAGCATCCTCAGTTGTATGGAGTCTGGAGAAGAAAGGAAGGGGACGTATCCTTTCTGTTGTGCCCATATTTACAAAAGGACTTAAAATTGTCTGGTGGTATGGACTTTGACCCCTTTAAGCTACCAGCAGAATATCAGTGGCAAAAGTGGATGACGAGGGATGCATACGATGTGTCTGTAACCAGTGTGACTTCCCTGGTGGCAAATTGACCTGGGGACCCAAGTGTGCCTGCTGCGGAGCACAGTTCCTGAAGCCTGTGCTACTGCGGCCTACGAAACTCGCCAAGAAAGGAATGTCCAACTTCAATACTGGGCCAGTCAATGCAGGTAACCGATCTACCTCCCTCACAGAAGTTTCGGAGGGCTCGTGAACTCTATCCGCTGTTCCAGATCCGGTTCCAGAGTCGTTCCAGAGCCGGAACCCGCAGAGGAAGATGCGAATGACCTCTCTACTGGGGTGGTCGATGCTGATGACACACCTACCCCAGCCACAGATGTTTCGGAGGGCCCGTGCGCTCTAACCACGGTTCCAGACTCTGCTCTAGAACCAGAAGATTTTTAAGCTACCTTGATCAAAATGACAGCTGCAACGCTGTGGTCGCACCGAGTCAGTGTGCTATAATAGATGTTCCAGGGGGTCTGTGCACCCTGGTTCTAGACTCGATTCCACACTCAGGACCGCAGATTCCAGAACCGCAGATTTTGGAATCACAGGGTAAGGTGTCTCTACCCTCATCCTCTCTTAGGGATTCCAGCGACCAACAACTCGTGTTAAATGGTCCCTGAATGTAAGTGATGTAAGACTGTGTATGTGTGTGTGTGTTTGTGTATGTAAATATAAATTTGTAAAGTGCCAACAGAGTATACAGAGCTTTACAAAAGGTGTGTGTGGAGTGGACGTGTATATAGTGGTGTGGGTAGGTGTAGAAATGTAAGAGGGTGTTGCATAACTATAAGTGTGTGTAGATACTATGTGGTGCCTATTGGTCTATAGGGATGGAATTACATAGTGTATTGGTATGTGCAGGAGACAGCTGTTTGTGCATTCATACAGCACAGTATGTATAGACATGGCCTTTAGCACTCATGTGAAGAGAGTTCACTTTTGTCAGTAATGACTCATGAAACTTCGGTCTCGGTTTAGGCCACCGCTAAGTGTCCCGAACAGTTGCATAGATTTGTATTCATGCAACCATCTCTCTTACAGTGTTCTAAGATTGGCTTTGCGTATGGCCACATTCAGATCGTTCATTTTATGGCCGGAGTCAGAGAAATGTTCGCTAACAGGACTGTCTCTTGTTCCACGTGTCATGCTGTGGCGATGCAGATTCCTTCTCTTCCTAAGCCCCTGTCCCGTCTCACCTATGGAGTAGCAGCCCCCAGGAGCATCACCACTGTTACGCCGGTGCTGCTCGCAGACCAGACCCGTCCCCTGAGCTGAAGGGGGAAGTGGTAATACATGCACTCGCAGCAAAGGGAGCGTGTCCGGAGTGTGGTATAAAGTGTTGCCAGGCCAGGTGTAGTAAGGTAGACAATACTTGCAGGTACCGGTTGTAGAGATAGCGTGAAGAATGCCTTGCCGAGGTCCGGGAGTGGAGAGCGGAGATAGGTCATAGTCCAAGCCGTGTTCAAGGGGTTACCAGAGTGAGCGTTGTCCAAGGAGTGCTGAGATCGAGAGCCAGAGGGGGTAGTCGTACAAGCCGCGTCAGAACCTGTGAAAACACTGAGAGAATCCAGAAGTACTTCCATACAGAGACTATGTTGAGCAAAGACTGAGAGCAGAGAGGAGCTAGATAAAGCAGGAAGGTCCAATAAGGAACGGAGGCGGGACAGGAAGAGCTACAGGGAGACTGCAGATTGGTGCAGGCATAACAGGCCAGGTGAGTCCTGTTGGTAACCTGAGTATGCTCGTGTGGTGTGCGGGGGCGGAGCCAGAGGTACGGGGGACGGGAAGAAGAGTGTGCAGAATGAGCGTGCTCCGTAACGCGTGTACGCGCGTGGACCGAGCCAGTGGATGGTGCAGGTGTGCGCACGGGAGGGCGTGGGCGCACCCGGCGCTAAGCAGAGGAATCGCTGAGGGGAGTGATCCCGCGACGGCGGCAGGGGCGGGGAGCCACAGAGGTCAGTAAGGCAGGATTGTTTTGTGTGTCCAGGGACTCCCTGAGGGGAGAGAGTGCTCTGTGTGGGGAGCACGGAGGACGCCATTCCTGACAGTACCCCCCTCTTCAGGAACGGCCTCAGGACGGACCATCAACGGTTTCTCTGGAAACTTTTTCCTGAAGGACTTAAGAATGTCCTTTAAGGGAACCCAGGATCTCTCTTCAGGGCCAAAGCCCTTCCACTGCACCAAGAACTGGAGCTGGCCCCTGGATAGGCGAGAATCCAAAAGAGAGTGAACTTTGTATTCCTCGTTATTTTGGACAGTAATGGGGTCCGGTTTACGAGTCTGATCTGGAAAGAAGTGACTGGAGATGAATGGTTTAAAGAGGGACACATGAAAGACATTGGGAATCTTCATACTGGGTGGTAGTTGGAGCCGGTATGCCACGGGATTGATTTGTTCACAAATAGGGAAGGGACCCAGGAACTTAGGTGCCAATTTAGGAGATGGTACTTTGAGGTGGATACTCTTAGAGGAGAGCCATACCAAATCTCCTGGTTTGTAACTGGGCGCCGAACGACGACGACGATCGGCCTGTAGTTTCGATCTGCGGGAGGAGTCGAGAAGGGTAGACTGAATCCTGGACCATGCGGTTTGGAGGGAAGAAATGCATTCATCTACAGCTGGTACTCCAGAAGGGATGTTGGGATGGGGTGATAGGGAGGGTGGAACCCATAA
Source organism: Ascaphus truei (assembly GCF_040206685.1). NCBI lineage: Eukaryota > Metazoa > Chordata > Amphibia > Anura > Ascaphidae > Ascaphus > Ascaphus truei. The sequence continues at coordinate 35,864,881 of NC_134485.1, read as the reverse complement.
TTTATAAAGAAGAGCGACTCCCGGGTGGCCTCGTTTTTGGCAGAATTGACGGCATACTCTGTCCAAGAAAGGAGTTGAGCCAATCATCCTGGAAATCGGATATGAAACATCTCAGGTACTTCTCCAGGGATTGATTGATTCTCTCCGTTTGTCCATTGGACTGAGGATGATAGGCGGAAGAGAAAGAAGAAGAGATGCCCAATCTCTTCGTGAAAGCTCTCCAAAATTTGGATACGAACTGAGAAGCTCTGTCAAAAACAATGGACGAAGGGATCCCATGAATCCAGAAAATCTGCTTCGTAAAGATATCAGCAAGGGCGGGGGAGGTGGGTAATCCTTTAAGTGGAATAAAATGGGACATCTTCGAGAACCTGTCCACGACCACCAAGATAGTGTTCATTCCTCTGGACCTTGGCAACTCCACGATGAAGTCCATCGAAATGTGGGACCAGGGGCGGTCAGGAACTGGAAGAGGTAACAGAAAACCCTGAGGCTTTTGACAGAGAGTCTTGCTGTGAGCGCACGTGGGGCAGGCACGGGTAAACCCCAGAATACCTTGAGACATCCTTGGCCACCAGAAATTCCGACGAATGAGATCTGTAGTCTTCTTAAAACCTGGATGACCTGCAGATTTAGAGGAGTAACCCCAAGACAGGACCTCTGGAACAAATTTGGAAGGTACGAAGAGTTTGTTGTCGGGAACGACCAAGTCCTTAGGAATGCGTCTCTGGGAGTGCAAAATCTTGTCAAGATTCTTGAAAGAAGACGTGGCGAGAATCCTCTCTTGTGGAAGGATAGTCTCCAAAGGTTCCTCTGGTCTCTGTTCAGAAGAATGTATTCGGGAGAGTGCGTCTGCCTTTACGTTCTTGGTCCCGGGGATATAGGAAAGGTGAAAATCGAATCGAGGAAAAAAAAGTGCCCAACGAGCCTGTCGTGGACCAAGGCGTCGAGCGTTTTCTATGTAAAGAAGGTTCTTGTGGTCTGTGAGAATAGTAAACGGCTCTTTCGACCCCTTAAGCAGGTGTCTCCACTCTTGAAGAGCCATCTTCACGGCCAGAAGTTCCCTGTTACCCATGTCATAGTTCCTCTCGGCGGATGAGAATTTCTTGGAAAAATATGCACAGGGATGTAACTTATCTTGAGGCGTGGGTCTCTGAGAGAACGGCTCCAGTGCCGCAATCAGAAGCGTCGACCTCCGGGACGAAGGGAAGTTCAATGTTGGGATGACGGAGAATAGGTGCGGATATAAAAGCTTCCTTTAGTGTCTCGAAGGCGGAGATGGCCTCGGATGACCAAGGGTGATTGGTATCCCAGGAGCGTGAATGGCATCGAGAACTAAGATCTCCTTGTGCAGATGTGAGGACAGAAGCAAGGGGGTCGTCTCTAAGGAGATGTGGGTCGGGGTAAGAGGACGTCCATCGATACCGACGAGTGCGATGGGAACCTTCTTCCTCACGAGCGGTATGCGGTTTAACCTGGCGAATTCAAGGTCCACGAAGTTTCCTCCAGCTCCTGAGTCAATGAAAGCGGCGGTAGAAGTCTGGAACTTATCGCCTGAAAGGGAGACTGGAAATGTAAGTTTCTTAGGGAGTTCACCTTTATGAAGGGGACGTGGAGACATTACACCCAGAGAGAGCCCTTCTGTACTCACTGGGTGTTCCCGTTTCCCGGACGCAGTGGACACTCCCGAACCAGATGCTCCATGGATCCACAGTAGAAACACAATCCCGCGGCGTGGCGCAACTGCCGTATCGGTGTGTGGGTGCGTTGTACCCCCAATTGCATTGGCTCTGGCAACTCCAGTGCAGGACGAAGAGGTGTGGTAGCACTTGGGGGAGCAGGAGTGCTGCTGGGAGTACTGGAGAACAGAACATGAAAATTATGAAAATAAAACGTCTATAGAAATTGGCAAAGCCCACAAATCTGTGAATGTCCTTTTCATTTCGAGGGATTGTCCATTCCACCACGGCTTGAATCTTGCCTGGGTCCATACTCAAACCCTCGGGAGAGATGATGTAACCGAGAAATTGCATGCTGGTCTTTTCGAATTCGCATTTTTCATGCTTGATGTACAATTTGTACTTACGGAGATGCTCAAGGACAATTCAGACATGTCTCTGGTGATCCATGATGTTATCTGAGAAGACTAGGATGTCATCCAGGTATGCCACTACGAATTGGTCCAATAACTCTCGGAGGACATCATTGATTAAATGCTGGAAGGTAGCAGGGGCATTACAGAGTCCAAAAGGCATCACCAGATATTCATAGTGCCCATAACGGGTTCGGAAGGCTGTTTTCCATTCGTCACCGGGTCAATTGCGGACCAAATTATACGCTCCTCTGAGATCTAATTTGGTGAAGATTTTGACTGACCGAATTCTTTCCAACAGTTCAGGAATCAGAGGTAATGGGTACCTGTTCTTCACCATAATCTTATTTAGTTCCTGATAGTCAATGCAGGGGCGTAGAGAACCGTCTTTCTTTCCCACGAAGAAGAGCGCAGCGCCTGCTGAAGAAGTAGATGGTCGGATAAAACCCTTTGATAGGTTCTCCTGTAGGTAGTCATTGAGGACCTTCAATTCCGGTTCTGAGAGGGAAAAGATTCTTCCAAACGGAATGGCAGCATCCGGTAATAATTCAATGGGACAGTCATAAGAGCGATGTGGGGGAAGCGTATCCACGTTCTTCTTGTCACACACACATCTAAAAACTCAGAGTATGGAGCCGGCAGAAGATTTTCTTGAGACGAGGAAATCTTATGTATTCCTACACACTCTGGTATAAGAGTTTTAGGTAGACAGGCTAGCTGACAGTGCTCCGAGGGAAACGTGAGGGCCTTTAGCTTCCAGTCAATTAGTGCTTTATGGATCATGAGCCATGGAATGCCCAGAATCACTGGAAACAAAGGTGATGGAATGAGACCAAATGAAATCTTCTCCTGGTGATTGGGCTTCATGATTAGTGTTAAGTTACTGGTTTCATGGGTAACAGGTCCAGAGCTCAAGGGAGAACCGTCAACAACTTCCATCCTTTCTGGTGATTCCTTGGCTACAAATGATACCGAATTGTTCTTGGCGAATTCTATGTCCATAAAATTCCCTGCCGCCCCTGAGTCGACCATTACTGTGATTGAAAAACGATGTGTTCCTTCCTCAATTATAATAGGAACCAGGAGGTGAGGGTGTAGCGAAAGAGGGTTATCTTTCCCTTAAGAAGCAGAGAAAACAGTTTTTGAAATAGCGTGCAGTTGATTTCTCCTAGGGCTCTGGAAAGAAGACCGCCTGGTCTTGTTTGGGCAATCAGCGAGATAGTGTGCATCGTTTCCGCAATATAAACAGAGATCTTCTGTTCGGCATCTATTCCTTTCCCCGGTTTAGATGGGTCCCCGCGGTGTATTTACTTGCATCGGCTCCTCCTCAGTTTCCCTGGAATGTCTTGGGGTACTGACATCTCTAAACCCGGGGTTGCTTGGCATGAACCCCTGTCTCTCCAATCGTCTTTCCGTAAGTCTACGATCAATTTGGATACATAAATGGACAAAGTCCTGAAATCTATCTGGGGGCTCCCACCCGGGCTAGTTCGTCTTTAACTTGCTCCGAGAGACCCTGCCGAAAATGATATTTCTGCGCGGCATCATTCCAATCAGTATCGTTAACCCATCTGCGGAATTCAGCGCCGTACTCAGCTGCCGAGCGTCTTCCTTGACGAACATTGTTCAGAGTTGCCTCAGCGGTTGCACTACGATTAGGGTCATCAAAAATAAGACTCATGGCTTTGATGAACTCCTCCAGGTCCCTTAGTAGTGGGCAATCTTGTTCTAACATAGGGGAGATCCAAGCAAGGGCCTCATCCTTGAGCAGGGTTATGATCAGTCCAACCTGGGCTTCTTCGGTATGATAAATGGTGGGCTGAAACTTGAACACCAGTCTGCATTGATTAAGGAAATTCCAGAAAGATTGTTTTTTCCCCAAAAAAATTCCGGAAGGGATATACGGGGTGCGGTTTGCACAGGCACAGTGTTTTGACCAGACAAGGTTATTAAGGCTGCACGTAGTTCACGATTCTCAGCTTCCGTGGTGGCGGCTTGTTCTTCCAAGTGGCCCAGACGATTGAACACGTGTCTTTGTTGTTCTTCGTAACCAACCATGATATGTTGTAAGTCATGGAGTGTCTGAGCCTGGGCCGGGTCTGTTCCAGCGGAATCCATGGTAGGGCCTGTTTATTCTGTCAAGGATTGGACTTCGGCTGGAGTGGATCCCAGTGGCAGGAACAGCAGGAGCGTAGTAGGGGTCACAAGCAGAGGTCCAAGGCAGGCGGCAGATAGCGTAGTCAGGTAACAAGCAGAGGTCGGCAACGAGGAGACTGGAACAGGAGGATAGCAATAGCTAGCACAGCAGTAAACACAGGAACCTTGCAGGAGCTAAGGAACCAGTATAAACAGGCAAGGGAGGAACAGGAAAGGGAGGTTTATATATGCAGGCTGAGAAGTGAAGCACAGGTGCAGAGGTGTCAGGTATCAGGGTCTGGAATGTTCCTTAGTTTAGCAGCAGCAATCCCGGTGGACAAGTATAGGTACTGCAGGCTAGAACAAGACATTGAGAGTGGCAGCAGTCCCGGTGGCCAAGCATGGGAACAGCAGGCTAGAGAATATGACAACAGGCCAAGGTTGGTTTATTACTCCCTACCTCTGCCCTGCCGGTCCGTATCCTGTTCGGCAGTCAGCAACGTTACAGTTATGGGGTGCCGGTATCTCCTATGCATTTTATTCCCATGGTCCCGCGGGATATTTAAATGCATATGAGATACCTGCACCCCATAACGGGGCCTGTATCTCTGGAAGCAGGGGGTCCACTGACCTCCAATCAATGCGGTTCTGCTCCGGAGAACCCCTGCTCATCTACACTAGTATTAAACCCAAATTAAACAAATTATTTACCGTAGCAGCTATCTGCTATGATAATAAAGCTGCTTTAATGTAATTTTTATTAATCTTAATTTTTTTTAAATCTTATTAATCTTTATCTCCTGAGCTGAACCGCTTTGATTTCTACCTCAGAAACCCCCTGCTTCCCAAGTTACAGGCCCTGGTACGGGGCATCGGGTGCCGGTATCGCCACCATTTTTAAATCGTCCACGTCACGCAATCGGGGGATTTAAATAATGAAGGAGATACCAGCACCCCATATCTGGGCCTGTAACTTGGGAGACAGGCTGAAATCAATGCGGTTCATCGCAGGAGACCCCCTGCTCCCGCACACTATTAATAACAATTATATTAAAGCAGCTTCATTACCTTAGCGGATAGCTGCTAAGGCAATGAAGGGGTAAAGGCACAATAGCAGGTTTATTGGGGGCAGAGGGGGTTGGTGAAGCAGGTACTTGGCCCTTCATTAACCCCTTCATCCCCCAATAAACATTACAAAATGTACTAACCACCAATACCCACCCCCTGTGCCCACCACATAAAACCATAATTTATTTTTTATACACCAGATTGATACCAGAGGCTGGTGCAGGTCCCCGAGTGGTCCCTGTGGATGTTCCCCGTGGGTGTCCATGGGTCTTCAGGTGGTCCCCGTGGGTTTTCCGGCCATTCTCGCTGGTCTTCTCGGGTCCCCACTGGCCTGCGGTAACAATCCCGTTGCAAAAAAAAATTTGGAACACATTGCAATAAATACACCTCCCATGCCCCACCCCTCAACCCCCCAACACCTAATGTACAGTAATGGGCAAAATAACTATTATCCAGATATGGATAATAGCTCATTTGCCCATTATTAAATAAAACATTAGCAAGGCAGCATAAATAAAGTAAATAAACCTTTCTGCTTACCCCTGCCATCATGAAGGGCATCCTCGCCACCATACTGCAGGTCCATGTCCTCCAATGCCAGCAAGAATACATACAAGAATACAATCTAATAGCCCCTAAAACCCTTAATCACCGTCGCGGTTAATAACCGCTATAGTAATTAAGGGGTTAACCTATCCTCCCCCGCTACCCACCCGGAAGGCCTAACCACCCACCCCAGACCCACAATACCCACCCTGTACCCATTGATTGGCATAGTGGTATACCATACCCATAGAATATGGGCATGATAAGCCACTACAGCAGTCAATGTTCACCCTAATAAAATGCATGAAGGCCTAAAATACACAATAATAAAGCATATATACAAACACCTAAATAACACAATTAAATAAATAAAAACAGTAGCCAACAAATGAACTAAATACAAGCACTAGCCAACCAATTAAATCAATAAAAGCACTAACCAACAAAAACATTAATTAATTGTAACCAGTAGCCAAGAAATCAATTAATTAATAAAACCACTAGCCGATACATAAATTCAAACTATAAGCCAACAAAAGAAATAATTAATTAAAAACGCTAAACAATCAGAAAAATAAATAAAAACAAGCCATCCAAATTACAAACAATTTAATTCAAACAATCAACAGAAATCGAAAAATAACACTCAATATAAAACAAGCATTTGCCAAACAATGCATTGGCTATCACTGTCTTAATCTGTACCCTAAACGGACACAGATTAATACATTAGCAGTCAATGGGCAATGAAAAACATTTAAAAAAAAAAGAAATACAATAAAAAAAAACCTGGAAAAATAAAATAACATACATTCAATAATTATCTTTAGAAGCGTTGGCCCTCCGAATCCAAGGGTATCAGGAAGCTCTCATACCACGACATCATCAAAGTCAATCCAACGCCATCCACCTTGAAGATCTGGAACAGGTAACAAAATTCCTCTTTCTTTGATCTTGTATCACCTTCTTCTTTCTTCATCTTTAATTATTTCTATCTTTTCTGTAATCTTCTATCTTCATCTGTCAATCCATAGCCCCATGGTAAATCCACAACACGACGGCTTCTTGAGGTAAAATGAGGTAAAAATGAGACATCAAGACCTCACATTTTCAGGTCAGATGGTACAGCTCCAATCTGATTGGATGCTGTAGCATGTGCCCACCTCTTTTTTTGGGGGTGAAGGATGTGAAGTCATCTCCAAGGGAGGTATGTCACATCCTTTAAACCACATGGCTATATCACATGTATTACAGCCAATGGGATTGAAGACAGTCCCATTGGTTGCTGTACCATGTGATAGGTTACATTAGTTCAAAAGGATGTGACATCATCTATTAAAGTGACCAATGGAGAAAATATATATGAGCATTTTCTTAAGTCCTCTCAAGTATTAAATGAGCACATAAATATATGATAAGTTGGTACTGTACATTCCTTTTGTTAAAATATGGCTTCTTTCTCTGTTAGATAAAGGCAGAAACATTATTTCCTTATTGAGTTCAGTGTTTGCTTATATTCTTCTAGATTCTCTTTTAAGTAGCAGGTTATCTTAATCCCCTTTACAACTACCCAGGAAGATGTGATCAATACCCATGAACCTTTTACCTCTGTAATCACCTGTATGGAGTTGATTAATGTGTCTAAATATATGAGTACCCTACTTATTACAAACACAGATGTAGCAGGCATTATTATCACCGTTAATGCAAGAAATACTGTAATGAGAAGAACATGCGTTGATATCATGCAAGTTTGCTACATCCAGTGGCGGATTTAAAAATGCACCACCTATGGACATTTACCTTGGGGCCGCCTCCTTCTTGATGCCGCAACATCACGTGACGCCACATTTCCATGACAACGCTACACCATGTGACGTTGCACCGTCATTTGATGCTGTAAAGCTAAAGAAGGAGGAAGGTTGCACGAAGAAGAAGGTAAGAACTCTACAGAAGCCCCATGCTCTACCCCGGCAATCAGTTGGGAAGAGAGCGGGGCCTCTGTATATGGGGAAAAAATGGGAAATTTGCCACCTCAAAATGTTGTCGCCCTAGGCCCGGGCCTAATGGGAAATTTGCCACTGTCTATATCTGTAACTCAAATGTGTCCTAGGATGCGTCTTTATGTCTTACCAACATATTTGCAGCCATCATCATAAAATGTAGATCCTATAAGTCGAGGTAAGGCCGCTGATGGTTGGGAATGATGTCACTGCTGTCCCGGGCTTGGGGGTATAAGGGCCTCTTCCGGCACATTAATAATCTGCAGTGGACCCAAATTGGCAAATTGGATGTAGCATTGGGCTTTTCTGTCTCTTGTTGTATACATTTGGCCATGCGCAATAGCACTTCTTTTGACACTTTTATATACAGTTGTGTGAAAAAGAAAGTACACCCTCTTTGAATTCTATGGTTTTACATATCAGGACATAATAACAATCATCTGTTCCTTAGCAGGTCTAAAAATTAGGTAAATACAGCCTCAGATGAACAACCACACATGACATATTACACTGTCATGGTTTATTTTACTTTTTCTGGGGTCAGTCGTAGGACGAAACATGTTGGGCCGTTTGTGCGTCTGAGGCCACCGTACCAACTCTGAAGATCCAGAGAGGAACCTTATTGGTCGAGGCAGCTGTGACGCGAGGCTGACAGAGGAGCCCCCGGACGTGGACCGGGTAGAGCGTGCAGAAGCCAAGCAGCTGATCTGGGAGAGTGGTTGAAGTGCGCCCAGCGTCACTTCATGCTTTTAACCAGCGGGGAGAGTGTGAGTGTTTCCCTCCCCCCTCTGTTGTATGTGATTCAAGTAAAGTGTTAATGCACTATTGTCCTTGCATTTGTGTTTCCTTCTTCATATGAGGTCTGGAAGGAATCCCTACACCAGAAGATTCTATGGTCTATGGCAGAGCAGTACTGTGTGGTATCAGTGTTTAGTTAATCACTGGGGATATAGGCACTTTGTATTGCACATTTCAATCTGCGCCAGGAACACTTGTTGGTTTGGATTGGTGTTTTTTGGTGGTTTGGGAGACCGCTGGTGTTCAGGCAGCATTTTGAAATAATTAATTTATATCACTTATTTGTTGCGCTTTATTTGTTGTTTATTTGTTCCCTTTGTATACATGGTGACCAGTGATGTTCCCATGGGGGTATATATAGTTAGCCTGAATGTTCCAGAATTTAGGTTCCTGGGAGTTATAGTTGGAGGAGCCTCACTGTTGATAATGTAAACATGTTCATGTGTATTTATAAGTGTGTAGTTCATGTTTAGTGATACTGCCTAGTCTCTGTTTATTATTTTATACTCAGGGAAAGTGTTCCATTCAGTTAGTGTCCATAGCCATGATACTACAGAAATCTACAGGCTATCAAAGAGGAAGCCTATATTCTATAGGGGTTTTCTTAATAGTAGCCCTGGGACATAACCAGAGCAACTCTGCTGAGAGGTACTGTACCTTGCACCAGGTTACTGTTCCCCCAGTTCATAATAGAAAGTGTAACTTAAAATGGGGACCAATTGACATAGTACAGAGTACATACTAAATGATGATTCAATCTCATTCATTTCCGAGTGGATTTGTACATACTTCTTTCTGTTAAGTAAAGATAACTACACGATGGAGATTGCATTCTTTTTCTGTGTCAGATTACTGTGTCAGTATCAGATTTAGCCGAGTGAAACGGTCTACATACAGTTTGTTCATTTAATAACTGAAAAACGACGATTTCGCAAGCAGATCCGTAGTCCAGAAAAGCCTTTTATTTCCATCAGGTAACGTCTCGTGCATATCACAAACCACAGGAGCCTCGCTTGCTTAGCATTATCGTGCCATTTACCGTTTTCCTTAACAATAAAGTGTAAATGAAACAGCCTAAAGAAACCTCAAGCTACTAAACAGGGCCAAATGAGTGTGCCTTAATATGCCAGGTGTGTACTCAGAAGTACCAGTGAGGGTGATGATGTAATGAGAGGGATAATGAGGTGGGCGAGAAATGTTTCAATAAGGAAGAGAGACAAACATTTAAAGAACAGAAAATATGAATATGTGCATTTAAAACAATCACTATTGTGTTTTATCCCATACATGTCTGTGAAAATTACAAGAACACAGCTATCCATTCAATATAGTTAGTAGAGATGTGTGACATTTTCACTAAACATAGCAGAACCAGTAAAATGGGCCTACTCTTTTCCATGCAGCTTTACCAAAAAATGTGGCAGGCATTAAAATTTATTGTGCAAGTTCATGTGGCTCTTTTTATATTGCCATTTTTACTAAAACAATTATGGAACTTCGGCTAAATGCTGGCAAAATTGATGAATTCTGGCAAAATTATAAATATTCTGAATGATCTGAATTGTCAGGAAAATGTTGTAAAAAATACAAAATGTAAGAAAAAATGTTTTTTTGCCATTCAGGTTTGAAGACATTCGCACATCTGTAATGATTTAGATGTGTGGTACAACCCAGTTAACAGTGCATCAACTTCCATTTATATAAATGGGAATTATTGCATTGTTAACTGTAAATTACTGTGCCTTACGCAATGTTGATAGACCCATAACAAGTGGATTTTCTTGCTATGCTCAACATTAATGTTCTTAATAGAGATTACAATGCTTGGTGATTATTAATTCTCTCTTGGGCACCTATTCTGCTCTGACTGGTAGACTGAGGCCCATATTTGAAATCTGAAGCTACATCCCAGAGAACCAGGTGCTCCATTGTAATGAATGGGACTAAAGTTTCCAGCATAGGCCAGACACAGGGCCGGGACGAGACAGTACGGCGCCCCCGAGCAGGCTGAAAACTTATCACCCGTCCTCCTGCAGCATCACAGCAGCATTGCCATGACAACGAGATCCCACATGATGTCCCGTTGTCATGGAAATGCGTTGCATCGTGACGTCGGACGCTAAAAGAGGAGGCAGGAGAAAAGATAAGTCACACATTCTTGCCTCTTTGCAGGCCAACCCCAGCGCCATCATTAAATGTCTGAGTCCTGCGCAGCCTCATCAATGTCGAGGGACATTTAAAGATGGCGCGTTGGAGTGGCAGGCACGGGACTTGGAGCAGTAGCGGCAGGAGGAGCCCCTTTTCGGTTGCGCCCTGAGTAAGCACCCGGCCAGCCGTCCCTTAATCCGGCACTAGCCAGAGAGATTCACAGCATACAGGAGTTAGGCCTGGGTATATCAAACTCTGATACGGAAGAAATGCGCTATTATCAGCCAAAAAAGCGCATTATTTAAATTTTCTGCGACCGATTAAAAATATAGGGGCCGGCATCAAAATGACTAAATATCGCATATTTAGTCATGTTGATGTCAAACATCAAGCCCCAATATTTATCGGAACTGCGGTAGAGCCAAAAAAAAATCATATTTTATCACCTAGTCCAGGCTGGCATTAGCCCTGTCTTGCCTATGTATATAATCTTGCCATTTTATAGCAAGATATCCAAAACCAGCATGGAATAGGTGAGGAAAATAAAACACATTGCAGTACATATTAACCCCTTAGTAGCCCAAGTGATCAGCTCGTCATGGGTTTCCATGACTTCCTGACCACTATGGGCTATAAAAGGGCTTAATATATAAAAAAACTTTAACTTCACTACCTACTCCCCTTGGTTATCTTAGTGGCTAGTAAAGCCGTGCCTTGCAATGCTTAACTAACCACTAAGTCAAACAAGGGGTTAACCCCTATAATCCCCCCGGGGGCCTAACCACCCTCCCTAGGAAAACTACTGTTCCCCACCCCCCTAACAAATATCACCCCCCCTCCTAGTGGTCAATAGCCCTATAAGCCAAATGTGGCTAATAGGGCTTTTAGCCACTAAAAAGACAGGACAAGATGGCATGGCCAAGAAGCTGAGCAGTACAGTCACAGTACACCCTCAGCTCCAAAGATAACAATAAAATAGGGGGTAAAAACGGAGGCAAATCAGCAAAATAAATCTGTGAAAGACACAGAGATGGCCAGCGCAGGTTTGGGTGACCCTCTGAAGACCCGACGGGAGGCAGTTGTAGAGCGGGGTGCATAAAAAAGATAAAATATATCAGAATAGAGCTCAATATGCTCCTAACCTCCCAGGCTGAGAATGCACTGAGTTGGTCTAAGAGGAAATGTTTTGAAAAATCAAACAAGCCAGATACACTTCTAGCTAACAAAATTAGAAATAGGCAATGAAGTTACAATATCCAAACCATTAGACTCAAATCAGGGAATGTAACACCTAACCCTAAATTGATTGTAGTGGAATGTAAGAAATACTATGAGAATCTCTATAACGAAGAAAAGGTGGCTCACGATGCAGGCACAAGTCGGGCCTTAAGTGATTTGCTAACAGACTCAGACTTGCCTAGACTGAACAGGGAGGACATTGATGGTTTATCAAGGGATTTCACGATAGAAGAGTTAATGCAGGTGATTCAACAACTAAAGCCATCCAAGGCGCCGGGCCCTTATGAGTTCTCCAATTTATATTATTAAAAAATTGATAAATTATTGGCCCCTGTGACAGGGTGAAGTCAGCTATTAATAGTTATGCCTGGGAGACATACGTCTGAGTCCTTCATCCGGCACTCAGAGGGTTAACCCAGGAGGAATGGTTGGGTAATCAGGAGGAAGCAGACACACCTGACAACCAGCATGAGTACATATAAGGAATCCATTGCCTGTAAGCAAGTGGCTGCCTCATACTACAGAGCTATCCCAGACAAGCTGCTATGCAGATGGATTCACAAACACAGTAAGAACTGTTACTATTGTTTTCCTGACTGTTAAAGGTTTGGTTACTGGACATAGCCAGCCAGCCTGATAGATAGGGCTTTTATTGTGAGTAAGTTCTCCCAATGGGGAGTAGATGTTATTTTGCTGCTATATTTTGTGTTGCCTTAAAGGGACGGTGTGCTCAAATGTTATGTTCTACTGTGGAGAAATAAAACCACTTAACATTTGCTTTAACCTGAAACTACACGTGTGGACTATTGACTGACCTCGCCTACAGGCCGTCCTGCCACAGCCCCCCACCTTCTTCGAATGTTTAATGCAATCCTAGCAGACACTTCATTCCTGGGACATATTCTCCATGCGTCAATCTCTCATATATAAACAGGGCAAAGATCCGACAAATTGTAAAAGCTATACACCAATTTCTCTGATAAATACAGATATCAAAATGTATTCTAAAATGATAGCTAATAGATTAAGATTACATTAATCCTGCCTTGACTGATTCACCCTGACCAAGTTGGCTTCATAAAAGGAAGACAAGCGGCCGACAATACGAGGAGAATTATAGATTTGATTGAATTGGCTAACATTAAAAAGATCCATTCAATGGTGCTGAGTCTAGATGCTGAAAAAGCATTTGACAGGATAGGCAATACCACGCTTGGGGCATTTGTCTTCGGGAATAGAATATTAAAGACGATCGCAGCATTGTATACTAAACCAGCGGCGCGGGTTATCCACCATGGATTTCCCTCAGAATTTTTTCATATCAAAAGTGGTATGATAATTACCATAATGCTGCAATCTCACACCGCGTTGCTATTGCGAAATGTGCAATTAATTTGTTATGTGACTTTGATAGACCCTTTAAAGGTCTATTCAAAAGAAACAGCCAAGGGTCTGGGTGAATAGAGAGGTCAAAAATCCAATTATCCCAAAGATTCAGAATCGTATTTGGTTTATTTGCCAGATGGAAAAGTTAACAAGTTTAGTTAATGACACTGGCGACAATTTCCTAAAAGTCTGGACCCCATGGTTGGCACAGACAGACATCCCCAGGGTAGAGCGTGACACAATTTGGCTATGATAGTAAGAGGTGTGTTCTCCTCCGGGAAGGTAAAGTAATTATCCCCACACACATGCTGAGATCAACTACTTAAAGTGTAATAGAGCTTAAGGGATAGCACTATGTCATAGCTGCAACCTCAGGAAAAGTTAGCTCCGTTGTGTCCTCCCCTACCTATTACCCATACCTCCTCCCCTTTCCCTTCCACCCCCCCTTTTTTTTTTGCATTATTATTATTTGTTCCCCTTCACTCACACGGCCGAGTAGGGCTCGAAAAGCCGTGCGCACCTAATATGCGTGAATCAAGGATCACAATACATGTGTTATTTTGTATGCATATAATGTCTACTCTGTATACCATGCATTTGTTCACCAATAAAATACAAGTTATATAAAAAAAAAGTGGTACGAGACAGGGTTGCCCTCTATCCCAATTATTGTTCGCCCTAAGTATGGAACCATTGGTGGCCCAGATTTGGAAAAACCTGGATATTTCGGGGATTCAAATTAAAAACCAAACACATAAAGCAGCTCTCTATGTGGAGGATGTAGTATTGATGATATCCACACCTCTAACATCCCTGCCTAATCTATTTAATCTGCTAGAGAGATTCAACAGGATCTCAGGCTTTAAAATCAATCGTGCAAAATCCGAGGCATTAAACATAAACCTACCAAAAGACATGGAAAAACTAATTTTCCCAGATGCCGTGGCGTGTGCCCAGACGGAGATCGCTTCCAAAGGCAGCAAAGTGGACATCCGTTGATCCAGAAGTGGCTGTGTGACGTCGGGTAACCAATGTATTTGCACATGAAATGCTGATATAACTTCTAATCTGATGTACGCAGATATCTTACCATAATAATAATATATATTATTTTTTTTACATACTTCACTATGTGCGTTTGCGCTTTTGTTTTCTTTTTATTTCAGTTGGTCTAGGGGTGTTTCTCATCCCTTACATTATAGCTGCAGACGCCCATTCTCAATTCTGAGATTGTTTTTTTCAACTATTATCACATAGGTGGTTAATGGGTTAAAGAAAAATAATTTACACTAGAGGTATATAGTTGCGCACTTGTATTTGTTTGTATTATGGAAAAACTAATAGTCATAAATTTCAACTTTATGTGGCAACATAAGGCTATTAAATATCTCGGTATATATCTAACAAACAATTATAAATCTTTATATAAGGCGAACTTTCCCAAATTAACATATCGTGGATTGGTAGAATCTACTGCATAAAAATAAATCTACACCCTCGGATTCTGTATCTGTTTCAAACTCTTCCGGTGCCGGTCGTCCGTAGGGATATCCTTTCCCTCCAATCTTTAATATCCAAATTTATATGGAACTACAGGAGACCAAGGGTAAAGAGAAGGATCATGGGACGACCGACATTGACAAGTGGATTAGCGGTACCTTGCTTGTTGTCCTATTACAAAGCGGCTCAATTATCTCAAATTGCTCAACGGCATACAGACCCCAATTTGAAGCGATGGGTGGAGGGGGAAAAAGAATTCTGCTCTCCGTTTAAACTGCACAATTTAATTTGGTTACCAAAATTGAAAGTCAACATTGACTGTAAACCGCTTTCCTCAATGACCTTATCAATTTGGGAGTCCGTAAAACTCAGATGTAATTTAATCACTAAAAAATCAATGATGGCCCTTTTGGATAATCCTTTTGGATAATCCAGATTTCGCTCCAGGGATGGATGCAAAGATTTTACAATTTGGAATCAGAAAGGCATTGTTAGACTGAAGGATCTGAAGGGTAGAAATAGTATAAAACATTTGAACAAATTAGGTCAGAAAAAGACATGCCACACTCAATTCTTTAGATACCTCCAGATAAGAGCATTTTATAACAAATTTTGCCCCCGGCCCTCATTAACACATTTTGAGAAGCTCTGTATATCAGAAACAGACACTAGCGGACTTACATCTCAAATGTATAAGGAAGTGACCAGTTCTAGCCCTGAGTACTCCCGAAAAAAAATATATGTCTCAGTGAGAAGCGGACCTTGGGGGAGTCCTGGAAGAGTGGGATGAGATTTTTATTGCAGTAGCCAAAGACTCAATCTGCACGACGTTAAGGGAGAATGCATATAAGGTCATGATGAGGTGGTATCTCACTCCACCAAAATTATCAAAATTGTTACAGATTTCTCCCCAATGTGTCCAAAAAATGTGGAGAAACAGCAGACTTGCTACATACAGTATGCTGTGGTCTTGCCCTCAGATTGGGCACCCCTGTCTCTTGCCCTCAGATTGCCCCACTGTGGGAGAAAATCAGAGATTGGCTACAGAGGATCTTGGGCCTCACCATTCCATTAGGCCCCTGGCTGTTTGTATTAAATAGAAAACTACCAGGCATTTCAAGGACGGAAAGTAAATTAATTGCACTTTTGCAACAGCAACTAGGTGCAAGATCGACGCATTATGGAAACAGATGGAGAGCCCAAACATTCCCAAGATTGGAACAGAATTTGGTTTGTCGGCTGGATCGAAAAGTTGACAAGTTTGGTCAATGATTCTGGCACTAGATTTCTAAAAGTGTGGCTACCATGTTTAGCCAAACAGATATCCCTGTGGTGAGTATAGCCACAATTATGCTTTAATAGGACGAGATGCGTTCTCCCATGACAGAGGTGAAAAAGATTTATGACACATGGTATTAAATTAATTTATGTCAAATAGGCAGAGATATTAGTCAAATAGGCAGAGGATAGAGAAGAGTCCACACGGGACAAGATCCTAGATATAGGTGAAAAAGATCTGACGTGTATTAGAAGATATTATACATGTGTCCCTCCCCTAGTTAGGTATATGTTTTTTTTCTTTAAGTGAATGTGTTAAAGGATCATACTTAAGTAATGTGATATGGATTTTTTGTATTTCGTCTCAAAAATTCAATAAAAATTTCAGTTAAAAAAAGAATGATGTGGAAAACTGACACAAACTGTCTCAGTGAAAGCATAGAGGTTGAAAAAATATGTCTAATGTTTGTTCAAAGTAGAGTAATTAGCAATTTTAAGAATTGATCAAAAGCAGTCCTTAAAAATGAAATAAAATTTTAAAAAAGACAGAAAAAACATATGTATTTAAATATACAATGCAAAACATTACAAATAAATATAAAAAAAACCATTATCCTCATCTTCAGTAAAGGGCTGATGCCCAACCATAAAAGAAAATACAAAATACAAGGCCCAATGGCCACCATAAAAAAAAAACTATAAAAATAATCCAAGGCCCAATGGCCAGAACAAGAAAATAACACAAATAAATAAAGGAAACAAACAAATAAACCACCATAAAAATAAATGCAGACCCAATGGCCTATTTATAATCCATGGTCATCCGTGGCCTGCACGATGGGATCCTCAACTTGACCAAAAGCCCTCAATCCTCAATTGCTTGAATAATCTTGATCTGTAAGTATTTCTTGTTTTAAATCTTTACTTAATCTTATCTTCTTTAATGCAGTCTTCAGAAATTGGTGGGAACACATGGTACATCAACCAACCGGTTTGAATGATATACTGTACAAAGTGATCTCATGACAGGTAAAAATTATAGAAGATCCATCTGACTTTATTTTATTTTTATTGTGGTTTATTTTGGGGGGGTTTTGGCCACTGGGCCTGTATTATTTGGGATATTTATTATTGTTTTCTTGTGGAGGCCATCAGTCCTTGGATTATTCCTTGTTTTTTTGTGGGGGTGAGGGGGTTATGTGGCTTTGTGCCTAGGATTATGTGGGGGGAGGGTTAAGGTTGGCATTGGCCTTTTACTGGATTTGTTCTGTAAAGCTCCAGCCCTGAAAATGAGGTCAGCCTTCATCCCGGCTAGGTTACTGTAAGTAACCCCTTTTTGATTACAGGCTCCTATTGATAGCCAATGTGGCTACCTAGGCTCCCATTGAGAGGGCCTAGGAAGACACCATGACAATCAATGGGTTATATTTGGAAAAAAATATTTTTGTTATTTTCTTTATTATTATTTGTCATTTATTGATTTGATTAATACATGTACTTTCTTTGTCTTCTTAATGGCCAAAAGCCCTGTTAGCTACATTTCACTAACAGGGCTATTGGCCAACAGTCAAGAGGGGTGGAGGTTAGGGTAGCCTGTGGAGTTTGGAGTGGGATAGGTGTAGTTGAGCAGAGGGAGGGTGGTTAGGTCTCCTGGGGGGGTACATTGGTAAGGGTTAATCCCTTGTCTGCCTTGAAATGCTTTACTAGCCACTAAGGTAGCCGATGGGGGTAGGTAGTGTAGTTTAATGTTAATCATAACCCCTTTAATAGCTGTGGTATACCTTGGTAGCCACATGCATCAAAGGGATTAATATAATATCTCATAGGATCCCATAAGAAAAGATATTACAAAATCCTATGGTGGAAATATTAGCAATGCAATTGCAATGTGAGAATTAATGCGTTATTAACGGTTGCGTCAATTCCCACATCGCGACTACAGGTAAACTATCGCACTTGGTAAATTATTACCGTCATGATGACTTTGTCATAAAATTGTAATAATAAGAAGTGATACGTATTTTTTTTTCACCAGGTGCGAGATTAACTATCTTGTTTTAATGGAGTTTGAAGTATCAAGGCCTTAATTTACCCAATAATCCAAGATCTAAAAATAAATGTTTTGGGCCACTTTCATTTCCTCTGACAGCCAGGTGATTGTTACTGTACATGATTGTTTTACCTGCACATTTATAGGTACAATTCCACTTACATAGAAAACAAGGAATATAGAACTTGACAGCAGATAAAAACCACTTGGCCCACCTACTGTGCCCATTTTCCTACCTGATGTATAACCTCAGGCCCCATTTAATCCTTGTCTCTTTTATATTTAGGCCTTGTGTCTATCCCAGACATTTTTTTAATTCCCTTACTGTATTACCCTCTAACACCTCTTTTGGAAGCTATCATGAATGAATCACTCTTTCCATGAAGAAGAACTGAACTTCCTCACATTTCTCCCAAACCTGCCACCCTTTAACTTCAGAGCATCGCCACTTCTTTTAGCCCTTCTCTTTCTCTATGTGCTGCTCTCATGTACTTTGTTGAAACACTTTAAGTATTTGAAAATTTATATCATATACTTCCCTCTTCCTTCTTCCCTCCAAGCTCTACACATTAAGGTCCTTCAGTCTTTCCTAAAGTTTTATGGTGTACCATTTTTGTAGCCCTTCTTTCTGGAGATTTGTTCTAAAAAAACTGAACACCGTAGTCTAGGTCTTACCAGTGATCTTTAATATGACATCGCTACCTCTCTATGCTGCTAATACTGCTCCCTATACAAACAAGCATCCTGGCATTCCCCATTACTTTGTTACATTGCTTGTCTATGTTTAACCAGCTGAAATGACGCCCAGGTTCCTTTCCTCTTTAGTAGTTGACATAGTGCATCACGTATTCTGCTTTAGGATTTTTGTGACCCATGTGTATTATTTTGTACTTTTTGGCATTACTTACAATTGTGTCACACTATTGACCATTACTCAAATATACATAAATCAATTTATACATTTTGTGCACCACCCTGAAATGTCAACCCAGTGGCACATCTTTATGTCATCTGCAAAAAGGCATACTTTCACTTCTGGACCATGTGTAATGTGACTAATAAAGATATTAAAACGCACCAGTCCCAGTACAGACCCATTGAGGTCTCAGGTCATCTTACCCTCCTTTGAATATTCTCTACGTAACACAACTCTCAAACCCAAAATTACATGTGTTCCGTGATATACTGTTGACAACTCAATTTCCACAGAGGTTTGATGAGGTAATTGGTCCAATCTGTGTATTTTTAAGATTCGTGTTTAAATTCGGACTTTAAAAAAAAATAATCCCACGCGGAGAATAAATTAGATTGGAATTGGATGAAAGAAAAACATATCGTGCCTAGACAAAGGGTTAATAATTCTGTAGTCAATAATTATGGTCCCTCCTCTTAGTTTAAGCTCACCCCCCCCCCCCCCATCCTATTTAATCAGCAGGTCCCAGCACACACAGGCAATTGTAGTAGTCATTGGACGATTTCTTCCCCTATGAGAAAGGTGATGATAAATGTTAACCCCTTAGGCACCACATACATGTCAGGCATCCCATGGTATTGACTATACTGTACCATTGTCTTGTATTGTCTTTTCTCTATGCGGTGCTGGAAATACTAAGAACACAGTATAAATGTGGTAGTGTTAGTACTTGTTAAAAGGGTTACCTTCACATGGTTGCAGGATTAACATATTTGGCCAAAAGATTGAACTAAATTACCCATTCTTATTAGAAGAAAACACATAGAAATTAATCAAATCATTTGTCATATTGGATGTGCATTGGCGTTTCTTTGTTTACTGTTGTATATTTGAGGTCACTTTCCCAGTAGCACCCCAGTTGTCATAATTAAATATATATATGTGGTCACCCTCTGGGGACTACTAGTTAGTCAACAAGCAACAGAGAAGCCCAATGCTACATCCAATAGCTCACAGGCTTACAATGCTTTGGCCAAAGGGTTAAACTAAATGACCCTTATTCAAGAGAATATATAAGTATTTTACAGTGTAATTTTGTCATATTGGATGTAGCATTGGGCTTCTCTGTTGCTTGTTGTATACATTTGCCACGCTCTATAGCTCTCCTTTTTGACACTTATATACATATATATTGTGGGGGCTCATGTGGTTCCTAAAATGAGCTTGCTGGGGTTCTTTGTGTTGTTTGTTGACTACTAGTTACAGTAAGGTGTTAACAGCCTTAATGGGTTAACTGCGTGGGCTTAAGCAGGGTAATGCCCCTCTTCCATCACAGGGTATTGAGTGATTTAGCAGAAAAGAGCTCACTTTATGATTGGTGACCTGTGACGTTACTGTCGGAGTATATATACTGTAGCTCCCTCTAATGTTCTAGAACGTAGGTTCCCGGGAGTCACAGTTGGAGGGGCCTCACTGTTAATAATGTTCCCATATGGCGGACCTCGGTTATCTGACGGAATCTCTTACGCAAAGCACTGTCGGATAGCAAAACGTCAGATTGCGAATCCGATGTTAATCTGAAGCTGCAAGTGTTGGATAATCTATTCCGATGTCGGATAATGCGTTCCGCGGAATGCATTATGAAGCGTCAGCTATTCCGTCCGATGGATAACGGAACAACGGATAGCGAGGACCACCTGTACTGATGTAAACTAAGATTGATCCATTCCCGTTTGCCGCTTGTTGTTTTATCGTTAGGGAAAGTGTCCTAACCAGATAGCGTCCATAGCAATGGCCATGATGAACTCATTTGTTCAGATACGAGGAAGCCTATTGCCAAAAAGGGTTCCCCAGATAGAAACTTTAGACCATAGTCAGATCAGCACAATCGAAAGGTCCGTAGCTAACTCAGAACCAGCCTTCCACTGTATCTCTCTAGCGTATGAAGATGAGGGTACCTAGGGAAAAAACAAACAGTACAAACACTGTAAATATATCAGAAATGTGAATAGAGTGAAGTTTGTCTAAGAATGAAGAGCATTAGCAGGGGCTTTTAATAAAGCTGCTGTTTGTACTACAAAGTTCCTGGTGCTATCCTTTATTCCGTCATTATATCTACGCCCAGCCTGCACAGATCCAGCACCCTGAGCAAAGACATGTACACAGTTACCTGATGTAAACTCCTTAACAGCTGGGCAAAAAGGGTTACATATGATGCTGTGGGACTGGGGTTTCGAGCTTTCTATGATTGTGTATGTCTAATTAGCAATTGAAGCCTGTTTTTTCATCGAAGAATTTAGCAGAGTGGTTGCCTTAAAACCAGAAACATTATAAATAGACCTTTCTAATCTGAGACAATGGTAATATTAAAATCCCCTGCAATAGTCAGCACCCCAAATAAAGGCATTTATTTACAAAAAAAGATCATATAAGAAGGTCTTTTGGTTGACGCTAAGGGCAAACATTGAAAATAGCATTAAGTACATACCATCAAATGTGCTGCTATTACAGTACCTATACATCTCCATTTATTGTTATTGGAGATATAGGAAGAAGGAGCCGCTCAGTGAGTAAAAACACTGACTGGCACTGAGTTTGAAGTAGGGGAACCTGGTTCAATTCCCGATGTCGGATCCTTGTGACCTTGGGCAAGTCACTTTATCTCCTTGTGGCACCAAAAATATTGATTGTAATCTCCAGAGGACAAGGACTGTGTCTGCAAAATGTCGCTGTAAAACTAGCAGCGCTATATAAGAACAAACAATTATTATTAGTATATTGATGATATTTGAAATATATATAGGGACGTGACGTGAAAAATACCCACCCCACCTATATCTCTCTTTCTTCTGGCTGAAGAAAAATGGGAATTAGGATAGAATTTGTTCCTAATAGATGGTGTAGACTGTCTATAAAAATTGGTCTTGCATAAAAACCAAATCTGCCTCTAACCATTTAAATATGCCATGGTAATATTTTAGCTTTTGGGGGGATTTAAACCTTTTACATTATATGAGATAAAGCTATATTTGAGTTATTGTTTGTTACCTTTGTAGCCATGCTGTAAAATGGTCTACAGTTTCCTCTCATGCTGGCAGTAAACCTGGTAAGTTACAGCGTTGCCAGCATCAATCATGGAGGTTTGCCCTCACACCCTGGTGAGGTGTCATATGTATCCAAGGGGAGTGGTAACATGCTCTGAGTCCACCGTTAGTGACATCAGAGATGTGCCAGGTTCCTGAGGTATATAAGGCCCCTCACTGTCTAAAGTTAGTGGTTGGATAAGGAGCAAGTCTGAGTTGAGACTTGGGAGTAAGGGGCCCACTAGTGCGTTAACTAGTGGCCCAGTTCAAGGTCAAGCAGCAGCCAGGCTGACAAGGCCTACACTGTGTCCAGGGACCTGGCACAGGGGTGATTTCCCTAAGGGGATAGAGGATCCCACTCCATTGGGAGGGCATACCTTTTAAAGGGAAGTACTGCGAAGAATGCACGGCTAAGCTGAAAGCTGTGAGGGGCAGCTGGCCCATACCACCATGCAAATAAAGATGACCTTGATTAAAGATACCCTCATGTGTGAGTCTGGAATTACTCTGCAGAGGAAGGCACCAAGAAGGAGTTCCTCATCAGAACCATCTCCTTGCGGACGCAGAGATCCTGATGAGGTGGAGGCGCTGCACTGGATATAGGTAGGACTCATGCCCACTACCTCAGCTGCCTGTCTGGGTTGGCAATCCCCACACAACATCATGCGGGAGACTCAGGAGTCATGTTGCCAACAGGTGCACCACCAGACACGACCATGTAATGGGGACTGGTTAGACCACAGGGGCGAATGTGAGATTGGGTGGGTCAGGCTAGGCCAGAAAGACCGTTACACCTTGATTATCAAGAACAAACAACCTGACAGTCACAACTCAGCCATTTAGTGAAGAATTTGAACTGTAAGAAAAAAACATATATATAAAAATATACAAACAATCCTTCAGATACAAAAGAGATTTAAAAAAAAGAAAGAAATGTAAAACATTAATGGGAATAGCGTGAGAAAATAAGCTATCACTAAGCCCAAGCCCTACATTGGAAAAAAAGAACTAGGAGCTACAGTATACAAGAAATCAGCAGAGTTCCTAAACCTACAGTAGGTATGAAAATCCACACGCAGGAGAGCAGATAGAGGGAAGAAGTTATGAGATGAACAAAAAAAATGAGGAGAAGAGAGAAAAAGAAAATATTGGGATACGATGAGGGGTATGGGGAGAAAAAAAAGGCAGATAAGCAACATTATCAATAATGAACAAAACTCAAGAATTCCTAGTATTAAAGCTGCAGTTCCAGCTGCCATTTTTACATTTATGGATTTATTTTTTCATTTAATATGTGCATCAATGCAATCTGCACACTGACAAGTGATTAGCTAAGTTTCTGATCGATCCGTTCTCTTGTAATCGATCCCTGAAGATTTGGCTCGGGGGTTCTTTAAATCACTGTTAGGGCTGCAGAAGACTACCCAAGATGCAAAGTTCTGTGTGAAATATCATGTGACCAGGCAAGCACTAGATACAATTGGTGCACTGTTAGAGAGAGGGCAGGGCTCAAGAGCCAGAGCCTTAGGCCTGGCCATGTTTACTGCTTGCTGGCGGATGCGTGCTGACGCGCGCTCCCGCTCAGCACTGAGCACCTACAGCCGCAATCAGAGCGGGTTTAGTAGGGGCTCACCTGCGATTCCGCGCGCTTGCGGAAGCGCAGGTCTTAGGGGAATTTAAAATTCCCCCGCATGCCGGCGCGACAGGCCGGTCACGTGAGCGGTTCGCCCAATGAGGGCGAACCAGCTCCGTGACGTCACTGGCCCGCCCCCGGCCAGTGACGCAACCGCCCCCGGCCCGCCCCCTGACGGCCCGCTGACGGCGCGTGCGGTAAGCAACCGTAAGGCCAGGGAAAGCACCCGCTTTCCCTGAGCCTCAGCGCGCCTCAGCAAGCAAGCAGGGAGCATGGACTCAGCCTTTGAAATGGAACGGGATGTGACTTTGTCAATGGTTTCTATAGAAACAAAAATGCTTGTCACATTAGAATACATTACAAATGTCTTTAATATATATACAGTATTTTTTAATGCTACATGTATTTTCTCATAGTACAGAACTGATTTATTTAAAAAAACACACATGTATGATATTGCTTGAACTGCAGCGTTAAAAGAGCACTAAGGGCTCCGCTGATCAATAGACTTGCATTTAGATCCCACTTTTGACCATTCCAGGCTCGGCACAGGCTTGCTTTGAGCACTGAGGTGCTTTGGAGGTCCAGAGCATCTTGACCTAATGCCATTATGAATGGGCCAGCATCTAATAGAGAAACTAAAGATATTTTAACTTCATTTTTGATGATGAACAGGTGAAAAGCAAACCCCCAGGGACAGGCATCATTTTCTACAAAGATTAGCTGTATTAGGCTTAAAAGGTAATCTTTCTTTGCAGAGTAAAGGAGGTGATATCTTTCAAATATTCCAGACATGAGTCCAAGTAATACATAGATAGTTAGATGGTAGATAAGGTTGAAAAAAGACATATCCATCGCGATCAAACAATGCATTTAGACAACGGATATACCCATCCTATATTGTATTTACAGTATGTTCATCCTGAGGAAGGCAAACAAAAAAAAAACCCAGTTAATCATTATTCAATTATGTCTCAAATGGGGGAAATACATTTCTTTCTGATTCCAGTAATGGCAATCAAATGTCTCCCTACTACTTATTTGGTATATCCCTATATATCTATCTATTTGAAAAATATGTCTAACCATTTCTTAAAGACATCTATTGCCATCAGTCTACATGGAAAATAAATATAACATTTTAACTGCTCTTACTGTAAAGAAACATTTCCATTGCTGCTGGTTAAATCTCCTTTACTCCAAGCTCAAAGAATGACCCTGTGTCATTTGTGCTGTTGTTCTCTTAAAAGCTGCTTGTATTGACCCTGAATGTATTTGTAGATTGTTATCATATCCCCTCTTAGAAGCCTATTTTTTAAATGTAAACAAATCTAATTTATCTATCCTCTTCTCATATGTTATGCCCTCATTCCCTTTTGTTTAATCTGGTGTCTCTTCTGATAATAAACTGTCAGATTATTCAGTTTAAACTGTCAGTTTATTATACTTCCTACCTTCTGACCTGCTCAAGCTCGACACTGTCATCCAGACCATCTTGTTGTGTTAGGTTGTCCGGGACAACTCTCGTTCCGCTGTAGACTGCCTGATAGGCTGACTCTCCTTGCTCCTCCCTCGCCACAGGGTATATCTTACTCATAGCTAGCATACATTTGTGACTCCTCCCCCCTGAAGAAGTGTGATTCATCACACGAAACGTGCATCGGGCGTGGTGACGTCACGACGTTGACATCCGCGAGCGAGACGGTGTTTGGAAGCGTATAGCATCTGGGACAC
Source organism: Ascaphus truei (assembly GCF_040206685.1). NCBI lineage: Eukaryota > Metazoa > Chordata > Amphibia > Anura > Ascaphidae > Ascaphus > Ascaphus truei. Next base: position 35,839,274 of record NC_134485.1, on the reverse strand, counting down.
CTTTGGATACACGGTTGTATTTGGGCTTTCTATTTTCCATACTATATACACTGCTGCAGTGTTATACTACCTTGGCAGCTGTATATTTGTTCATTTATCAACATTTATTCCTGTGTTGGTCAGCACTGGTACTGTGTTATATTGCTCTTTCAGTTATTCTTATGGGCAGCATATATTGACATTTATTCTGTCTATCAGTACACTCTCACTCTATGAACACATTGCATTTTTTGCCTTATATTGCCCACTACCGTATTTCCCCCAGAGTCTACACTTGACTAATATTGTCAATTAAATACTATACTTAGGGTTCTATACCTATATATTTACCCAGGTTCCTTACCTTTTTGGCCCTGGTACAGGTGCTTCCGAACATACGTTCTCAGCTTTGGGAGTTTTATTCAATTTTTAGCTTACACAAGTGCATCATACTGTGTTCACGATTTTTGACATGTTTGTCTATATACTATTAAAAGTTTATTATTTTTGTTTCTAACCGCTAGAACGTTATGCTTCCGTATCCCATTGTTGGCATATGGAGCAGTTAGTCCATTCAGTTATTCCATGGGGATATTTACATCCTACTATCCAATTCCCTCTAATTTGGACTGTGAGTGCTTATAAAAGGGACTGCTGTGACCTCTTTGGCGAATTTATCTGTGTCCATCACAGATTCACCTAATGTAGAATCCAATTAGTCCAATGTAGGTTATAGCTCATTTATTCTTACTTCCAAAATGCATAAACTTACATTTATCTGTATTAAATCTCATGTGCCATTAAACTTCATCTGCTCAAGTTTCCAGTCTATCCAAGTCCTTCTGTAAAGAAATTATATCCTCTTCTGATTTTACTACCTTACATTATTTAGTGTCATCAGCAAAGGTGGAGAATTTTCTATCTATGCCAACCTCATTATCCTTAATAAACAAGTTAAAAAAACAAGTTAAAATTTAACCTTGAGGTAGATAATTTGCAAATTTAGACCAACCGGAAAAGGTTTCACTCATGACAAATCTTTACTGTCTGTCTTTTAACCAGTTTTCAATCCAAGTGCAAATATTTTCACACACACCAATTTTCTTAATTTTGTACACTAACCTTTGATATGATACTATATCAAAAAAGCATTTGCAAAATCTAAGTGCAGCTGCAGCGGCCGTTATTCTAAAACCACCACTCGGAATACCCCTGTCATGGCGCGTGATGTTTTCCAACCGTAACGCGTGTGACGCGAGTGCGGCGAGTGCAGAAAATGGTATGTTAGAGTTCTAGTTTTTAAACACCTTAGATTGACACAGTAGCACAGTAGCACAGTACTGTACACATTGCAATGTATTCATTTCATTGCACCCCTAGAAACAGAATCCATGAAATTCAACAAAGCAATCGCGATAAGCGCAGGAGCCTGGGGCAATTGGCCGTGTTCATGCTGCGTGGATTACAGCAGAGCACACGAAATCGGCGTCGTGAAGTTTTACAATAACGGCCGCTGCAGCTGTATACCACGTCAACTGCATTGCCCTAGTCTACATTCCTACTTACCTAATCAAAGAAACTAATAAGGTTAGTTTGGCACCTATCCCTCAAAAATCCATGCTTACTATTACTAATAATTTTCTAATAGGTATTCCTGAATATTATTCCATACTAAACTTTCAAGTAGCTTACCCACTATTGATGTCAGGCTTACAGGTCTATAATTCCCCGGTTGTGATCTAGCTACCGTTATAAATATAGGCACAACGTCTGCTTTACAATCTTGTGGCACTGAGCCTGTGGAAATGGAGTACTTGAATATTAAATATAACGGTCTGGCTATTACTGAATGTAGCTCCATAAGAACACTGCATGCTATCGGGACCAAGTGCTTTATTTACCTTGATTTTATCAAGCAACCATTACCCTTCTTTGTGAAGAAAATAATGCTCATGATAAGATCTTTACTTTTGAAACCGTGAAAGCGAACAATTACATCTCTGGGGGGACTTGAAGTTGATGGACACGGACAAAAACATCTCTGAGCTCTGTCAAGGGACACTGGATGAGCAAAAGCATCTGGAGTTATCAACTGGAACCATTTTTGTAGATCGGATTCTAATCGGGCTGGCTGCACTAATTTGTTAATATATATTTTTTTCATCTATAGATGATTTCTTCTGTCCGTGTTCTCAAGATCTTTTTGCTGGTTCTGAAGATAAGAGATAATTTGCTCATGCTTCTCAATAAGAGACAGTAAAATGGTTCTGACCCTCTACTAGCTTGTCCCTCTTATCAGATTTGTACTTGCAGAATGAAAGTCATCAGAAAGAGTCTTAAGATCAATCAAAAGTTCACTAATGTCATCGTTAGTAAGCGCTGCAGGTAGAGAAGTAGGAGCATCTTCCACTAACTCCATTTTTGCTGGAGGTGACACTGCTGAAGGGACACACAGATAGAGAAATACATCTCTCAGATTTCTGGTAAAAATGAGATAAATCCTGTTTAAAAAAAAAAAACATTTCAAGCCCCATTGCTTTGACATTGATAAGTAAATTCATAAAACAAGTGAAAAGGGGAAGAGAAGGGCAAAAGGCTCTCTTTTAAGACAGGCATTTATACAGTAACTGATTAAAGTTAAACCATGAATGCACATCCAGCAAGCAGGACATCCCTCCAGGGGGGGGGGGCTTTTAAAATGGGCATCAGAGTTAAGAAATGATACCAAAAATATCAAGTTTCCCTTTCTGAGAGGTTTAGAGTGATCAGTTTGACCCTCTTTGCTACATCATATTAATTCTCCACCCGACCGACACAGAGCCCCCTCCTCTCACTGACTTCCCCTGACCAGGCACGTAATTCAAGGTGCTTCCCATAGCGCAGTGCTCACACACAGGACATGGATGAGAAGGTCACACATCTCTGCTCTCAGGCCGCTCATTGAAGGGCCTCAGGTTCAACCCCAGGAATAGAGCGCAGAGGCCTCGACATAAGCTTGCGGCATCTCGAAAACAGATCGATATACTGTAGCAGTCAAAAAGTAGATCCAGCCAACAATCGTGTCACTGTCATTATGGGGCTCATAGGCTGCAAAAATGAGGATTGAGCTACATTTAACCAGAGGTCAGCGAGGACCTGTAAGCAAATGTGTCATTTTGGGCAAGGTGAAACTGAAAGGCCCTAACCAGCATTTTAACACATTATATGTTATCCATTGATCTATTTTGTGTTGGGCTGCCCCACTCCTGAATTCTCTACACACATTTTTCCTGGAGTGTATAAAATAACGACAGTTTTCTCTCTTAAAATATTGCTAGGAAAACCAATGGCCAATCACTCCAAAAAAAAACCTAGAGTAATATCCCAAATTTTAAATGCTACAAGGTGTACAATTGCCAAAAATTGGAATAACAGAGTGATACATGTGGTATTTAAATTGTTTTTTACAGTGTTATATTGTTACAAATGCTGTCCCTTTCCCCCCTTCCCTGATCTCCCTCCCCTTTATTGTTTCATAACCAGTGTATTTGTATTATTGTATTCCCCACCCCCCTTTTTGTTTTCTGTTCTTTATACCCTATTTTTTATGCATATAAAATGATCAATAAAAAAATGTAAGTAATAAAAAATAAAAAAAATAGTTTTGCCGTCTCCGATTATATTAGTGTTATATAATTTCTAATAAAAAATATATTTTTTTTTTAAATGGAGACAGCAAAAAAGACACTGCTGACCTCATTGGCAGCAAAAGTGGCTACAGGTCCTTTCCTGCTTGTTTTTGTGCAAAATGTAAGTTATGGTCTTCCCATCCAAAACTCTCTATCAGAAAAGCGAGAAATAGAAAACTTTCCTGTTTCAGAGAATTATACACCTCCCCATGGACTTTCCTAATACAGAGACTAAGGGCACTACTTTTATATTAGGTTAGCCTTGCACATGTGCACGAGTAATTTAAGAAAAAGTCCCCACCTACATATTCATGTTTAAACTTTTTAGAAGATCTGAAGGTTATAGAATTACATTCTGTGCCATACACAGCTGGGAGATTTTTTAATATTACAGGAAATTAAATCATAGAATTCGCCAGTATACAGTAAACTGAAAATATATTTGTACTTTTTGGAAATGTTGCCTTAGAAACGGAATAAAAAATAATCACTACTGAGTTGTATTCATTGTCAGTTTAAGGTAAAGCATATTTCCTGAAATCATGCTTTTTGTGAATTATGTTGTGTTGCTCCCATACAATGTGTAAATTATCTTATTTGTGTGCTACATAAAAATGTAAGTGCAGAAAAACGTGCCACATTTGTTTCTCGTGTTTTATTTTTATTTTTTTACTTTATCTGGGTTGCAGTTTTACCGTGTGCTTTGTTTAACGGTTTATTTTCTCAGAGAAGTATACTGTACAGGGAAAAAAGCAGAAATAACTATCCTGCAACATTACAAAATCTAGAGCTGCAGTAGTAGTCACTGTACAAAGTATAGCCCTTAATGGTACAATGTGCCATTTTAAGAAAAGGATGTTTTAAATTAAGTAAAGGGCATTGCTTGAGGGTTGCCACCTGACTGTTAATTAAAAAAAAAAAAAAGATTTTGCATGTATTGGTTTTTAGATGACAGATTGAAGTCTAATCTGACCCGACTGAAAATGTAATTGGGACCTCTTCCAATTTTAGATGGAAGTATATTAGTCCTCTTTCTTTTAATCTCATTTACTCAGGAGTTTTTACACGTCATGATAAAAACACCACCTGATATGTCAATGTCGTTGTGTCTGCAAGAATCACTCATTCTTTAGTCCGGGAGGTTCTCAAGCCCCCTCCCCAACAGGTCAGGTTTTCAGGATATCCCAGGTTCAGTGCAGGTGGCTCAAACAGAGGCTGTGCATGCCTGTGCTGACGCAGGGGCTGATTGAGCCACCTGTGCTGAAGCAGGGATATCCTAAAGACCTGACCTGTTGGGGGGCTTAAGGACTGAGTTGAGCACCCCTGCTGTAGTCAAAGAAAATACAAATAAAATGTTGTCTTGCTATAGAATGGGGAACTAAAAATTGCCTACGGATTCCAACATAGGGCTTTAGCTACTAAGTGGTGCTAAGTCAGAGGACATCTTATGGCCCCTTCACTTGAATAGAATATAAGGTGTTCCCCCCTTCGTAAATATGTGCTTAGAACAAGTGCAATTTCTGCCGTCTTTGTTAAGATGTTGACTTGTTAACCTCTTCAGAGCATAGCTATGTATGGCTGATCACCTGGCAGCAAAAGGTAAAGTCATGCGTGAGGCTATGTATTAGGAGTAGGGTGTTATACCAGCATGCCAATAACGTATTATCCCCTCTGGCAGAGAAGGGATTAAGCCATTCATGTACTGAGCAAAGCTTATTACTGCAATGAAGTATGTCAATAACGTATTATTCTACCTTTAGATGTTTGTGTCAAACTGACATATCTGACACATGTTTCCAAGACAGAAAAGCTTAGTACAGGCTCAGAACTAATAGAGTATTGTTATGTTAATGCATAAAATGTAACAGATCTACTGTAAGCACACTAACATGGATACCGTTACCTCTGAGCGCACAGTGAGATCCTTTAATGGCTTTCCAAAATACTTGCTAACAGTATCTTGTACACTTTTAGTACACGATGCACATTTTAAATGTATTTTAAAGACCAAACTTGCAGTATTAGAGCATAAGGTGTGTAATATAGTACTCGCTGCTGTGCGTGCGCGCGAACAGCGTGGCGCGTGCACATGGCGTGTGCGTTTAGTTGCTAGGGAGCAAGCAGTGACGGGGTGTGACTCTGATGTCACAGCGTTAGGCCGCGCTTTGATTGGTTAGCTGCGTGACAGCAGCGCAAAAATACAATTGAATTGTATTTTCCCTGGTCTGCCGCGCGACCGCTCACGGCCGTACGCACGCGTCCCAGGTATAGAAACGTCTATAGAACACAGCCAATTATAATTGACACACGCGCGCACTATATTACACGCCTAAGGCCAGGTCCCCACTGCCTGCTGCAGCACCTGCTGTCGTGGGCGCGATGGGGACAAAGGCTGCCCCTCAATGGGGCCGGGTCCACTGTAGGGGTGGACGCCGAGCTGCGCGGCGAGTTTTTCCTGCAGACAGAAAAATTCTGATCAATACTAGCGATGGAGCGCTAGACCACGCCCCCCGGTGGTTAAGCCAATGAGGGCGAACCTGCCGGGTGATGTCATTGCCGTGCCCCTCGTCATGCCCCCCTTGTTTTTTCACCTGCAGCTCACTGCAGACAAGGGAACTCGGCTGCCCACGCCGCCAGCCTGGCAGGCGCGCGTGCAGCGCAGACAGCGGGGCCGTAGCCTAAGGCTGAGCTCACACAGGCTGCTACACTACCGCGCGTCCGTGCCTCTGTCTGCTGGGCGATGTGTGCTCATGCCCAGCAGACAGAATGAACCGATTTGGAGGCGGGACTACTCAGGAATTGAATTTTAAAAAAAGAAACAAAGTGTGTGTGTGTTTGTGATTGGCTGGCGAAGTACACGTGACGCAGGTGCCGCTTGAATTCACAACTTCATTTGTCTCCTTCAAGTGCAGCGGCGGCTGTCGTTATCAGTTTGAAAACTCCCACACACCAAAGCGAAAGAGTGTCGAACGTGCGCACGCACGTAAGCGCGCGTACGTCGCATCGCAGCCTGTCTGAACTCAGCCTAAGTGCTAGTTCACAGATTACATATTGCAATTCTGAGGGTTTCATCGGAAACATATCAGCAGATGTACCCAAATGATCTTCTGTAACAATGCGAAAATGGCAATGCAATGCATAGATTATATGATATCTGTGAATGTATTGCATGAAGAAAAAGGGGGAAAGAAACCTCCAGTTTCTCTGTATGACATTAACTACTTAAATGTATATTTTGTTTTGCTTGTGCTGCAGGAAGATTTTCAACTTACAAAAAAAGACCTTTTTTCACCTCTCCATCTCACCCTCTCTCCCTCTCTGCCTCACCCTCTCTCCCTCTCTCCCTCTCTCCCTCTCTCCCTCTCTCCCTCTCTCCCTCTCACCCTCCATCTCTCTCTCAGTCTCTCTCGCCCACTCCCTCTCTCTCTGTATCTCTCTCTCCGTCTCTCTATTATGACTGTGCAGTGTGTCAGTAACACATTATTTTGTCCATTGGCAATATCATCAAGATTTGCAAGGTGTTTATCCATTTTAAACATTTCTTATATCTTGATTACACATTTCAAGATTTAGTTATTTATTCCTCACATTCATAAATCATTTTTTTTTTTTCATTTTTTTTTGTGATTAGTTTTCTTTATTTAATACAACATGAGCGGATCCCAGCTTTCCTGAGATTGTACAATTTGATACCCTCCATTCATTGTGTAGCAGAATTGGATATTTATGTTCAATTTAATCTAGAAGACTGCAATAAGTTTTTATCCCAAACATAATTTTAAACCAACACTTATTTTTGTGTTGGAGAGCCCATAGAAATGAGGAATTTCTTGCTGTCATCAGATTAGCTATTTGGCATCTAAAAAAACTGGTGATAGGAAATTGACTGTGTCCTCAGAAAGCCCTTCACAAAAGAGAGAAAACTTTGAACACACTATAGAACTGGGATAATACCCAGTGCCTGCATGTACAGTTTAGATACAGCTCATAATAAAGTTTAGAAAATAAAGCAGAAAATAAATATCACCCTTAAACTTAAAAAGATTGAAAAGGTCTTTAATAGTAATTCAGACGGCAGGTACGGCCAAAAATAGCATTACACACAATCCTTTTTAGTACACTCCATTATTACTATGTTATGGATATGGCGTTCTTAACAAAAGCACCACCCTGAGGATGGTCACGTTTGGGGACCAAAACGTTTGAATTTTGTGCCCTGTCACTAATACATGCTTTACCTGCTTATGGTGGCGCTTATAGTGCCGGCGACGTCAGGCTGCGGTCGCTGGAAAAATCAAATTGAGATGACATCCAGCGATTGCGACCAAGCCGTCGCTCCGTTGCGTCGGGCTTACTATAAGCGCACGCGACGGCGGCAATGCATTTGTTTTGACGCGACGTCGCTATCGCCGGCACTATAATCGCAGCTAAGTGCTGAGTGCTATAAGCTAAGACTGAGTGCTTTCCTCATTTCGTGCTACACGGTATCGTTATTTAATATATATATATATATATATAAAAATATATATATATATACTGTATATATCTACACACATATATAGTATACAGAAACAGATGGCACTCGCATAAGCATTGAAGGTAGGTGCTTGTCCCATAGGAATGAATATGTAACAGAATTCCTTACCAGGCATACCATGAGATCCAAGACCATGCAGCAAGAAAGGAGACAGCACTCATAGTAAAGTCCAAAAGGTGTATTTAAAACAGGCACAGTCAACCGACGTTTCGGTCCTTACAACGGGAGTGCTCATACCCTAAGTGACAAAACCCACCATTAAATACCCACACCCACACTATACACAATATGTGATAGGCTAAAAACCTGCCCCACCTACCCAGCACAGCTGTCTACAACTCCGTCTGGATGAGAGGATGACGTCATCACTGCGCCCTGATTCCCGCCGCTCCCTACAGGCAAGGAGCATCTCCTGTAGTCAGGGAAACCACCTGAACAAATAGAAGACCATTGTGCATGCGTAGCGCCGAATGAAAATGCATTTGATGTATCTGACCATTTTCATTGGTCTCTATTGTGTATTATCTTTTTGTTTTTTTCTGTCTGTATTTTCTGTCTTATTCCCCACCTTTCCTTCCCTTGTTTTCCTGTTGTGTTTTCCTTTGTTTGTTATACCCCTGTGTGTTGCTTTTTACCTTCCTTTCCTTCCCTTTCCTCCTTTCCTTACACTCATTGTCCTCCTTTCCTTACACTCCTTGTCCTCCTTTCCTTACACTCCTTGTATACCTTTGTGCTTTCACTGTCTAAAGTGGCACTTTTGGTGTTTTGCACATTTCTAGGTGATTTACAGGATTGGAGCTCATCCCTTGTGCCTGTGATCTCCCTATGCCGCCTCCCGACTGGGCGGAACTACTGGGGATCACCCGGAGCCATGTCAGATTTCAGGCTGCAGTGCGGCTAAACTGACAGCTCTACGCATGCGCAATGGTCCTCTATTCACCCAGGTAGTTTCCCTGACTACAGGAGACGCTCCTTGTCTCTTCATTCAGCGCTACGCATACGCAATGGTCTTCTATTTGTACAGGTGGTTTCCCTGACTACAGGAGACGCTCCTTGCCTGTCGGGAGCGGCGGGAATCAGGGCGCAGTGATGACGTCATCCTCTCATCCAGACGGAGTTGTAGACAGCTGTGCTGGGTAGGTGGGGCAGGTTTTTAGCCTATCACATATGGTGTATAGTGTGGGTGTGGGTATTTAATGGTGGGTTTTGTCACTTAGGGTATGAGCACTCTCTCAAGAAAGGTCCTGTTGTAAGGACCGAAAAGTCGGTTGACTCTGCCTGTTTTAAATACACCTTTTGGACTTTACTATGAGTGCTGTCTCCTTTCTTGATGCGTGGTCGTGGATCTCCTGGTCTGCCTGTTAAGGAATTCTGTTACATACATTTTATATATATATATATATATATATATATATATATATATATATATATATATATATATATAAAACAAAAGAAGAGCAGTAATGCTGGCGGTGATATTAACATATTCACAAATGCTGTTTTAATATCTTACCTTTGTAAGTGTGCCTATTTCCTCCTCCCCTACCTCTCCCCCGCCTTCATTTTATTAAATGTACCTTTTTACGCTATGTGGCGTGCTCTTTCTGATCTTCTTTTGTTCTAGGTCTACCTGATTGGATGTGGTTCATCCTTAGAAAGCAGCATGAACTCCAACATCTACAGTGTTTTTGATTGAGACACCTTCTGACCAGGACTATATTGCTGGGCTGGTCTTTTTATGTTACTGGTATTTGTTCTGTTGTCTTGTATTGTTTTAGTTGTTCGCACATCTATTAGAGTGACATCTGCATTATTTCACTTTTTCACATTTATCACTTTTATTTTAATATGGTTGGTATTGTTTTTCTAATTGGTATCTAATTAACACTACATAATAACACATTTCAATATCCACCTTTACTTATTTGACGCTACTATACTGTATTCTATATATATAGGCATCAAATAAGTAAAGGTGGATATTGAAATGTGTTATTATGTAGTGTTAATTAGATACCAAATAGAAAAACAATACTAATCATATTAGAATAAAAGTACTTATATACTATAGAATAAAGTACTTATATTAATTAATTGTGTGTGTGTGTGTGTGTGTGTGTGTGTGTGTGTGTGTGTGTGTGTGTGTGTGTGTGTGTGTGTGTGTGTGTGTGTGTGTGTGTGTGTGTGTGTGTGTGTGTGTGTGTGTGTGTGTATAACCACTACATTGGTAGTTTTTTATTCATCGTTTCCCTGTCAGGCACCTTTTGGGTTGTTTTACCAGCAAATATTATGTGTATTGTATTGTATGTCTTTATTTATATAGCGCCAAAAGTGTACTCAGCACTTCACAAAGAATACAGTACAGGGAATTATAATTATACAATAAGTGCAGCAAAAACAGACAATAGGAAAGGAAATCCCTGCCCCGAAGAATTTACAATCTAAGCGGTTTAATGGGAAATTTACAGAGACATTAGATGAGGGAGTAAGTGCTGTAGATGTCAGTGCTTGGTCACAATGGGTGGAAGGAGTGACTGAGTGTGGGACAATAGCCATGAGTGCAGGCTATTGGGATACTTGATTTGTGGGGTGAGATTTAAGGCTGGTCAGTATTAAATGAAAAGATTAACACCATTTACAGGGGAAGAGATGTCAGGGAGGCATGAGTGAGATCAGATGTGTATGTTTGGCTTCAGGCTATGGGGAGGTCCCCAGCAGCGGGAAGGAGAAGATAGAGGGTGTGAATAGAGGATTTGTGTGGGTGTTTTTTATTGAGGAGTATAGAAGTTGTTGGGAGAGAGGTGTATAAATAATGGTGCAGTGGGGAGAGGGGATGTTGGAGAGAACAGAGACATTCACAAAGGAGTGAAAAAACAGTAAACAGAAAAAGCAGTAGGGAGGGCATAGTAAGATGCAGGAGGAGAGACTTCACAGGTAATGGAGGATAAAAGTGAACAAATAATCAAAGATGTTATAAGTGAATGTCTCACAGTGGCAAAGTTGTAATGCAGAGTCCAGATCTTCCTCCAATCTTCACCTCCAATTTCAACTCCAAAATTAACTCTTGAGACACTAGGGAGGGGTTTGCCTAATCAACTGAGACATACCAAATAGTTAATTAGATTATCAATTCTCTCTCAATTGATTGGAGTCAGCTCTCAGACACAGACACATACCTGTTTGAAGAAATTAATCAGAATATTAGTCCAGATATTCAGAATCCATCCATGATTAAAGATAAAGAAATAAAACATCCAGAGATGATTCACTCCAAAATGAACTCTTGCAGACACTTTAGATATGACACTTAAGATGTGACACAGCGATAATGTGTTCATTTGTATGTTTTGCAATGTAGCATGACAAGCTATAGATCCTCCTCCCATTCATTACTGGTCTATGTCAGTGTTATCGGACACCTGAGAAATTGTTGAGTAGCAACTACTGTACAGCTATTTAGGGGAGGTTCTAAGCTACGTGATCCTCCTCTGATGAAGTCACTTCCAGTGACGAAACGTGTCAGGACGCCACGCTGCACGTGATGACGTCACTCCGGTTCGTGTGCTGCCTTGTCCCTGAGGAACTGTGTGGCGGCATTGGTCTGCGGGATTCATACGGATGTGAAAGAAAGCTGGAAACTACTGGAGGAGGCAGTGATTCTTATCCGTGAGTCCATCTGCGGAAGTGTGGTCGGTGAGGGACCCTGAACTGCGCGTTATACCCCCATAGCTGAGTTCAGTGAGATTCCCTCAGTCCTCCTCCCTGCCTGCCTCCTTGATCCTGCACTGTGAGACTTTATTTCTTATGCCTGCTCACCTCTATTATATATCACATTGGGACTCTATTGCTTGTACATCAATGGATTGCCTGGTAGTGATGACTCCACCATTGAGATTTATCTCATCCATGCTGTTATTATTGGATCTCTTGTGAGTGTATGTCCAAGGGACCTTTTTTCCTTTTTTTTTTTTTATTACATTTCCTTACGGTATCACGCTATGGAGCTTGTGCTTCTTTTTCTTTATATATATGTATATATGTATATATATATATATATATATATATATATATATATATATATATATACATATAACAAAACAAACAAGAATGAAGTAGTGCCTCTATTATATCCTGACTAAAGTTAATACATTGAAGAACCAGTAAAGCTAATCATAAATGCGTTTAGTGGGGCGGGAAGATATTAGCTAATACACAATGATAAAGACTAAGTAAAAAATACAATAAATTAATTCAATATGGTTTTATCAACACTATAAAAATATTGAAATAAAAAAAAATGCATATATGTTATACTATAAGTTTAATAAAAATATATATTAAAAAATATTGTTAACGAATATAAAAAATGTTTAAAAAGTGAAGAAAAAACCCTTGAAAAAACAAAGTCCAGTTTCAATGGTAATAGCAACCAGGTTCCTGCAGTCCGTTTCAAAGGGATCACCAATCCCTAACCATATCTGTAAAAAAAGAAAGAAAAAACAGGCGCACACCTAGTGCATTAACATAATAAAAATTGTATTCAAGGAACATAAAATCAAACAAATGCCCACTCACAATGGTACAGCAATAAAAAGCATCTATGAGATTGGCTCTCATGTGCCAGCAACACGGTCCTCACAGTCCGGCTCGAGGCAATAACGTCGTCACGTGACCCTCCTTCGTGTAGCCGGAAACGGAAACGGAACGACTCCCACTCAGTGTTCAACAAGAGAAGTCCCTCCGGAAACCAATGCTTTAGAAATCCTCTGTATTGATGTAGGGGCCGTGTGAGACACACAGGAGCTTATTTCTCACGTCTAATAGCAGCAACGTTCATAGGCAAATGGCGGCAGCAATCTAACCACGCCCTATTCGTTTCGTCATCGATGATGATTTCATCAGGGGATACCCACTAAACGCCCCTTCATGATGTTTATAAGGAGATATTTACACAAATTAGCTAATCAATTATCCAATTAATCAAACATACAGTGTTAACATCATATATATCAATTGTATCATGTTATATTATTTTATTTTATTATGAGGACCCCATCGAGCTACCAGAGAAGAAATCTCGACTCACATCATAGTTGTAACTACAATTTGAAATCAACAACTTGAAAACTACAACTTAAAATATTAGTAGATCAATTTAAAATGTATATTGTTATCAGATAACCTTTAATCGTATAGACAAATAATAATATAAAGAATCAAAAGAGATTATGTATAGTATATAAACCATATATATAATTAATAATAATAATAATTTTAACCTATTCAATGTATATATTTCATTCAAATTGTCCTATAGAAAACTAAACAGCAAATGTATAATAAAAAATGACATCATCTTAATTGGTTAGAAATCACAGGATCTGGAGAAAGATAACCCATATATTCATCTTGATGGATAATGGAATAAGTATATTTTCAACAATAGTAATAAGCAACAATGTCTTATAAAAACCCTTGTGTTTAGATATATTTATTCCAATAATGGAAATTAGAAATATGCCCCAAAAGGAATGGGTCAATAAATTCATAGTACTTATAACATACCAAATGTTGCATAATAAAAAATTAGTATAAAGCATTAATACAGAAATGTTTTCCCTATATATAAATACCATACTTGTAGATTCCAGTAGGGAGCCAGAGGAGGTGCAATAGCTGAGTTCAGTGAGATTCCCCCAGTCCACATCCTCCCTGCCTGCCTCCTTGATCCTGCACTGTGAGACTTTATTTCTCATGCCTGCTCACCTCTATTATATATCACATTGGGACTCTATTGCTTGTACATCAATGGATTGCGTGGTAGTGACGACTCCACCATTGAGATTTATCTCATCCATGCTGTTATTATTGGATCTCTTGTGAGTGTATGTCCAAGGGACCTATTTTCCATTTTTGGCCCATACGTCTGCTCCAAAAGGACTAAGATAAGCAAAACCCTTATTATTGTATGCAGAGACTGTGTTACATTGTTGCATATGCCAGGGCATGTTTTAAGATGGGAAGCAATATAGTTGGCCAGCTGCCGCAAGAAAGGGCTGGAGTGAAGTCTAGTTAGTTTCCCTAATGGGAATAGGTGTTTATTTTTATTATTAGGTTTCCTTAAAGGGACAGTGCACCCGGTGTTTATTTGTTTTGTGGCTAATAAGCCACTACAGTTAAAGTTTCATACCGTGTCTAGCGTCTTACTGACCCTGTCATGAGGCCGTCCTGCCACAATATATATACAGGGCTGTGACGTCATCGCGTTCGTGTTGGTGTACTTGGAGTCCCTGGCTTCCCTGCGCTCCGGCTGGTGGCAAATTTGAGTGCTGGCAACCACCATATGAGGGAGAAAAGGACGCGCAGGCATCGGATGCCTCTCTACCTTGCTGCCTTGCTGCCAACTCGAAATAGGAGTTCGTGGTAATCCGGGACTCCCCTACCATCGCAGATGACCACAAGAGATTTCTCTCCCACGAATGGTTCTATTTTAAATCCTGTAAGTGCACATTCTTATGGGTTGCTGATTTTTTAAATAAATGTACCTTATATTTTATTCAGTTACGTGCTATGGAGCTTGCGCTTTTGTTTGTTTTTTGTCCATATATAAATATATATATATATATATATTATATATATATATATATATTAATATACATATAGTGTTCGACAAACCTATTCCCCCACTTGCACCTGGCGAGTGGAAATTGGCTCGTGGCCAGTAGATTTCCCCTGCTCTGCAAAAAAAAAAATCCCCTGCAAAAAAATCTCTCTAGCTCTGTGGTTCCCAATCTGTGCGCCGCGTGGCTGGCCTACAGGAATGCCGCAAGTGTGTGTGGATTCCCCCTCGCAGCCCATCCATCCTGTGCTGGAGACGAGCCCACTGCACTACACCAGCAGGGAGAACAGAAGCTGCACCGGCAGCCGCAGGGACAGAAGAGAACCTGCAGCACGGAGAGAAATCTCCACCCCCCCCCCCCCCCTCCTTCCTGTACCGGCAGCCAGGGACAGAGGAAAAGCTGCAGCATGGAGAGGAATCTCCCCCCCTCCTTCCTGTACCGGCAGCCAGGGACAGAGGAGAAGCTGCCACCCCGATGGTGCCCAGGTACTGATCACCGACCCCCCCCACCCACAGCTGCTTAGAGCCTCCCTGCAGCAGCACCCTTTCCCCTCCACTCCTCTGCTGCAGTTCCCCTGCACTTTACGCCCCTCATGCGTGTGTATATGAGTGTGTGTGTGTGTGTGTGTGTGTGTGTGTGTGTGTGTGTGTGTGTGTGTGTGTGTGTGTGTGTGTGTGTGTGTGTGTGTGTGTGTGTCTGTGAATATGAGAGAGAGAGTGTGTCTGTGTATATGAGAGAGAGAGAGTGTGTCTGTCTATGGGAGAGAAAGTGTGTCTGTGTATGGGAGAGAAAGTGAGTGTGTGTGTGTGTGTGTGTGTGTGTGTGTGTGTGTGTGTGTGTGTGTGTGTGTGTGTGTGTGTGTGTGTGTGTGTGTGTGTGTGTGTGTGTGTGTGTGTGTGTGTGTGTGTGTGTGTGTGTGTGTGTGTCTGTGTATATGAGAGAGAGAGTGTGTCTGTGTATATGAGAGAGAGAGAGTGTGTCTGTCTATGGGAGATAAAGTGTGTCTGTGTATGGGAGAGAAAGTGAGTGAGTGAGTGAGTGTGTGTGTGTGTGTGTGTGTGTGTGTGTGTGTGTGTGTGTGTGTGTGTGTGTGTGTGTGTGTGTGTGTGTGTGTGTGTGTGTGTGTGTGTGTGTGTGTGTGTGTGTGTGTGTGTGTGTAGGACAACAGAAGTACCCCCCCAATCAGTCACCCCCCACCCAGTCACCCCACCCAGTCAGTCACCCCACCCCCCACCCACCCAGTCAGTCACCCAGTCAGTCACCCCACCCCCACCCAGTCACCCCCCCCCCACCCAGTCACCCAGTCACTCCCCCCCCACCCAGTCACCCAGTCACCCCCCCACCCAGTCACCCCCCCCACCCAGTCACCCAGTCACCCCCCCACCAAGTCACCCCCCCACCCAGTCACCTAGTCACCCCCCCATCCAGTCACCCTCCCCACCCAGTCACCCCCCCACCCAGTCACCCAGTCACCCCCCCCCCACCCAGTCACCCAGTCACCCCCCCCCCCAGTCACCCCCCCCCCACCCAGTCACCCCGCCCACCTAGTCACCCAGTCACCCAGTCACCCCCCCACCCAGTCACCCAGTCACCCCCCACCCAGTCACCCCCCCCCACCTAGTCACCCAGTCCCCCCCCACCCAGTATCTGTCTCCCTCTCTTTCAAGCTCTGTCTGTCTCCCTCTCTCTCAAGCTCTGTCTGTCTCCCTCTCTCTCAAGCTCTCTGTCTCCCTCTCTCTCAAGCTCTGTCTGTCTCCCTCTCTCTCAAGCTCTGTCTGTCTCCCTCTCTCTCAAGCTCTGTCTGTCTCCCTCTCTCTCAAGCTCTGTCTGTCTTCCTCTCTCTCAAGCTCTGTCTGTCTCCCTCTCTCGCTCTCTCTGTCTGTCTCTCTCGCTCTCTCTGTCTATCGCTCTCTCTGTCTCTCGCTCTCTCTGTCTCACTCTCTCTCTGTCTCACTCTCTGTCACGCTCTCTCTGTCTCTCGCTCTTTCTCATGCTCTGTCTGTCTCCCTCTCTCTCAAGCTCTCTGTCTCACTCTCTCTCACACTCTGTCTCTGTCTCACTCTATCTCATGCTCTCTCTGTCTCACTCTCTCTCACGCTCTCTCTGTCTCCCTCTCTCACACTCTGTCTCACTCTGTCTCACTCTCTCACACTCTGTCTCACTCTCTCACACTCTGTCTCACTCTCACACACTCTTCTCACTCTCACACTCTGTCTCACTCTCTCACACTCTGTCACTCTCTCAAACTCTGTCTCACTCTCTCAAACTCTGTCACTCTCTCTCACACTCTGTCTCACTCTCTCTCACACTCTCTCTGTCTCACTCTCTCTCAGACTCTCTCTGTCTCACTCTCTGGATATCTTATTTACTCTATATATCTTAACTGCCCCATACCGACACCAAAATAACCTATACTACTTTCTTTCAGATCTGACTCAAACTTCACATGGGAGACATCGGAATCCCCCCCTAACTCAGAAGATAGGGAACACCTCCCCTCCAACTTATAACATTGTGGGAATGAGGGTAACTGGACATTGAGGGACTGTGGATCAGGTAAGATCCCAGGTGGGATTGCTGCTTTAGTTGTTAAGCGGGGCGTCCAGACACTGGTTAAAGGGTGCAGGAAACTAGTCATTCACATCTGGCTTTTTTTTCTAAATCCGACATTTACATACACATACACACATACACACACACACACACACACGTAACAAGAACTAATTGTAGTATAATGTAATACAATAAATAAACTAATGTCAAAAACGAATGTTGTTCTTACTATGAATTTATTCTTTTTTTTTAAGGGGCGGGACTGGGACGGGCTGGGGCGGGGCTAGGTGGCGAGTAGATTTTTTGTTTGGCGAGTAGATTTTTGGGTGATTTGTTGACCACTGTGTATATATATATATATATATATATATATATATATATATATATATATATATGGGGGGGGGAGAAAAACCAGCAAGAAGTCTCAAAAGAGAGCACTCAGATATATTCAGAAATATAACAATTTATTAATTCAGACTACAACAAATGTAAAATATATAAAAGACAAAGAGCAGGACCCCTGTATCTGACACAATGTGGTGTAGAAAGGTAAGCAAAGGGTGAACAGACGGCGGTCACTGCTCCACTGAAAAAACTCTCCAACCAGGCGTGTAAAACAAAAAAACTTTAATAAATCAAAACGTACAACCTCATGTCAGTAACACTCTGACGCGTTTCGTTCTGGGAACAGAACTTTATCAAAGAGTGTCTTCTACTCCGTACTCCCCCCTGTATATAGACCGTAAATGATCTTCACTGGCTGAACCACGTCACGTGTAAACACTCCCACCAGTGAATTAAGTGCCACTTAGATTTAAGACACATCCGCAATCCTAGGGGGGGCGCAAGGATACTAACAATATACAAATAGTGCAACAATATAAACTTATTGCTGATACAACATATTGAAAAATAGAAACATACTGATACATGACAAACGGAGTTAAAAACAAGAAGACATGTGGGTCTTAAAGGGCAGTTGACACAATGTATATCCTGCCTGGGCACCAATATCTTAATACTAAAATATACAACTATAACTACATAAATAGAAAGCTATTAAAGCTACCAATATCATAATCATTAAATAGAGGAGTCAAAACTACTCTTGATTCTGTAAGTGCACAGGACTAACATACAAAGTAACATATACCCCAATTACATAATGAACTAATTAACCTCTAAATCACGTTTATAAAAACAGGTTGAACCATGGACAGGACGCAGAAACTATCTCTAAACACATGTAATGTTTTGAGGGTACCGATATGAATTATCTAAACATTATCTCACATCACTATTAATTAAAGCATCATTCACTAAGTGTAAGTATAACCCTTAGGAAATGAAGAAAGAAAGCTACGTAGTCAGGAAATGTTTAAGCTCCCAATCTATATTTATACCTGTGGGATGAAGTGTGCCTAAGGTGTGGATCCAAAACATCTCCTCTTTATTAATTCAGACTACAACAAATGTAAAATATATAAAAGACAAAGAGCAGGACCCCTGTATCTGACACAATGTGAGCGCAAGGAAATTCTAGCTAGGACATAGATCTAACTACTACATTAATGAGAGGTAATATCATGAATGACAAATGAGAACACAAGGAAACAATTTCCCTGAGTCATCAAGACCGGACGGTCAGCAGAAAAACATCCTACAATAAAGATAAGAGTGAATTTAGTACATAATCTCATGCAAACCACTCAAACATAGTTGTAACATCAAGGATCATATTCTTGGAAAAATTCCATTGTAAAGACACTAGTACTAATGTTAGATGAAAAACTGCCAGAAATCATCCTAATTCTTAATCCAGTATTGAATACATGGCCATACATGGCAATCCATAGGAAGCAAAAGGTTAATGCATGTTGATGTACAGTATACACAATACTGATCCAAAAAACATATACAAAGGAGGATTACAAGAGATGTATACTTATCCCCCTCAAGAAAAGTATGTGATTCTGATCCATAGTGATCTTGATCCAGTCACATAGTGAAGGCAGTCAGTCCAAATAATTCCCTTAAAGATGCAGAGGCAGAAATACACTGCCAAACAGCTAAGGGGAAAGGGCAAGGCCTAAACTTGATGAAGTGGCACAATCACACCGATAAGGTCCTGGGGTCCCGCTGCAGCTCCCACTCGACACGTGTTTCGCCTACACGGTTCTTCACAGAGAATATATATATATATATATATATACATATCATTATATTATCTATAAAGAAAATAGAAATCAGTGCTCCAGTGTTCACCAAGTTGAGTACTGAATACAATTTGCTGTATACATGATGTTACATGTGATTAGAAATTGGTGCACAAATAACATATATGACAATAGGAATTCATACCATGCATTAAACTGTGCAGAAAAATATTTTGGTGTAAAAAGTCAGTGATGCAGAGAATGATAGCAAGTATTCAATGAAAAAGTTTGTATACCCAACTTGTAGGGATCGCAAAAGGAGCATGTACTGTAGCAGCTACTTGATGGAAACAAAAGGTTCCAGAAAGATATAGAATGCAAACAAAAGAAAAAGAAGTGCATGCTCCATAGTCTGATTATATTTTCCGTCCGGTGAGTGGGCACTCCATCTGGTGCAGCTGCGAATCGGTCCCTTATTAATCGTCCTATACCATACTAATTGTCTATTTAATATTTTATTAATTGTTTCTTATATGTATTTGTTTTTCATGTCCAGTGTTTTTTAATCTTATTATTTTATTAAATGTTGTCAATTTATCTCACCCTTGATCTCAGCTGATATTTATATAATTATTATTGTGTTCACATATATGTTGTTTGTTCATGCAGTATTACACTATGTTTTGTGTTTTTTTACATTTTTTTTAAGCACATCTGTAACGTCTGGAATCCACATCGGTCTCCTCCAGTTGGTGAATATATCCTTTCCTGATTAGGCGCCTTTTAATACTAGTCTTTTTTCTCTATTTTTTCATCTGACCAGGGGGTCAGTTTTTAGTATTTAGGCAGCCCCCTATGTGAGTTATCCCTCACTATAGGGTTTGTTTTTTGTATATAGTTAGCGCTACCTAATCTGTGCCTAATAACATTAGTACTTAAAATCCAGCTGAAAAATGCAGAGGTGTGCTGTATATAGTTAGATTAATCAGTGATAGCCCCCACTGTGTTGCTATCTATACCCAACTACTGTATACATTCATTGTCCATTTTTGTTGGGCTTTGGTTCATTGAGAAAGGCAGAAAAAATTGGGGTGCAACCAGGCTTTTCTACAACGAATAGGTTTTTAACCTGCATGAATCATGATTCCTGGAACAGATTCCACGCGTTTCGCTAGGATTTGTCAGGAATCATGATTTCTGACTAAGCCTAGCGAAACGTGTTGAATCTGTTCCTGGGAGGACTTGTGATCCAAGTGCTGGCAGCTGAGAGAGGCTACTTCTGCCCTGATTAGAGCTGTCACAGGAAGTGAAGTATGCGTATTCAAAGGAGTAGCAGGCAGAGACTGGTAGAGTGCCAGGGATCGTCAACAGGTCCTCTCCAATGAATAATACATACAGTTGTGTGAAAAAGAAAGTACACCCTCTTTGAATTCTAATGGTTTTACATATGAGGACATAATAACAATCATCTGTTCCTTAGCAGGTCTAAAAATTAGGTAAATACAACCTCAGACGAACAACAACACATGACATATTACACCGTGTTATCATTTATTTAACCAAAATAACACAAAAATGGAGAAGCTATGCATGAAAAACTAAGTACACCCTTACTGCTTCCATAGGAATTAAGATGCTAAGTAGCAGACAGGTGCTGCTAATCAAATGCCCTTGATTAATTGTTCATCAGCAAGTGTGACTACCTCTATAAAAGCCAAAGTTTTAGCAGTTTGCTGGTCTGGAGCATTCAGGTGTGTGTTAACACAATGCCAAGGAGGAAAGACATCAGCAATGATCTTAGAGAAGCAATTGTTGCTGCCCATCAATCTGGGAAGGGTTATAAGGCCATTTCCAAACAATTTAAAGTCCATCATTCCACAGTGAGAAAGATTATTCAAAAGTGAAAAACATTCAAGACAATTGGCAATCTCCCCAGGAGTGGACGTCCTAGCAAATTCACCCCAAATTCAGACCGTGCAATGCACAGAAAAATTGCAAAAAACCCGAGTTACATCTCAGACTCTACAGGCCTCAGTTAGCATGTTAAATGTTAAAGTTCATGACAGTACAATTAGAAAAAGACTGAACAAGTATGGTTTGTTTGGAAGGGTTGCCAGGAGAAAGACTCTTTTCTCTAAAAAGAACATGGCAGCACGGCTTAAGTTTGCAAAGTTGCATCTGAACAAACCACAAGACTTCTGGAACAATGTCCTTTGGACAGACGAGACCAAAGTGGAGATGTTTGGCCACAATGCACAGCGCGATGTTTGGCAAAAACCAAACACAGCATTTCAGCAGAAACACCTCATACCAACTGGCAAGCACGGTGGTGGAGGGGTGATGATTTGGGCTTGTTTTGCAGCCAAAGGACCTGGGAACCTTGCAGTCATTGAGTCGACCATGAACTTCTCTGTATACCAAAGTATTCTAGAGTCAAATGTGAGGACATCTGTCCGACAGCTAAAGCTTGGCCGAAATTGGGTCATGCAACAGGACACTGATCCCAAGCACACCAGCAAATCTACAACAGAATGGCTGAAAAAGAAAAGAATCAAGGTGTTGCAATGGCCCAGTCAAAGTCCAGACCTCAACCCAATTGAAATGCTGTGGCTGGACATTAAGAGAGCTGTGCATAAACAAATGCCCACAAACCTCAATGAACTGAAGCAACGTTATAAAGAAGAGTGGGCCAAAACTCCTCCACAACGTTGTGAGAGACTGATAAAGTTATACAGAAAACGATTACTTCAAGTTATTGCTGCTAAAGGTGGTTCTACAAGCTATTGAATCATAAGGTGTACTTAGTTTTTCACACATGGCTTCTCCATTTTGGCTTTATTTTTGTTAAATAAATCATGACACCGTGTAATATGTCACGTGTTTTTTGTTCATCTGAGGTTGTGTTTACCTAATTTTTAGACCTGCTAAGGTCTAAATACCTTGTGATAAGAAGCAGCAAAACCCCAAGAAGAAACCTTCAAGAAGAAACCTTTTTGTCAAAGTCAGTGTATCTGACGAAACGCGTCAGGAGGGCAGCGATGGACATACGTCATCACTGTGGGCCGGCCAGCTTGTAAGCGAGCGTCCTTCCCTGCTGCTTGATACACCAGTGTAGGTTCGGATGAGAGCCTATCTGGTAGGAAGAGACTGACTACGCAGGACTTCCTTACTGATCATAATCACTTGATCCACAAGGTCTGAATATTTGGACTAGCTGCTTACAGCGTGCGGAACATCTTTGCTGTGGAGGCCACACTTTGCGGTTCCCGTGGTGGTGATATTCAAATGCCTTTATTATTTGTTCGTTTGTGAGTGAGCTTGTTTCCCTCAATTTTTATATTTGTTATTAAATCATACGCTTTTTACGCTATGGGCCGTGCGCTTTCTCTTTTTGTTTTTTAGATTTCCTTGGATGTGGTTCTTCCATCTGAAAGCTGCCTTCAACCCAATTTAAGCGTAATTTCTGGACTGGACAACACTTTGGGAGTAGATTAGTATTGTTTTTTATTTTATTACTGCTCATGTTTTCTTTTTAATTACATTAGGACTGTTATAGTTCTACTATATTTTATTATTGTTATATCTTTTGGCGCCACTGTGTGTTTTTTTGATATACAGTATATATATATCTAACACACACAAAAGGGAGTCGTTCACACTATATATTGAATATTGAGTGTCCCTGATGGCAGGACCCCCTCTGATTTATGTTGCTAGTGATTATCTTCTTGGAGTATTTCCTGGACATTTGACTTCTCACTGAGACTCTAGATGGTTTTACTCCTTCCCTGGGTTCTATAAGGACTGGAACATGGATGTCTATAGCTGAGTATCTTTTTGTCAATACCAGGATTTTTCAACAGCACAGGCTTTTTCATATGCTTCTCAGCATCAACATAGATGCTGAGTTGGGCAGCAGACTTATTTACATCTGTCTCCCTTATTGCTCTAAACTACAGTGTTTGTTGACACCTCAGCATGCTTTAGTAGTGTAATTTTTGTGACAATTATACACAGGGTTTGAGTGTTATATTTATTATCCTTTTTCCCTCCCCTGTTGCTCCCCCTTGGTTGTTATTTTTCTTCATGTGTGCTGTTTTACTAGCACTCATAAGTTTATTTCAACTTATTTATCTCTCCTTAGTTGTTTGATTTCATTTTGATATAGATAGAGATCTAAAAAAAAAATTCTCCTCTCATGCAGCTAGGATTCTGTGGGGATGTTTTTGCATGTTTTACTGTTCTGAATCACTACTCATATCAGGATTGTTAGTTACTAGTTCTTTTCAGTACTGTGCATTTAGTCCTCAGATTGTCTTTTTCTCTTGTCATGCTTGTGTTATTTTCTCTAGCATATTTCAGGCTGCCATCAGTGTTTGTATGTTTTTAAATGTTAGTGTGTTCTACTGTTACTGTATTAAAATCATAGACATTTTTTCAACTTGACTTTGGTTCCTGGTTTTTTGTTTCTGATTTCTATATCTTACTTTAGGCATATTTAGAGTGCTGTTATAAGGGATCTTGTTAGTCTTTCTTGTGTGTGTGACCCACCCAATCTCAGATTGGCCCCTGTGGTCTAACCGGTCCTCATTACATGGATGTGTCTGGTGGTGCACCTGTTGGCTACAGGACTCCTGACTCTCCCGCATGATGTTGGTATGGGGAATGTCAACCCAGACAGGCAGCTGAGGTAGTTTGCGTGAGTCCTACCTACATACAGTGCAGCGCCTCCACCTCATCAGGATCTCTGGTCCCCAAGGAGATGGTTCTGATGAGGAACTCCTCTGTGGTGCCTTCCTCTGTGGAGTAACTTCACACTCACACATGGGGGTTCTTGTGAACAAGGGCATCTTTATTGATGGTCTAGGCAGACTGCCCCTCGCAGCAAACAGCTTAGCCGCTCATCTTGCACAGCACTCTATTCAGAAGATTCTGCCCTCCCAATGGAGTTGGATCACCTCTCCCCTCAGGGAGATCACCCCCTGTGCCAGGTCCCTGGACACAGTGTAGGCCCTGCTAGCCTTACTGCTGCAGATCTGACTACTTGCTGTAGAACCACTCTCTGAACTCTTAGTTAACACACTTGACCTTGAACAACTAACTTTGGGCAGTGCTGTGTCTTATATACCTTAGGAAACAGCCACATCTCTGATGTCACTAACAGTGGACTCAGAGCATGTTACCACTCCCCTTGACTACATATGACACCTCACCAGGGTGTGAGGGCAAACCTCCATGATTGAAGCTGGCAATCCTGTATATTTACCAGGCTTACTGCCAGCATGAGAGAGAACTGTATACCATTTTTAAACATGGCTACATATATATATATATATATATATATATAATATATATATATATTGATATATAGTACAGTATGCAGTATGTCAAGAACAGAAGCAATGTCAGTAGTACATGAAATGTAAGATCCACTTGACATTCCTATGCAGAAAGCAAACAAATATCATATTTAAGCAATGTAGGATTCATCAGAAAAATTCAATAAAAAATAAAGGGAAAGTTATACTTATTTGTATTCTGTGAGAAATTAATGTTTGTATTTGAAATTATTTTATCAGGTTGGTATTGCTCTCCCTTCAGCTGTTTGGTTAATGATGGCATTAGATTAATAATTATGTTAGTAGAAAAAACAAGAAAGGAAAGAAGTAAGGTTTGCCGCAGATGACAGACAGGCCTACATACTTACTAAGTCTTGTTGTCCCTTACTATAAGTGCCATTCATTGGGCACAAAACTTTTGTAAATGAGCTGTGACTGTGAGGTATCTTTCAGGGGCATAGAAAAGCACCACTTACAATATATTCTTATAATAAAAATAAAAGTACATAAGTACGTAAAGGCATCTTACAACTTACTATTATTAATTTTAAATATGGCTTTAAAAGAGTTCAGTGGTTGGCAATTTAGAAGGGTTCAGTCATTTTGGTTGTCCCATTAAACATGTCAATGCCATTTGTTTATTTTGGCCCTAGGTGGGGCTGAAATAAAACTTCTGTGAAGGCTTTTTAATAAGATTCACCTTAGAGGGGTTAATTTTCAATGTGTTTTTTAATAGATCTTTAGTGTGTGATTTAAATTACGTGCTTAACAACATGGTCATGGGAGAAAAATGGTCAATTCATAAATGAAAATATAGCAACAATGCCCCAGTATCACATTTGTAAAATGTATATTCCACACAAATTTAGTGCAGGAAAAAACCTATACAGATGTAAATCCAAACTAGTAAACTACCAGTAAAAGTACTATTTATCTACCAAAAACATATTTACGAAGTCCAAGAAGAGCTCTTCAAACCCTGCTGTATTACATCTGCGGGTTTCAATTATCATCCCAAAATATTTATATGAAATATTTGTTTAACAAATGGAATTATTCTGCAGGAATAAAATGATTCTCATTATCAATCTTAATATAACTTTACATGCAGATAGATACATGGAAAATTGAGTTCTCATTATTTTTAGAATACACTTCGGGCCATGTTTAATAAACGTTGCTATTCCATAAGACGACTTCTGGCACTGAAATCACCTGAAGAAGTTAATGGGTTGTAAGGTGTCTTCCAGCGTTGGAAGGTGTTTTGTGGCAGCGCACTGCGTAATAAATATGGACTACTAAGTACCGTAGTCTTTTGCCGTAAGAGACCATCCAGTGCTGGAAGACACTATACAACCCATTGACTTGAATTCAGCTCCATACATGTGAATTGACTGCGCACCAAAAGGGGTGATAGCTGAGACGCTCTAATACACAAGCGGGGGAAGTAAACCCCTGTTACATTTGTACCCAAATAATGTTTGCTGTCTATTATATAAGTATTTATTTCTCTCTGGAGTTAGTTGCTTTTATACTGTACATTTCTCTTTAACCACTTAAAAATAGATTTGCATTTGCATTTTTAGCTCTGGCACGTGAGCCTTATAAAGGACGTATAATGTTGTTTACTGTATACAGTTCCATGAATATGCTTTGAACAATGCTGTGTTTAATTGATAAAACGCAAAAGTGATACTAAAAGTGCAATGATAATTGTGGGATATTTACAGTGTAGAAAAATTGTAATACAGTACTGAGTTTTCATCCACATGGCATAGCAACAGAGCATATAACGCTACCTATAATAAACAGTTTTCTGCAATAAAGCCCCTTCAAGTGCCACAAGACACATTGTATCCCATTCACTTCTAAACGCTGTAATGGATTTTTCAGCACCAGAAGGTGTCTTGTGAAATAGCATTGCTTAATAAACATGGCCCTAAATAGACTAAAAATAATTACAGCACAAAAGTCCATGGATCTATCTGCATGTAAAGTTTTATTAAGCGTGATAATGAGAATCATTTCATTCCTGCAGAATAATTAGATATGTAAATCAAATCTTTTATATAAATATTTTGGGATGATGATTGAAAGCCACAAGATGGTCTGTAGAATTTTTTTCTCATTCTAACAAAATTGTAATTAAATCAGTTGTAATGTAACAGGCTTTGAAGAGCTCTTCTTGGAACTTTGCATGATTTCATTAAGATATTTCTGGTAGATGAATGGTACTTTTACTGGTAGTTTGGATTTAATCATTTAATTTCAATTTATAATAGGAAGTTATTTTTAATAGCACCAGGTTATATCTTAACATGTTTTATTTTACACGCGAGGTCAATGACAAGTCCCTTAATATATACTTAGTGTTATTTTTAACCCTTTACAAGACAAAGAGCACAGTCCATCCTATTACCAGAGTGAACCAATGGCAATGTAATGTTAAGGGTTCAATGTACATTTTATTTTAGTTAAATGTAGCACCCTTGCTAAAGTTTTGAATCCCTGTATGGCAGGGTAGTGGTTAAATCCCTAACAGGCCTCTGTTGTTAAAGATGTTACTATAATGTTGCCTTTTAAAGGGCACTGTTAGTCACGTTTAGTTCTAGAAACTGCCGGATAAGTCACATCTATATGGTGTAACTATATTGCAACAATTAATCTGCCCAGATACTGTGGTAGATTATTGGCCATGCCTACTGGGTATAACAGGTGGGGATCCACCATTTTGTAGTCAGACCCCATTTAACATCAAAAGGATCCCTTACCATCCAGGGTGACTGAGGGAGGTCTCCAAGCGATCCTAGCAATCCTAGTTTGTAAGTAGGACACCTTTATTGTTTTCCAGTGCTATGGTGAGTGTTAGGAAGGGCCCTTAGGCTACCGCCCCAATCCTCCCTTCTGCACACATGCCTGGCGGCATGGTGGCACATGCAGAGACTACAGCCGTGATCGGCAGTCTGTAGCGGAGCTCTAGGAGAGTGCGGGCCCGGGCCATGATGAGGGGTGCTGCCATGATGGGGCATATCTGCCCTGCCATTGGCTGCACGCCGACCACGTGACCGCATTGCGGCACGGTAAGATAAAATTCTTGTCTTCCCTGCTAGCATATGCGTCACAGCACTTTGCGTGCCCACACACACAGCCATGGGGCCTGCCCCATAGAGGGCTGTGCTGTGGTGTGTGGCACACACACCATTGCGCGCGCTGCCGTGACCACCAGGGACAGCCTTAAGAACCTGCATCCAGTAGACCTACTC
This sequence comes from Ascaphus truei, assembly GCF_040206685.1. Classification (NCBI taxonomy): domain Eukaryota; kingdom Metazoa; phylum Chordata; class Amphibia; order Anura; family Ascaphidae; genus Ascaphus; species Ascaphus truei. The sequence goes on along the minus strand of NC_134485.1, from coordinate 35,811,159 downwards.
TAAAGCAGAGAGTAATTCCCTAGCTCAGGGCTCTCAAAGAGAAGATCCTGAGGGGGTCTGATAGGAGCTTCAGTGGGTAACTCCCTGATCGTCCTAAGCAGGGCAAAAGGCTCTCTGGGAGAGTGAGCCATTACTAATCTCATAGTAAGAGGGAACTGGATTAAAGAGTTCAAAAGTACTGAACACCTGATAAAAAATATGCACACAGCGCACGGGGGGTCAGTACAAATATAGTATTAATATTTATTGCAGGTTCAATGAACCTGACAGGTAAAATAACCAGGTGACAAATGAAGCTAGTGAAACCAACATAATAATCTGTGCTTCAACAGTTAACTATAAAACCCACATTGCTACATATGCCTATAAATGATACTGTCGCGGCCGAGTTTATTCTAACATTTGCCCGGTCTCGGCCGCGACAGATACCGGGCGCGCGCTGGGTTGTCCCGCGCGCGCGCCGGAGCCTCGGAGGATCGGTCCTCCGATCGAGGCATCCCGCTCCCCTCTCCGGGTCCCCCGGGTCCCCCGGAGCTCCCCACCGCCATCCCCCACATCTCGGGACACATGGGCTCCCTTCGGGGAGTCCTGGGCACGCACGCCGTGCGCGCAAGCTCCCGATGAAGCGTGACCGCGCATCGGTGACGCGCAGCATGCCGAGGGAATTTAATAACAAAGCCGGGAAACCTCGCGACTTGTGGCTATAGCCGCATTAGAATAAACTGTGTCGCCACTGTAGATGACAATATGGGACAAGAAAATACAAGATAAAAAACAAAAATATACCACAACGTGGGGGGGGGGGGGGTCAGACACTGACCATGGGTTAGGAATAGCGGGATGCCAAGGACGGCGCTGATATAACTGTCCAGACTGCACCTTCACTTGGTAGTGTGGATCCTCCGCTGCCACTTCCTGGTCTCTGTCATAGCCAATTGGTGTGCACACTGGAACAGCCTCACGTGACTTCAACGCGTTTCGCAACAGCATGTTTCGTCAGGGGGTCACAGTGGGGGCTGTCCGCGCGCCTTATGAATCCCCTCCAGCCAATAGAAAATGGCTGCATACAGCAGGCAAACGGTGGTACGAAACTGATGAGTTGTTTCTTGTATCAATACAATGTACTGCACACAAGCACAAGCTGATTCGACAACGTTGAAAAAACATTAAAGATACCATTCAAAAATAAATAAGTGCCAGGGTTATACTAGAAAGCAAAATAACCCAAAAATACACATGCCCATCTGTAAAAAACATTATTTTGCACATGAAGTGTATTGAGAGTTTCAGACCAGTGAAACCAATATAATCCTCCCCTTCAAAAGACATAGTGAATAAAATAATGTGCATGTGACTACTAGATACTTTAGTGACTGAGAGTGATAATGACATCACATTTACACATGTAGTTAAACCCTGTCCTGTTCCACAAGAGTTGTGCCTCTTCATAGATGTATGATGGCATATGAAGAAGTGATTAATGTTAATAAACAAAGAGGCTCATGCAGAGAGCATAGATAAGGAAATAGCGCCATCTTCTGGCGAAAAAACTAGCCAGAAATCCTTAAACTCGGGAGAAAATGGCGCGATTTTTAAAAGTGCTTTGAAAAATTTTCAGAGCTGTAAAACTCGCCAAACTTGTGGCGAGAACCTGAAACTCGCCATGCTAATGTAGCGTTGTATTCCAGAAGCTCCGAATCGCTGGAACACGCCAATATGTGCATTAGTATGGCGAGTTTCAAATAGCCAGGAAAAGTTGGCAATTTGCAGTTTTTTGCGGAAATGAGTTAACGACGTTCCCTGCATAACACCTTCACTAACGGCAAATCTGTGGCTATTTTACAGCCATTTTAAACTTTTTTAACGTTCCTCTCTGCATAAGCCCCAAAGTTAAAAGTTCCTGGCGCCCGTACAATTATTATTGATTCCTCATACAAGCCAGGGCAGATCCATCTACCATGAGATGCACCTGAATACCCGACCTGTTAATGCAACCAGGTAAACTGCTGAGCACTTACACCCTTTATTTGAGCCCCAACCCTGTTTAAAGTGACAGATACTGTAATACCCTCCATTTTCACTTTACACCTGTCCCTCTTGCCGGGCGGGGGTGGGGTGGAGGTTTGGGGCAGGGGGGATGGGGTCGGGGGGATAGGGGTGTTGCATAAAGTAAAGATTATTTTCTCATTTTTTTTATCAAGTCAAAATATATTAACTCAATGAAAGTTAGTTTTGTAAACACAGAAAGATAAACATTGGGAGGGATTTATATATCCTCTGGTAATTCTTCTTGTGTGCTATCATAGGCCCATATTCGATATGATTTGAAGTCATTAACACATTATTATTGATCCATTCATTTCTATCAAACTGGGCTAAAGGCAGAGAAAACACTTGAGTGACAATCTCAGATCCACAGTTCTTCCTAAAGTCTTAAAGCTGCAGACAAAGCAATATCCTACATGTGTATTTTTTTTTTTAAATAAATCAGTTTTGTACTATGAGAAAAAACTTGTAGCATATTTTTTAAACAACTCTGAATGACATTTTTAATGTATTATAATATAACAAGTATTTTTGTTTCTATAGCAACCATTTACAAAGTCACATCCACTTCCTCTTCTGAAACAGGCTGACACACCCCTTTTTGCGCCTGCCCTCTCTCTAGCAGTGCACCAATTGTATCTAGTGACTGCCTGGTCACATGATCTTCCACACAGAACTTTGCATCTTTTGTCCTCTTCTGCTACACTGGCATTTAGTGAACCCCCGAGCTGAATCTTCGCCGAACGATCACAGGCGAAAGGATTGATGTGCAACTTGGCTAATTACTTATCATTCTGTGGATTGTAATGATGCCCATATTAAAGGGGGGAAATAACAAATAAAATGTCAGCTTGAACTGCTGCTTTAATTTCCAAAGACACCAAAAGAGCCAATGTTTCCTGGATGTATGATTACATTTGTTTCAGAACTCTAATTATATTGTTAACCTGGTCACAAAATGTTGCTTTATGCAATTTAAGAAGAATTGTATCTTGTTTGAAGTAGCATTACAGGTTGTCTTAAAAGTTAACTAATAATATAATCAAATACCATTACCTTACTTCCGCTGGTTGTTTGGGCTGAGACCATGTCATTTTGCAAATATAAGACATGGAAGCTGAAGTTCAATCATCTCTATTATCAGGGAAACTACCTTGAATGTTATCATCACGTATAGTTGTGTCTGCAAATACCTTCGTGCATCAGCTCACCAAGGACAGGCAGTAAATGTGGCTTTTCAAAAGAGGATGGTTTTTAAAAGAATGAAAGGCACTTGTGCTTGGCATTGAGGAAAAACTGGGCACCTTAGCTAAAAAGTAATAATATAATAACTTTAATTCATATAGCGCTCTTCTCCTAAGGCCTCGTCCAGGGTGGAGCTGAGCGGGTGCGTGCGCTCACGCTGGACCCGTTGCGACAATGCACGTGGCCTGCGTGAGCGGGTGGGCACAGTCCCTGCCCAGATGAGTTTACAATCTATGTTTTTGGTGCCTGAGTCACAGGGAAATAAAGTGACTTGCCCAAGGTCACAAGGAGTTGACACTGGGAACTGAACGAGGCGTCCCTGCTGCAGACTCAGTGTTATTGTTTACTCACTGAGCCACTCCTTCTCCCAATGCAGTAGCCCAAATATGAATTCTAAACTCAATAAATAGCATGTAAAATGGGGGAAAACAAATGCTTACAGTATATCTTTGTTTAGTCCCTTGGTTGCCAGATGGGATAGCAATTAATTGCTTTTTTTAATGCATTGCTGGTGTTCCTGCAACTGAATGGAGCAAGTTATTACCTTGTTTCAGATTCCCAGCATGCCTGGTTTCTTTCGAAGCTGCTGATGGAATTTGAAGTGGTTTTCTGACTTGATTACTTTATTGGGTGAGTATCAACATTCTGGCTCCTCTATTGTATTCACATTATGAAATGGAACCAACACCTTTACATTAACCAACTCAGGAATGCAGGAAGTATAGCAGAGACCATTTTAGATTCACCCATGTGTTCTTAGTAAAACTCTTCAATAAAACAATCCAGCACCCTCTTTTACTCATATTTCTTTATTAAAACACACACACACACACACACACACAAAATTTACATTCAGAAAAAATATACACTAACAAGGAAATAAACTAAAAAACATGTATTTGAGTTAGGGGTCAAATATCTGTATATTTTTTTTCATCTGTACTGTATAGTTTTCCATGCAGAGATATGAAAATACTGCTTCAGATCGACAAAATCCTATCTTTTTTGGACATATAGTTCATTCTGATTTGATTTTTTAATCAAAAGCTAGAGAAGTTATATAAATCACACATTGAGGGCCAGAAGCTTTCTGTCTTTCTAAGACCCTTCAAGTCCATTCAAGTCAATGAACAATATGGTTGCCTATGACAAAAGACTGCTTACCCCTTTGAGTGCCCCAGGACATAGTCACTAAGTCATAGGGACTGCCACTCTGGGGGCCACATCACGAGTCACTACGTCATGCTCAAGGTTCTTGTTTTTTTATAAGTTAGATCACGTCCTGCGTTCCCATGGAGCTAACCAGTAAGGAAATGGAGGAGGATCCGTCCTTTTCCCTTTCCTCCAATATGGCCACCGGAATCACATGATCACTATTGAAAGCAGTCACAGGACCACACTGTTGCAGAGGGCACGTGGCTCTCGTGCGTCATGACCCAACCGGCACTCAACGGGTTAAAGTGGCAATCCCTCCTTGGACCAAAGTGAACAAATTACGGTGACATGTTTAAGGGATCTGGCTAACTGATGCCTTTTTTAACCAAATATGACACCTACAAGTATTTTCTTGGAGGGGAGGATTTGATGGCTAGTCCCGTTCATTTGAAGTCGTGGTGTGATCATCAAGTTCTCTTACTGCTATTTGCCCCTCCTCGTGTCCCTTTGACGTTATTGGTTCTCTGATAAGGATAAAGCAAACACTTGATGGACAAACACTTTTCAATTCAGAGGCCCCTAAGAAATTGAACTGGGCAGCTATGTGGGATTACACCTTTTTTGCAATGTGTTGCAGATATATGTTCTAAACAACATTTAATATTGATATTAATCCCTTAAGCTTTAAAGGCTGCACTGGATGTGTGCACTTTGTACGTGCTAATGAATTGATTACATGCATGATATGTCTGCGTGGGAGAATTTTAATAGATGTCCTTTGTTATTTTTGTTACAGAATTTAAATTAAGATTAGAAATGTCAAAACATCACTTCAGGAAATGTCATCATTTTAGCAATAAATGGTCAAATGAAATAAAAAAGGAGAAGAACAAGAAATAAAAGGAGATTAAGTGAAAATGTATATTAATTGACGGTAGACAACAATACAGGCTGAAACTGCTCGCTTCCATTAAAGTTTTGGCAGTGGAAAATCTTTCTCAGCAGGAAAATAAGAATGCAGACTTTCCTTTAATTGTTCACATCTTTAGAATTGGATTGAAAATTATTGCTAGACAGCTCTTTATGACGAATGGTTCATTAGACTAATACTTTGTTGGCTCATATTTTTTGTCAATATGAATTTTATTTCCCGTATTAAGACTCTTTTACCATTCTTTCTACAGCCTCATTAGATCCACTCAGTTAGCTAAATTACAACATTAACATGTCCATGCACGGATCCTACCATTCCTGAGAGGGAACATCACAGATACAAAAACACACAAGTTAATTGACAACACAACTATGGGGACATTTTAATAGTTTGCATTTCCCTCTGTATCATAATAATATGTACAATATATATCTCTATGAGACATCTATGTCTGATTTGAGATTGTTTGTAATGAACAGTGAACAATAAAGCATCGCAGCCATGAGGAATACAGATGCCAAAGAGCTTACATGTTATTTTAGCAGCTTCGAAAAAGATGAGGGGATTTACCCAAAACAACTTTATATTGTTCTATTTTAGGAACCGTTTTTTAACACTTCGCAGGCCAGTGTCGTAAAGGTGAAATCCCTTTTCTTTCCTTTTGAATCAATAAAGGAGTTGTGCTTGAGTCCCAATGTGCTACTCTGTGTGAGAAGCAAACATTTATTTTGACAATTTTCTTGTTTTAAATAAACAGTTCAGGCTCTATGCAGTATACAACACGGCTGCCAAAATGCATCTTTCTTCTATTCTAGGCTGCCAAGTAATGTGAGGAGTTGTTCTGGTCTCCTCAAAGCTTGCTTTTAATTACCATTCAGGGACTTCAAACCATCTGTTTTCTTAACACAGAGAGACAGAGAGACACAAAGACACATTCACATTTTGTACTGTCTCTAGTTGTATATACTGTGCAGGGCCATCGAGAGAGGGGGAGAGCTTGGACAATCCCGGGCCCAGAGGTTGTGGTGAACGTGGGCAGCTGGGCGGTGCTGGAAGTTTTCTGCATCCAGCTGCCGGGCCTCTGGCGGGGTGGGGTGCTGGTAATTACCTGTATATTTGGGGGGCGGGGTAATTGTATTTTGGGTGGTGATAATTGCATCTGGGGGGTGGTAGTGGTGTTTTTATCTCGGGGGTGTCGTGGTGTCTGTATCTGTGGGGTAGTTGTGTTTGTATCTGGGGGGGTGTAGTGGTGTCAGCATTTGGGGGTAGTGGTGATTGTATGTGGGGGGGTAGAGGTGTCTTTATTTGGGGAGAGTAGTGTTGTTTTGTATTGGGGGGGTAATTATTGTGTATGGGGGGTTGTATGGGTATTTGGGGGAATTGTGTATGTGGCCAGCAGAGGAGGGGGGGATTGAGGAAGCGGGAGTAATTGAGTGATAGCGGAGGGGGTAAGTGGAGAGAGGGAGTGTAATCGAGGGAGGGGGGAGAGTGAGTGAGGGACAGAGGAGGGGGACAGAAATACATGTGTGAAAGGAGAGGGCTAGCAAGGCTGCCGACACGGGAAAAGGGGGCCCCAAGCAAAATTCTTGTTCTATGCCCTGGGAAATTTGTTGGCGGCCCTGTGTATAAATATCTCTTAAAACGTCTTTCTAAATAAATTAGGAAGACATACCTGTGTTGAAAAAGAAGCACACCTAAAGTACCCTGGGAGATATGCTAATGCTTATGCAAAGTATGTTTAAATGAGTCCCATCCCACACTTCCTAAATGGATTTACATGCCTTAGGCTGCGTCCATGGTGAGCACGACAACATGCATGACGGCGCACATGGTGCGATCAAAATGCTGTGAGGCTATAGAGTGCGTGACCGATGAGAAGCGCCGACGCTCGCGATCCATGAGCAGACAAATAAATTTGTTTCTCTTGTGAGACAGCCAGGTCACGTGAGCAGTTCACCCAATGAGGGCGAACAAGCTCCGTGATGTCACAGCCATGCCTCCGACACACCTCCCTGTCGCATCTACCCCATGACCACAAATCGCTCAAGCTAGAGGCGTGCGTGATGCCATGCGCACGGTCACGCACTCACTATGGATGCCGCCTAATAAGGCATCGAGTGAGTGGAAAGGTTACTGGTGTCAGACCCCAGAGGACTAGAACCCACAACTTCTTCTTTTTTTTAGGCATCAGATCTAGCAGTGTGAGCTAAATCAGCTGATGGGTAGCAGCACTGTCACGTTCTACTTTTATTTTTAACTGCTCACACATGGAGTTAATCCAGCTATTAGCATATCTCACAGGTATCTCAGGTATGCTCCAGAAGGAACATTAAACTGTCAACCAGGAAGCAGAAGTTTGCTGTGTTTCACCTTGTTTTTACTTATGTGTCAGAAAACCTGTGTTTTATTTCATCTCACCTAGCATTAGTAGCTCAAAGCCCTCAGTACATATTATTAGTTCTTTGTGCATGAAGTCCTTTCAAGGTTTCAATCGACAAAATAGATATCCCTTGGAGGTAAGCTAGTAAATCAGGGATTTTCAACCGGGGTTCCGCAGGCACTCCTCAACAATTCCGCGGCAGTAGAGGGAGAGCTAGAATACGTGTCTTAACTGTCCCAGGCACGGCAGCAACCTGGCAGCCCCCAGCAGTAGTGGTGTCCCAGCATTAGCCTCCATCCACGGTCCGGCGCAGCACGGGACGTCTCCTCGCCCAAGGTAAGATTGGTGTGTGCGTCACGAAGGGAGGGGAAGTGAGGGGAAGAGAGGGTAGGGGGACAAGGGAAGAGAGAGCAGGGAGAGTCAGAGGGGGAGTGTGAGAGGGGAGAGTGCAAGAGAGGGGGGATTGTAAGAGACAGATGGGGGAGAGAGAGACGGGGGTGAGAAAGGGATGGGGAGGGGAAGAGAGTGTTTGGGGTCCCCAGAATCTCGCAATATAATTCTAGGGTTCCTTAACAAAAAAGGTTGAAAACCACTGTAGTAGATAGTGATGCACTACTAGCCAGTAGCTGGTTTAGCTCACACTGCTTGAGTTGCTGCCTAAAAAAGCAGTGGTTCTGGGTTCTAGTCCTGTTGGGTCTGGCACCAGTACACTATTCCAGTCATTTTGGTATCTTAAGCTTGTCAACTCTATATAGTTGATATGGAAATCCTTTTAGGAAGTGTGGGATGGGACTCATTTTAATATACTTTGCATAGTTATTAGCATATCTCCCAGGTATGTATTCCTAATTTATTTGGAGAGATGTTTGAAGACATATATATACACAGGACCGCCAACAGATTTCCTGGGACACAGAGCTATAGTTTTGCCTGGGGACCCTCCCCCTGTGTCGGCACATGTGCATTGGGGAGGGGGACTATTATGTGTATGGGGAAGGGGTTACGTGTATTGAGAGAAAGAGGTCGGGGCATGGAAGAGAGAGGTGGGGGCGAGAGGGAGAGGGATAGGGGCACCAGAGAGAGAGAGAGGTGAGAGAGGGAGGAGGGAGAGGATGAGAGGTAGGGGAGAGTTGTGGTGTGAGAGATAGAGGGGGGTCTCAAAAGGCAGCCAACACTGGGTGGGGGGGCAGTGGAAACTATAGTCCTGGGCCCCGGGAAAGCTGTCTGTGGCCCTGGCAGTAAATATATTAAATGTATGATCAAAGTTTATTTAAGTAACTATGTTGTATTATTGGTACTCTCTCCCCTCCAAAGCTTATATGAAGATAATGTAGTGTTATCCTGAAATAACATGACTTTAAGGCAAAGCCAATGAGGTCAAATATAGTTGTTAATCTACATTGCTATATTATGTCCCAGCATTTGCCCTGATTTAACATAGCTTAGTGAATCTACAGTAGAACATACAGAACCTCTGTAAGCTCATATTGAACCCCCAAAATAACTGAATCTACAGTAGACCTTAGAGCGAACTTTAGGAACATAGATTCCCAACCCTATCATCAGGAGGACTAGGAGTACTGCACACTATTCAGGTAACGGAAAATGTTCCATTTGTTTATGAAATGCAATAACATGTACCAGCAAATTAATTCTGTTTCCATGGTCTGCCCAGGAACTCCTGCTTTAGAGATGTTACTATTATGCTTCTCCGAAGTAGAACTCTATTAAGTCCAAACACAACACTTTCAGTTGAGTTATTCATCAACCCCTGCATCAAAGGAGGCATGTAAGGATTATGATAGTGATGAGAGTGGTACAGCTGTACCAGAACAGCCGTTTCTGTCAAAAGTAGGTCTTTTTATTTGGTTCCAAAAAAAATATGTAATAGGACTGGTCCCAGTTGCCTCTCTGCCTCCTGTCACTGTAAGTTCCTGATAGCTACAGGCTGTGACAGGTAATCTATGGGGCAGTTGACCCCCTCATGCTACTCTATTAGTGACAGGATAGTGACAGTGTTTGCGTGCAGCCCTCCCCTTCCAGATCTCAGAGAGAAAGTGCCAAACTGTTAGTCAGTTCTAGCCTGGAGGTTGGAGAGACTATGAGTTTGGAGGCTGTTAGTCTCTCCCATCAGTATGAGCTTGCCCGCCGCAGTCCCTAGGGGCTGGGGGGGACATCTGAATTCTATAGAGGACCTTATACCATCTGAGGTCCAGCACCATCCATAGGCCTGGAATCCTATGAGACCCTGCAATGCTGTAGGACCATCATATACAGTGACTGCAAATAAAGCCCTGGTTTCCGTATACTTCTGTCTGAGTGTCAGTCCCCGGGCAGAAGGGAGAAGTATGTTTGGCGAGGACTGATCTCTGGTACCCTGGAGCCCATCACAACTGGAGGCACTAAGCACCCTTAAAGAACGTCAGTGATCATCAAAAAGTCTGTCCTGATTTCCAAATCACCACAGACAACTCAGCTTTCCTGAACCCTCACAGGTATGCCGCACCATAACACCTGTAGCCGCAATAAATATCTCCTAGAGGGTGGGGGTACATGTGCTACACATATGTAGCAGGGTATACTGTACCTCCTGGCCTCTGGGCTTGCTTATGTAGCTCACCAGCATTTCTATTAAGTGAGTGTGGTGGCCATATTGGAAAAGGCATACTGGCAGAAATACATATCTGAACTATGACCCAGGATACAGTCAGTTTTTGCTGAGCAAGGAAGCACACAGGCTGTCCTGGGAGCCAATAACATCTCCATGGAATAGGACAGTATTCCCCTAGGCTGGCACCATCCACCCTAGTTTGTGTGTTGTAGGGTGGCCGGTAGCTAGGGACTTTCCTGTAGCTAGACTTCAGTGGCGATGCTGACATGGGAAGGACTGAAGACGGGACCTCTTTTCCTCTTCACGGACCATGTGCGCAGTAGCCAGGTGGGAGGAGTGAGGGGAGTGTAGTCGGAGGCCGTGCACCATGGGACAAAGCGTCTGCCTCCATAAAGGAGCCAGACCAACGTTGCACAAGCTACAGTAAAGGTACCCAACAGTGCTCCAGCACAAGGGGTAGCGCTACCTCTCACACTATCTGGGACATTGTTGGTAACCCTTTGCCTGCACTTATATCTGGGCTCTGGCCTAGAAGGAGAGGAGGGGGGGGGTGATTATAACATTCTCCAGGCTGGAGATAGAGGGATTGTGATGTGGGTGTTCTGCTACTGTTGTTTATGATATGTATACTCCGTGTAATGTATCCATGATTATGCTATGTGGGTAAAGTTCATGTTGGCTAATACTATTGATTGTGAGTGATTATTCTGGTATTCTAAGTTCCTGTGAGGAGTTATCCTGCCTCCGGCTGGCTTCTCACAGGTGGAGGCGCTGCTCCCTGCCCCCAAGTTCTCCACACGCGGAGGCTCAGGCTCCATAGTACCAATCAGGTGGGCTTTTAGAATAGGTAAGTGAAGAGGAGGGGGGAGGTGTTGGAGCACTGCAGTAAAAAATACCAGGCTGGCGGCGGCGTGCAACAAAATAACTTTAATGCGGCATATAAGCCCTGATTAAAAAGACAGCACAATTCTCTGACGCGTTTCGTCTAAGCGACTTTTTCAAACTCCTCACTAAGGGCTTTTAGAATACTCCCTATCGTTTATACTCAGATCCACAGGATAGGGGTGTTACACATACATTTTGTTTTATTTTTAATATTCCAAAACCTAAGCTTTTTGGAACATCGTCTTTCATGTTTAAGTGAATAGTCTAGTGTTGTAAGCTTTCTATATTGACATAGTAATTTCAAAGAGCAAATATATATTTTAGGCAGGACATATTATCAGAGTTTAAGGATGAAATTGATTAATAGCACGGTGTCCTATCTATCCATGGCAGCCATTGTTTTATCTATCAATCCAAATAGAATAATAAATCACAGGTCCTGTGGTCGCTGATATGGTGTGTTAATGGAAGTAATGCAGCCATATTTTATCTGCAGGCCTAACATGCTATAAATAAGATCACATTCACAAGTGCTCGTAATATTCTATTAGTGTCAGTAAACAAAAACAAAAAGATTGTATGCTGCCCAGTTTAATGTATAATACAATTTTAATTTGACATGTAATGGATTGATCATTAATTCCCTGATTCTGGTTAAAAAGACTTATTATATGACTCCGTAATAGATTACCGAAAAAAAGGTAATGGGACATGACTTTTTAATGTATCCTAACCTTAAAAATAATCTTCTTCCATAACGTTATGTTAAATGCATTAACCTCGGATGCGGATTTAGGTTATTCAATTCTCAAGGTTACCGCATGAAGACATTTATCTAGTCCTACATATATTTCTTCCAAGATGTTTAATGCTACTGAATAAAAATCATGACCTGAATTTAAAGGCAAAGTTAAATTTACTTGTTCCATTATTATTTTACCCATTCATGGGACCTATGTACTCGCATCGCAAATTGAATTTTTGGCGTACAAATGATGCACAGACATCACTAATTATTTTGTGCTTGTGTGTGTCTGTGTATGAAATGTGCACTTTAAAGGGGCAATCCACCCTAACTGTTGCCTAACTGTTGCCCATTTTCTTTTACAGGATGGGAACCCGGGATCCTCCACAGGGGAACTTCGTTATTGTCAAATCTGGGGCCCCCCCTTGATTCTCAAGATAGTTACTGGTGAAGTTCTGGATATTACTTCCTAGTTTCCAAAGGGGATTTAAAAATCCATCAAACTGGAAGCCGGAACACATGATGTTGCCGTTTCCCTATTAGACCAAGATTTGGCAGCCATTTGGTTTCCCCTGGAGAGAGTTTAATCTTTACCGGTAAGTATATGGGAAAATGGGGATCCCCAGAGCTGAAAATAGCTATATTTGGCTCTTGGGGACCCCCAGTTTCCATCCTGTAAAAAAAAATTAAATGGGGATAAAAAAAATAATTAGTAGGAAGGCTGTTTTAAGCATCCCCAAAAAGCTTTAGTCAACTAGATTGATGCATACAGGATGCACATGTCATATGGTATGTACTAAAAGAATTGAATCCGTGTGCCAAATAAATTGTTTCACCTGTGCCTAAATCGTCCATCAACTTGAACCGGACGTAAATCCCTAAAAGTCTTTAATATTGTTAGCGTATAAATAAGGTTTCGACCAAAAATGTTTTTACGCAGCACAGATGTTTCATTATATAGGTTAACAAAATGTATTATTTTCACAGTAGGGCTAATATAAGAGATATTACGCTATTCATTGATATTTACTAATCCTAATTATAGATACAAAAGATTATAGATAATGCTATTTTTAGTTTAACTGATCGCAATGCGTCAAACTTCATTTCAAGCAATGAAATGTGTGTGCTTCACATAACAGTAGAAAAGTTTCACAGGACACTTTGGATTTTTATAACCAGTGGTTGACAAATCACCAAAGAATCTACTCGCCACACAAAAAAATCTACTCGCCACCTAGTACACAACATGTGCTGCTTGGGCCAATATTTACTCGCCCGGGGGTTAAATCCACTCGCCCGGGGCGAGCAAATGTATAGGTTTGTCGAACACTGTTTATAACTATTTATTACCCAATTTTTAAAGCGATGTTTCGACCTGAAGTGGTTTTTATCAAGACCACTTCAGGTCAAAACGTCATTTTAAAAATTGGCTAATAAATAGTTATAAAACTCCGAAGTGCCCTGTGATGCTTTTCTACATTCATGTACCTTGGATCACCCACAGGCTATTTCCCTAATTGCAGGAGAACCGGTTACTGTATATTTATAACATTTTATGGTATGCAGCAGATTTCCCTGTTTTGCATGGGGGTCACATAACGACATTCAGACACAAGGCGCACACTCTACGAAGGTTTGCACTTTTGTTGAAGACTAACATTTTGACGCACAAAATAATGTCAGATATGATCTTAGGACTGTATAAATGCCTAATATTTATATTTTCTGTTTTTGCTACTAAACATATCTTACGTTATTCAATGAATGTTAAAAAGTACAAAGTAGGTGAGTAATGGCAGAGTTCTTTCCTTCCTCTGCAAACCCAGGGAGGCAGGTCCAGCTCAGGTGCAGTGGAGTCAGTGGGAGGGACTCGGATTATTAGTGGGAAGTGTAACCTTATCTGAGATGTGATAACAAATGGGAAGATTGCACTTTATGTTGATGCTGAATGAGCAACTGGTGCCACAGTCCATGTTCTGCTCAGGATTCTATCCTTTCTCGTTCTCTCTTTATTTGCTTCTGTTTTAAACTAAAGGAGTTATTTACCAATGGCTCTCAGTTTCAAAACTTGGACAAGCCCAGTGCAAAAGAATTGCACCAGATTTATCAAGGAAAAGCACTAATTGCTTTCAGTGGGATTCTGTTTCCTGGATAAATCTGGTGCAATTTTTTGCACTGGTTTTGCTCCAGTTTTGTATAAGGGACGTCGAAGCTTCCTATTGGATGACTGCGGGCGCCATCTTTGAAAAGCTAGAAAGTAAACCAGCTACCAAAATGGTTAGTATCTTGGTTACCGGTGGGTCCATAGAGCTCAATATAACAAGGTTCAGCTCCAGAGAATCCCCTGGTTCGCATTCTGTATCTATGTATGGTTGGATTGCTGCTTTAAGAAGAAGCAAAAACAATTGCATTTCATAGACAAGAGACCTATAATAAAATAATAAAAGCACCTGGTATTATTCACCCAAGAGCTCAGATCTGCCATTACGATAATCTTCAGAAATGGTATAATAGCATGTGCAGTGCCATATGATTTGGGCAAAGCAGATGTAAGCTTTGTTTTATTAACACAGCCAGGGAATTAAAGATCAGTACTCTTAACATCAATAGAGGTGAAGAGGATTGAATCCATATTAAGGGATAAGATACAGAAACACATTTTAGAGGAAAGATTTATTAGTGATACTGTAATTATGCATGATTTAATGAGAGATAAATCAGGCCAGACTCATCTTTAGAAAACTTAGCAGAAATATGGATTAAGGTCATGCAGTATTTGGGATCTATTTAGATATAACAGGTGGTTACTATAAAGAATAAAGAACCATATTCTTACCTCAAAAAAGTACTAGCTAAAGAACGGATATTTACAGGTTGTTAATTCCATGTACAGGTAAATTACTATTTAAGTAGTAATCCCTGAAGAACAGGGCATTACTGGCCCATAATGCCTTGGCTGGAAGAGTTGAAGGCCGAGGCGAAGCCGAGAGACTTTAACCCAGCCAGGGCATTATTGGCCATTAATACCCTGTTCTGAGGGGATTATTACTATTATAGGCTAAATGTATACTTATTTATTTTTTTATTTTTAATTTTTCATAAAAGATACACTTTTTTAGTCATATTGATTTTTATCAGCATGATTGTCTACATTCTTTTGCTTTTACTGCAAGTTTATTAAAAGGAAATTGTACATTCATACAGCCCCCTCTATATACACACACGCACACACACACACACACACTGCAGCCCCCTTCTATACATAAAAACACACTCTGCAACCCCCCTCTATATACACAAACACACTCTGCAGTCCCCCTGCACACTCTGCAGCACCCCTCTTCTACACACATAAAACACACTGCAGACCTCCTCTACACTAACAAAAAACACACAACACACACACAGCAGCCCCCCTTTACACCCACAAACACAAAAACACATTCTGCAGCCCACAAAACACCCTCCTCTATAACCACAAAACACACACCAACAGAAGACACACACACAAATAAAACACTATGCTGCCCCCCCTTTACACCCAGAAAATACACAACAGACACACAAACCTCTCCCCTCACTCTCCTGTATGGAGCACTGTAACAGGGGAGTAATCCCTGTTCAAGTAATGTGCCTTTAATCTAGCAGTGTGGGAGTTAACTGCTGGTAGTCAATTAATAAACACCACCTGCCTGATTTAGATTGCTTACAAAAGCCTGTCTGTTGAGACAGTAAGTGACTCCTTAGCTAGGGTGACCAGATTTTGAAAATGAAAAACCGGGACATTTTTTTTTTTATTGTAGTACACTTATACTTTACTACTATTAGTCCTTGTTACGTGCGTGTGTGTACCTCACTAATCGAACAAAAAAAAACCCAGATGTGAATGATTCTGTACCCATTAACCAGTGTCAGGATGCCCCCTCTTCACAATTTCTAAAGCAGGATCCCGCCTGAGTCAGATCTGGAAGAAAGCAGGGTAGGTTACTTCGGTGTAGGTATACGGCAGTTAAGATGAGAGAGAGAGAGACGGGGAGGGAGAGGGAGGGAGAGAGAGAGAGAGACGGGGAGAGGGAGGAGAGAGATGGGGAGGGAGGGAGAGAGAGAGACGGAGAGAGAGACGGGGAGGGAGGGAGAGAGACGGGGAGGGAGGGAGAGACGGGGAGGGAGAGAGATAGACGGGGAGGGAGAGAGAGAGACGGGGAGGGAGAGAGAGAGATGGGGAGGGAGAGGGAGGGAGAGAGAGAAGGGGAGGGAGAGGGAGGGAGAAAGAGACGGGGAGGGAGAGGGAGGGAGAGGGAGGGAGAGGGAGAGACGGGGAGGGAGAGATAGAGAGAGACGGGGAGGGAGAGGCAGGGAGAGAGAGAGACGGGGAGGGAGGGAGACGGGGAGGGAGAGAGACAGGGAGGGAGAGGGAGGGAGAGAGACAGGGAGGGAGAGAGACAGGGAGGGAGAGAGACGGGGAGGGAGGGAGAGAGAGACGGAGAGAGAGAGATGGGGAGGGAGAGAGATGGAGAGAGACGGGGAGGGAGGGAGAGACGGGGAGGGAGGGAGAGACAGAGAGAGACGGGGAGAGGGACAGGGAGACGGGGAGAGAGGGGGAAACGGGTAGAGAGGGGGAGACGGGGCAAGAGGTGGAGACGGGGAGAGAGGAGGAGATGGGGAGAGAGGGACAGACACACTGGTACACACACACATATACTGGCACACACTGGTGCACACACTGGTATACACACACACACACTGGTACACACACACACACACACACACACACACTGATACACACACACACTGGTACACACACACTGGTACACACACACAGGGAGGGAGAGAGAGACACACAGGGAGGGAGAGAGAGAGACTCAGGGAGGGAGAGAGAGACACGGAGGGACAGGGAGAGAGACACAGGGAGGGACAGGGAGAGAGGGAGACACACATACTGGTACACACACACACACACACTGGTATACACACACACACACACTGGTACACACACACACACTGGTACACACACACACTGGTACACACACACACACACACTGGTACACACACACACACACACTGGTACACACACATACACTGGTTCACACACACACTGGTACACACACACTGGTACACACACATACTGGTACACATACTGGTACACACACACTGGTACACACACACACACAGTGGAGTACTGACAGAGGCAGCCACGAGCAGGCGGCTCCCCGCCCCCCCTGCACCCACCCCCGCGCTCATCTCCCGAACCAAGGGTGGGGGGTAGATGGGAGCGCCAGGCCAGGGACGCAAAGGTACAAACTGCCGCCCACCCCCCTCCTCCCCTCCCCCGGCGGGCAGCCACGGGATCCCTGGGCAGAATGGGGGGACACCGCGCAGCCACCACTGCCCGCGCCCATCTCCAGCACCAAGGGGACCGGAGGGGAAGGGAGCGCCAGGACAGGAGGCAAAGGAAGAAAAACCCACCTCCTATCACCCCGGGCGGGCAGAGGGGGAGACACCGCGCAAAGCAGCCAGGAGCGGGCAGAGACACACCACGTGTGCTCTGCAGCGGGAAGCGGAAGTCCCGCCCCCAGGCACCCTGGCCCTGCCCCCCCGCCCCAAGGCACACCGGCCCTGCCCCAAGGCACACCGGCCCTGCCCCCTGCCCCAAGGCACCCTTCCTTTCCATTCCCATATGCCGGGACTAGGAGAACGATGATGCCGTGGGTGGGCTTAATGCCGGGACGCAGGGGATTGGCAAAGGTAGCAAATGCCGGGGGGGCGGGACTTTGTTAAATGCCGGGCCGCATCCTCCAATCAGCAAGGCCCAGCATGTTTCTACAGGAGAAGCCCAACCCGTGGCATTAAAAAAAATACTCACCGCCGGGCTGCTGCAATCTCCTCCTCCACGCGCCGCTCACTCACGCACCGCAGCTAATTACTCGCGCACCGCCGCGGACATTAAAAAAACCGGAACACACGGGGAAAAAGCGGGACATTTCCGGGACACACAGGAAACCGGGACAGCAACCGAAAAAACGGGACTGTTCCGGCAAAAGGGGGACGGGTGATCACCCTATCCTTAGCTCACTTGTGAGCTGAACTTTGGAGACAGAGCAGGGGTTCTTGAGTCTCCCAGGAGAGACTGACCAAGAGAACACAGATCTCTGGAGCTGACAAATAAGACTTCTAAACCTGGATGCTGACATTTTCTGTGCACACACGGGTGCGGTTCCAGGAGAGCAGAGAAGCTTACTCTACAGCAGCTAACAGATAAGACTTTCATTCTTAAGAGACTTCTTATATCTGCTTATTTCATGCTATGTGTTTGGGGCTGGGAGACATGCTTAACTTAGGGAGTTGTGAATTAATTGCATAGTATTTCACTAGAAATACTCCCAAGTGAATAGAAGCTTTGTTCCCCTCCCCTCCCCTCTCCCCCCTGTGTTTGGATGGTTTCCTGAGGAAAAGGCACAATAAAGCCTTGTTATAATTTCACCTTACAAAAGTCTCCAATTGTGTACCTCTGTGAACGTCCGTCTACAAGCACTCTGCAGGCAGGGTGGGGGAGGAGTCAGTGCCTTGCTGGTGCCTCCTGTCCAATCACCTCCCCGGTCTGAGTGTTGATCTCACTCTTTGTGAATAAGAACTTAAAGCTGATTGGTTGAAAAACTTGCCAGGGTGCCATAAATTCCAGGCTATTACTGATTGGATAATACCCGGAATTTTAGCCAATCAGAGAGCAGGGATTTCAATAATGCCCGTAATTTAACTGCTTTAGCCTATAATTACATTTAATATACTGTACTGTAAATAAACATAGGGCAGATGTTTGTTTGTTTGTTTGTTTTTGTTATTGCTGCATAACCAACCCCAGTACCTAGGTGCTAATATGCTCTGCATAGTATTGTGCATGGTAGAATCCCAGTGTTTTAAATATGTTTTTCACATTCATTTTCGTTCCAGGGTTTTATGCAGAGTATGCAAAGTCTCTCAGCAGAATCTTGGTTGAAAATCTGGCAGGCATCTTGGAAGGAGGAGTTCTAACCCGCTGTTGTAATGACGGATTAAATAAATATTTCTTAAGAACAGGGTATTTAAGAGAGCTCATTCAGTGTTATGACAGAAGATTCCTGACAAAGCACGTAGCAAAACGCGTTGAGTGATCAGTCACTAACCACAGGAAGGAGACGTCACTTCGCTGGGTATAGCAAAATCTGATGACGCGCCGGCGTTGACGGTCAGCTGGCGTCGCCAGATGTAGCGGTGGTGATAGTTTGTCCCCGAGCAGGGAGATCGAGTCTCCGTTTCCTCTCTAATACCAAAGCCTTTAAATATTGTGAGTGCGAATTTGAAAATTGGATAAATTGTTACGCTTTTAATTATGCTCTGCACCATTATTGCACTCTCTTTCCTATTGTGGGGACATACAAGTAACACCTTTAAGCATTTAACTCCATGAGGGATCCCACTCAGAAGCACAGAGAAGAAACGCACACCAGGGAATAACACCAAAGTGCCTTTATAACCCTTGGGGACATGTGAGTGGACATTCTAAAGACTACTCGTCATTTGCACTGATAGCCTCAATCAAACAATATTGCACCATATTGTCTCTGTTATTTTATGGTTGAGCACTGATCAGATAGGAAAATCTTGTACGTGCACTGGGTGTAAATAGCAATTTTGTAACATCAAAGTAAAGGTTAAATACACATTTATTTAGACAAAAATTACTGTATTTAGGAGTGCTTATACATAACAATTAAGCATGATAGCTCAGTATCAGGTCGCAACTACAGCATATTAATAATAATTAGTGGACAATCCTGATGATCACACTATAAATTAGGACACCACTGGAACAAATGAAGATGTGTATGTTCTCCGTGTGTTACGGCAGATACAATACATTTGTTAAAGAAGAGACTGGAAATCACGTGTCAACAGCCAAAGTAACAATGTCCCATTTGTAGGTTGAGAATTGTAAATGTCAATGAGCCACAATGTAAATACATGCTTAATATGACCTTGGCGAGATGTATTCTTTGTTATTTCAATCCTTTTAGCACATTAAAAAGGCAATAATGAGAGAGAAAGATAAAGAAAGGAGCATATACAGCTACTGTATAGTGCTTCTGTATGACACCTTCACAGTAAATATGGCTGTAGGGTATCTTATGTCACAAGGATGCTAAACTCCGGTGCTCAAGTCACCTCCCCCCAAACCCCCCTTCCTCCACCTAACAGGTCAGGTTTTCAAGATATCCCAGCATTAGCACAGCTGGCTAAATCAGTGGCTCGGTCAAAGACTGAGCCTCTGATTGAGCCACCTGTGCTGAAGTAGGGATTCATTGAGTCACCTGTGCTGAAGCTGGGAAATCCTGAAAACCTGACCTGTTGCTGGGGCTTGAGGACTGGAGTTGGGCGCCCCTGTCTTATGACACGGAACATGTCATGGAGTAGCACTGCTTAGTAAATATGGCCTATAGAATACCAGAGAACAAGCCCACATACTGCATGGAACTGATACATTGAAGAATCAGTTTCTCATCAGCTGGATTCAAGAATGATTTTGCTTATTTCCACTTGTGAAATAGAAATTCTGTGTTGCAGGGTTTTTTTTAATTTTATTTCCTTTGGATCAATATATTAATAGATTTAAGTAACTAAAACACTATGGTGTTAAACTAAAGGTTCGACCAAATGGAAATCACATGTTTTAACCATTAAATCATGTTAAAATACAAGTGCTGGTTTCCAATAATTGCACCCATAAAAGGCACTGACCCCTAAACTTTATGTTGCCGTCTTAATAATTATTCTGGATTTAAGCCTGAGCGCCTTCCTTTCCCTCGCACAAAATGATAAAGATAACTTGCATTGCATTATATTTGGTGCTGAAGGTCAAATTCGTCTACAGAGTTATTCATAGAGCCATCTCTGAAGTGCAATACAGCAACATATTTCTGCATTGTGTGTAACAGGAGAACCAGTGTTATTATTGAACTATTGTAAAAGTATTCAAGCACAGAGAGAACAAATACCTACAAATAAATTCAATGAAGAAATGTAACTGTATAACAACACAGACCGATACAACTCTTAGTCTGTCCTTTCAATGCATCAATTTTACCCCCTGTACCATGAGTAGTATAAGAATTAGATATGGTTGAACCACGCTCTGTGCACTGTGGAGGATTCCCCAACTTAGATCCCCTGTGGGGCGGAGAAAAGACTCTGAATAGAGTTCCCACCACCAAGGCTTTTCACCACCTCCCGATGGTATCAAGGGTGGGCAATGAGGGCGAGTTAGAGCGCTATATGGAGCATGAGAGTACAGATCCTTCCTGGCATGCCAAGGAATCATGCCATGGATGTGTCCTTCAACTTACTGAGGTTGGGAATAGGAGGAACCTGAGAGGGCCGCCGTGTTTTAAGTCACAATGCAAAGAATTGAAGAACGGGGTGAATGGTGGGTCTGGTGGTTCTCCAGTATGCAGTACCACATCTATGAAGGTGCATGAGTTGTGGGAAATTATATTCTCTATCTCCTGGATCAGGAGATACAGGGCACAGGGCAGACCCATAGGGTATGCAAGCACTTCTGCCTCTACCCAGTCCTGTGGCCTGTAGTCCAGGAGATTCCTGGCTCTGGTCACTCACACCAGGATTAGTCATTGGTTGATACTGGATGACTCCAACATCCAAGCCCCAACTGCCAGATTAAACAACAAAGGCTCAGCAAGGAAATCGTCCTCCCTCCCTCCTCTTACTTTTCCTGGTTGTGGAGACCAAGCTCCAGACCTTTAGTAGGTTCCAGTATTATACTGGCAGCACCGAGAGGTTTATACATAACCCCTCAGGCTTGATCATAAAGAGTTGCCGGTCATACCCCATGTAATGCAGCTGTCAAAAAAAGCTGGTTGCCAGCTGGCACCACTGTAGAGGCGAATCTGCATAAAGGTATCTCTGCAGGCACTGGAGGTGTAAAATGTGTATCTGGAAGTGGACACACACGTCTCTCTGTCTGGCCTCTCCCAGTGAGAGGCACACAATACCTGCAGAGACCCAATGCTTACCCATCCAGAAAAAGGCCAGCAACTTCCTCTGGATCCAGTAGCTAAATTCAGAGGTTAGACTCATGACTATCAGCCGGTTCCACAGATGATTGGCCACCAACTGCTTGATCACGAGAAACCTACCCATGAAGGAAAGCATTTTCACAAGACTCACCCATGTGAGGACTCGTTCCTCAAGCTCTCAAAAGTTGTCTGAGCCAGGTTCTCTGAAGTGCATAGGTATACTCCTATATACGTCAGAGTATCAAACCCCCACATGATATTCTGGAATTTCGGGGATAAGGGGCCTACCTGAAATTGACACACCAAAAGGCCAGAGTACTTAGACCAGTTGATCCAAGCTGAAGAGACCACAGTATAGACCTCTTGGCACGCTTGTGCCTGCGCCAGATAAACTAGGTCCTGGGCCATGAGGAGTATGTAATCAGCATAGGTTGACAGGACAATCGCACGTTGGACTGTCTCAGCACCAGCCCGGGTGAGCCTTTTCCTCAGCAGGCAGAGTAAGGGCTTGATCGCTAGCACATAAAGTTTCCCAGACAAGAGGATCTTTGATGTTCTTACAGATCGAACACCAAAGGTGCTGTCAGTGACAAATTAATCTTGAACAGACACTTTGGAAAGATGTAGAGCGTCTAGAGAAGGGTGAATGCTCAATGAGGTAACGGTGATCCACCCTGTCAAACGTCTTCTCCTGATCTAGGAACAGGAAAGTGAGTGACAGATAGAGATGGGCGAATCCACCCAAATCCATTTCTGGATTTTCTCGCATTTTCATTATATATTGCACAAATTTTGTGCGCTTAGGACAGTTTTTTTGAACATTCAGCACGGTATTCTCTTCCTGGATACTGGAGTGTACCACTGCCTGAAACAAAGCCACAATGTTCATTGGGACAAACACTTCCAAACACTGTTTCTTGGTCTTACAAAGCCAGCTTGGCTAATGCCAGGAGCAGGATGGATAGGAGGTCCTTAGACTTAGTGTCTCAGCCAGGGTCGGGACACTGGGCATCTCACTGGCAAGTAGTATTAGTAACCAAACGTTGTGGGACAGACCTGCTAAGTGTGAGGCTACAAGGTTTGGGGACTCTTGGGATGGTGAGAAAAGAATGGAGGCAGTACAGCAGCATCTGTTTATCCTCTAGTCTCCCACTCTAATGGAGTAAAGTTAAACACAGATTTGCTCTTATGCCAGACTCATTAGCTTGCTGAGACTCCTGAGAGTCTCTATTCCAGGACTATGAAGGGGTTTATTCAAAATCCAAAATTGACTCTGCAAAGTCACTAGTTGTCATAAAACGCTTGATGCAGCATCTATTTTTCCCGTCCCCAAATGTTGCCGTCCTAGGCCCTGGCCTAACGGGAAATCTGCCACTGGTTGTGATTGAGAGTATGTGGGTGTGTGTTGTGATTGAGAGTGTGTGGGTGTGTGTTGTGATTGAGAGTATGTGGGTGTGTGTTATGATTGAGAGTGTGTGGGTGTGTGTTGTGATTGAGAGTATGTGGGTGTGTGTTGTGATTGAGAGTATGTGGGTGTGTGTTGTGATTGAGAGTATGTGGGTGTGTGTTGTGATTGAGAGTGTGGATGTGTTGGGATTGAGATGGTGTTAGTTTCTGAGTGTGTTGCGTGTGTTGAGTGTTTGAGTGTGGGAATGTGTTGTGTGTGTGTGTGTGTGTGTGTGTGTGTGTGTGTGTGTGTGTGTGTGTGTGTGTGTGTGTGTGTGTGTGTGTGTGTGTGTGTGTGGCTGGGGGGGAATTGAATGTGCGTGTGTTGTGTGGGGGCAGATTAAGTGTATGTGTCTGGTGGGGAATTGAGTGAGGAGTAGGGTTGTGTGAGGGAGAGACGAGGGGGAGAGTGAATGATTGGGTAGAGAAAGGTGGGAGAGAGGAGGAAGAGTAAGACATAGGGGGAGATAGGGGGACAGGTAGGGGAGCGAGTGGGAGGATGAGAGGGGTGAGGACGAGAGGGGGCAACAGGGTGAGGCTCAGAGAGGGGCTTTGAGCAAGGTGTGTGAGAGAGGGGTACTTGCAAAGCCGCTGACATGGGGACTCGGGTGAAAACAACATTTATTTTGTAGTGTCTGTTTGTTTAGGAGGCCCTTTCAAGATTTTTACAGGGGGGGCCCAAAAACTGTAGTTACGCCGCTGCTCCCTAGCATGAGAGAGTTAGGGATACCTAGGGAAGAATTAAAGAGTACAAACAAAGTGTATTTAGTAATGAATGTCTTCATGTGAAGAGCATTATCAACGGCTGTTAATAAAGCTCCTGTTTGTACTATAAAAGTTCCTGACACCTTCATTATTCAATCAGTATATCTACACCCAAGAAAAAAAGAAAACACAAGAGCGCACCAAGATAAGAGAAATGACGTGTATTACAAGCAATAAAAAATAGTAACCACTTACATGAATAAAAACTTTAATAAATCCCCGATCTCGATCGTAACTTCTTTGGTAGGGCATCAAATAGGGTATGCAGGGGCAGTGTCAAAAAGAAAACAGCCCATTTGTGTAAGTGTGTCATGAAGCGTCTAGAGAAGGGTGAATGCTCAATGAGGTAACGGTGATCCACCCTGTCAAACGTCTTCTCCTGATCTAGGAACAGGAAAGTGAGTGACAGATAGAGATGGGCGAATCCACCCAAATCCATTTCTGGATTTTCTCGCATTTTCATTATATATTGCACAAATTTTGTGCGCTTAGGACAGTTTTTTTGAACATTCAGCACGGTATTCTCTTCCTGGATACTGGAGTGTACCACTGCCTGAAACAAAGCCACAATGTTCATTGGGACAAACACTTCCAAACACTGTTTCTTGGTCTTACAAAGCCAGCTTGGCTAATGCCAGGAGCAGGATGGATAGGAGGTCCTTAGACTTAGTGTCTCAGCCAGGGTCGGGACACTGGGCATCTCACTGGCAAGTAGTATTAGTGACCAAACGTTGTGGGACAGACCTTCTAAGTGTGAGGCTACAAGGTTTGGGGACTCTTGGGATGGTGAGAAAAGAATGGAGGCAGTACAGCAGCATCTGTTTATCCTCTAGTCTCCCACTCTAATGGAGTAAAGTTAAACACAGATTTGCTCTTATGCCAGACTCATTAGCTTGCTGAGACTCCTGAGAGTCTCTATTCCAGGACTATGAAGGGGTTTATTCAAAATCCAAAATTGACTCTGCAAAGTCACTAGTTGTCATAAAACGCTTGATGCAGCATCTATTTTTCCCGTCCCCAAATGTTGCCGTCCTAGGCCCTGGCCTAACGGGAAATCTGCCACTGGTTGTGATTGAGAGTATGTGGGTGTGTGTTGTGATTGAGAGTGTGTGGGTGTGTGTTGTGATTGAGAGTATGTGGGTGTGTGTTATGATTGAGAGTGTGTGGGTGTGTGTTGTGATTGAGAGTATGTGGGTGTGTGTTGTGATTGAGAGTATGTGGGTGTGTGTTGTGATTGAGAGTATGTGGGTGTGTGTTGTGATTGAGAGTGTGGATGTGTTGGGATTGAGATGGTGTTAGTTTCTGAGTGTGTTGCGTGTGTTGAGTGTTTGAGTGTGGGAATGTGGTGTGTGTGTGTGTGTGTGTGTGTGTGTGTGTGTGTGTGTGTGTGTGTGTGTGTGTGTGTGTGTGTGTGTGTGTGTGTGTGTGTGTGTGTGTGTGTGTGTGTGTGTGTGTGTGTGTGGCTGGGGGGGAATTGAATGTGCGTGTGTTGTGTGGGGGCAGATTAAGTGTATGTGTCTGGTGGGGAATTGAGTGAGGAGTAGGGTTGTGTGAGGGAGAGACGAGGGGGAGAGTGAATGATTGGGTAGAGAAAGGTGGGAGAGAGGAGGAAGAGTAAGACATAGGGGGAGGTAGGGGGACAGGTAGGGGAGCGAGTGGGAGGATGAGAGGGGTGAGGACGAGAGGGGGCAACAGGGTGAGGCTCAGAGAGGGGCTTTGAGCAAGGTGTGTGAGAGAGGGGTACTTGCAAAGCCGCTGACATGGGGACTCGGGTGAAAACAACATTTATTTTGTGGTGTCTGTTTGTTTAGGAGGCCCTTTCAAGATTTTTACAGGGGGGGCCCAAAAACTGTAGTTACGCCGCTGCTCCCTAGCATGAGAGAGTTAGGGATACCTAGGGAAGAATTAAAGAGTACAAACAAAGTGTATTTAGTAATGAATGTCTTCATGTGAAGAGCATTATCAACGGCTGTTAATAAAGCTCCTGTTTGTACTATAAAAGTTCCTGACACCTTCATTATTCAATCAGTATATCTACACCCAAGAAAAAAAGAAAACACAAGAGCGCACCAAGATAAGAGAAATGACGTGTATTACAAGCAATAAAAAATAGTAACCACTTACATGAATAAAAACTTTAATAAATCCCCGATCTCGATCGTAACTTCTTTGGTAGGGCATCAAATAGGGTATGCAGGGGCAGTGTCAAAAAGAAAACAGCCCATTTGTGTAAGTGTGTCATGAAGCCACACCCTGCTGAATGCCCTGAGCTGGACTTTCTGCTTACAAATGGATCTATACAGTTGACTACATCTCTGGTTGAGGCCCAGCTAAAGCTTGAGAAGTTCACAGTATTTCTAGTTATGTATATAGGGGTACTCGTACCGCAAAGTGTTCCAGACCCTATCCCATAGAATGATATTGGCTTGGCTCAGTCGTGTCAGATTCTGGCAATGAGGTACCCACGGTAGAACCCAAACAAACAGTTCCTCTGTAGGTCTCTCTGTCAAAGCATGTACCACAAAACATCTTCATTGTGGAACAGCCTGTCATCAATAGTTCACAAATACTAGTTAACCCCTTCATTACCACAGCAGTTAGCCACTAAGGTAATAAAGCGGGTTTATTAATGTATTTTAATTTTGTTCGTGTATTTATTTTTATTACTGGGATACCATTTATTGCCCATGTGGATATCTGAGGAACCCATTGAGAGGCCCTAGTTATCCACAGTGATAATCAATGGTGTTATGTTTAAAATGTACTTTTAATATTATTATTATTGAAACATGTATTTTTATTTTTGTTATGCCCACTACTAGACGTATTTGGCTAATAGGGATATTGGGCATTAGTCTAGAGGGGGGTGCGCGTTGAGGGGGTGAGTTCAGAGGGTAGTTACCCTTGGGAGGGTGGTAAAGCCCCCCGGGGGGAGGGGGGCGGAACGGGTTAACGCCTTCATTACTTTAGCGGTTAGTAAAGCTTTGCCTGTCAATGCTTTACAAGCTACAAAGGTGGGCAAGTAGGGAGGTAGTGTATTTTTTTATGTATCAACCCCTTTGATGCCTGTGGTTTGCCTTGGTAACCACAGCCATTAAACGGGTTAATGTTATTTCTACCATAAGCTTCTGTAATAATAGTTGTTACAGATGCCTAGGATAGAAATATGATTGCAATGCAGCATTACGCATTTATTAATGGCCACGTTCATTTCTGCATCGCGATTTTGCCCGAATATTGCATTCGGTAAATTATTACTGCAATGTTGATGTATACCTACTTAACATTGCGGTAATAATGCTCGTATTTAGTTTTTTACAGGGTTCGATATGAACTCCACTTTAACAGAGTTTGATGTACCCGAGCCATAATGTGAAATTCCCGCGTGCAGGCACCTCCATTTGTAGCTGCTGACCAGGCTGGTTGTTTTGCACCTGCAGCCTAAACAGGGCATTGCGGGCTGTGTACTATCAGCTAAAGTGAGTACATATTTTTCTGGAAACTGACAAATAGCTCTGCACATTCCTACACGGAGCTAGGAAATGAGTGACTATTACATTAAGTATGTGTACATAACAGGGAATGCTTATCAAGTTGCCTTGTTTCAGTGCTGCAACCAACTTGGAATCCTTATTCCCCGCAACAAACCCAACCTCAAATACCTTAGCAGTTAGCCCCCGCTCTCACATTCTGTAAGTTCGATAGATCAGAAGCTGTGTGTGCCTTTACTGAAAAGCTCTGCATACATAAAGTATAGGATGACCAGATTTTCCAAATTAAAAACTGGGACACATTACTAAATTATTCATACAACAAATCACTAAAAAAAATATTTTATTGGTATTTGTTTAATAGCATCCCCATTTATGCTATATTATTGATTATCCCTCTCCACCATTCTCTCTCTCCCTTCCCCTCTCCCATTCTCCCTCTCGCTTCCCCTCCCCATTCTCTATCTCCCTTCCCTCCCTCCATTCTCTCCCTCCCTCCGCTCCTCCATTCTATCTCTCTAACTCCATTCTCTTTCTCCCTCCCCTCCTCCATTCTCTCTCCCTCACCCCCCATTCTCTCTCTCCCTCCCCCACCATTCTGTTTCTTCCTCCCCACCATTGTATCCATCTGCCCCCCCCCCCCCGCCCACCCCCATTGTCTCTGTCATGGGAGACCAGTACTTTTAACACCAAAACCTTCCGGGATCACAATCACCAAGCACAGGACCATGTAATTGAATAAACAGGGTTTATTCTGGCAGAACCAGCAACTACATAAAATACACAATATAACATACACTCACCACACGGGGGACCTGGGGGAAGTCTCTAGCCTCGACTAGGTGCAGGGACCTGCGTCAGTAGGTTTACCCTGTTCGCTTCTTCTCCAGGTATTCAAAGTGCTATTTGCGCAATAGTGTGAGGCTCAGGGAGCCACGCCGCCGTCAGCGTGCTCCCCGCTCGCCCTCACCGCCACGGGTTCCTCTGTCCCGCTTGCTCCCGTCGTTCCCCACGCCGCCCGACCGCCGCCGCACCAGCTCACGCGCGTGTACGACAGTGCCACCTAAATAGTGCCATTCCATGGCACGCTCGGCATGCGTGGAGGCACGGTCACGTGCCCAGAGGCGCGCTCCAGTACCAAAGTTCTGCCCCCCTGCTCCTACAGGTGATCCTTGCACCTGCACTCCACCTACTACAGTCCTGCTGGATACACACCCTCCGCTGTTGCTCTCCCATTGGACGCTCTCACCTATATATGCTCAGCTGTGCCACTAGCACTTTGGCTGAGCATAGTACCAGTTGAGTTGTGGTAACCTATCCTTGCCTTCACAGTCTTGCATTGCCTCGCTGATCCTTGTTCTGTGTACCGACTGGGCTTTCCTCGACCATCCGCTCTTCTCCTACCCTGACCTTGGCCCCTGTACTACGATTACGCTACCTTCTCCAACCCTGACCTCGGCACCCAGACTTCGACGACTCTCCTCTCTCCAAACCCGACCTCGGCTAAGTGCCTGCAACGATCCGTACCTCTCCTGCACTGACCCCTGGTAAGTATACCGACTTTCCGTACCTCTCCACTCCTGACCCGGCTACCTTGATGAACCCTACAATCCAGATGCGCCCTCGTGGCTGTGGGTGGAGTTGTATCCGTTTACACCTCAGTCCCGCGGGTCCGCATTTTTTGAGGTGAGCACACCATGACAACTAGCAACTTTGAATCTGCCACCAAATTCACTCCATCCAGCACGTAGGATCACTCTCAGAATCCCACTAACACAACTCCGATCAGAACTCTGAACTAGCTATGCTGTGAGCGCTGGCCCTTTACATAGCTCCCCTGAGCTATCATTAACATTAAGCAGGAGTGCCAGCCAATCACAGCGTGAACCGGTCAAGGGCTCACTGGAGGCTCGCCCATCAGAGGAGGGGGACTGGTTTAAGGTACAATATGGCTTGGAGAGTGGTGAATTAAAACTGGCACAGAGAAACAGTGCCTGCGGGGCTCAGAACCGACAGCTGATTCTGTTAGCTAGTTATCTACCTCCCGCTGGGTAGGCGCTTCAGAGTCTGTGAAATACAATGGGCTCTACTCTGCTGAGATCCCTATTCCCAGATCTGATCGGCTGCCTTTCACCACTCACCATAAGCCCTGACACCTCAGCCATTCCGTTCCTTTGTCCTGACAATATACTTTCTATGGAACAGCTTCAGCTAAGTGAATTGCTGAGACTCCTTCAATAGAAATGATACTTACTGTCACATACATCATTTATATTTTACAGGGTTGACACCCAGATTGGATCACAGGACAATGCTGATTCACTAAACTGGGGAATTGCTGTCACAGGAAATAAAGACTTTACTGGCAACCCTTTTACATATAAGTATTTTACATTCTCCACCCCAGACATTAAATACATTTGGCTGAAATACACATTACTCAGCCAGCCAGTTTACACAGTTTTAGGGGCAGCTAGCTGGGCTTCACCTTTATTTTGTGATGTCAGCTACCCCTACCATCACAGTCTCCCCCCCATTGTCTTTCTCCCCTCCATTCTCTCTCCCCCCGTTCTGTATCTCTCCCCCCCCTAATTATCTCTCTGTATTTTTCCAATCTTTAACAATGATCACTTTATCATCACTTGCATCTGATGCATTATCACGTGTATCACCCCCAGCACCCCCACCCTCACCAGTGCCACTTCCACCACCACCACCACTTAAATCACAGTCTTTGACAACTTCAGCAATATCCTCATCAGAATCCTCCTCATTCACAACAAGTGATATTTGAAAGGGTGAGTCTGCACCAAGTCCACTCCTTGCTCCTCAGAGATATCAAATCCTGGTGACTCTCCCTCTTCTTGATATTAACCACTCTTCAGAGTTTTGTGCTATCAATGCCAGAGCTTGTTTGGAATTCATGAATGTTTTTGCATGTGAAGAAGGATGTGCCTTCTGCAGATGACTTAATAATGGGCTTGACAGCAATAAAAGGCAGAGCAGCAGCTGGCACTGGTGGCAGTAGTGGTGGGCCTGGCTTTTCCCTAGAGCTGACAGTGTTATTGTCCTTCTGCTTATACTTGCTATGAGTGGTAGGTGCTCCAGCAGCACCACGTTTCACTGATTTAACTTTGGCCGATTCATCACCACCACAATGTCCCTGACCAAGAATACGCCCACCTCTTCTTGCACCTCCACGTCTACTTTCAAAACGTTACTTCAAACCACTAAAATCTGGTACTACTATTAGACATGTTATTATTTGTTAACTTCACCTGTTAGATATGATATAGCACTTTACTAGTCTTACTACTTGATAGCCTAGTCAGGCAGACTCAAATGATTTGCTGCTATATACTAGCCCTATTTGCCTGCCTGGCACTGGCAAGAGGCAGCAGCACACAGTTCTTCTCCTGTCCCCACCCACTCCCCTCCCAAGCCCCCAGCCAGCCACAGGCACGAGACCACCAGCCACTACACCAGCTGGTATCAAATAAATGTACTTTATAATTATACAACTAGTTGTAGTAAAAACAAACATATATAATTATGTATAAAATAGATAAACAAAGAACAAGGCCACTGAGGCCATGCGAGTGGACAGGCATCGGAAACACACAGACAGGGGCAAGTCTAGTCAATCACGCTTAAATACTATCAGTTTTATTAAGTAAACGTGAGAAATATTGGACCTGTTTATAACAACACAACTACACAGCCAGCAACTCTAAAAGCAACAAAATTAAACTGGTACAGTTAGATTTAGTAGAGTCTACACTAATAAGATATTATATTTTTACTATTATTTAGTGGCGGCCCTGGCATGACAGGGTCACTGGTCAGTGGACAGGTGTGTGTGGATTGAACACACGGGACGGTGGTGTACCGTGTAATGTTAATTAACAAATAACAACAACAAACTCGATAACTATTGTAGTGCTAATAGTAAACTGTTACCCCCCATGCCGACTAATTGTATCTGGCATAGGAGGGTTGTCTGAGCCCATCTGTCATTTTTTAGATTGCTTCTTACGCCCATTGGTTGAGACCCTTCCCCCCAACATCAGGGACACGATGGATGTAAAAGACAAAAACAAGCGCAAAACGCAATAGTGAAGTATATCAAACTCTATTTGAGGTGTTAAAAGGGTAATAAATCTGCGTACATCAAATAGTTAGAACATAAGCATCTCGTGTATCAATACACAAATTACCACACAGCCGTCGGCGGGATAGGTGATGGTACAGGAACCCTCAGGTAAGTATCTGCAGCACTTTTTGCGTGTCAGTCGGCTCCGTCGCTGTGATCGCTCACCGATATGCAGTTCAGCAGGCAGTAGGGAAAACCGTAGCAGCGGAGATTCCTTAGTGGAGGACAATCACGCCATGTGTGTGTCCAAACACAGTTTCTCAATCCACACAGAAGTTCAATCTGTACAAGCAGAAGCCGCCGGTTCCTTAGCTCCACGCCTAGCAGCCCGTCGAACAGCTGGGACGTTGCACTTCGCGCGCGCGTGTGACGTCACGCACAAGACGTATCTCCAACGGGAGAAGCGCGAACGGAAAAGTCTCTTGTGCTACTGCACGATACAATGCTTGAAAATAAAAACAGTAATCCTACGCGTTTCGTATCTAAGTGATACTTCTTCAGGGATAAAAATGTTGTCCTCTCATTTTGTACTATATACCTGCATCTCTTCCCACATTGGTCAAACAATTAGCACCGGGAACCAATCAGATGTGTGTAGACAGTTAACTGAGTGTGACAAAAATCTACATGGAGTTAACCAAAACAACATATCTTTAATACACAATATAATCACAATATAATCACATAAGCTGCAAAAGAAGAAACATGCATTAGTCACAATATCTCATACAATAAAAATACATATAAAATAGAATAAAACGATCTATTGCTGAATGGAACAGTTAACCATATCAATAATTCCTACATTTGTTCAATGGATCTAAATCGCAACCCCAATTCGGACGGCAAGAAAGCCAATCTCAATCAAATACATTAAATGAATAAAATTTAATAAATTTTAATAAAAAGCCCACACGTCCAGCTCTTCATTAAGCCCTCTTGGGACCATACAATTTAATTTATGGATCCAATAGGATTCCTGTGCTGATAATGTTTTGAGTCTGTCACCTCCCCTTCTGTTACAAGGGACATGTTTAATGCCCTTGAACGTGAGGCAGGAGGGATCTTTCTGATGATGTTTTAAATAGTGTCTAGACACACTGTGTTTTTCGTAACCATTTTTAATATTACGGATATGTTCCTGTATGCGTATTTTTAACATCCGTTTTGTCGTTACGATATATTGTAGTCCACAGCTACATTCCAGGAGATAGACTATATATAAAGAATTACATGTAATAAAATCATCAATAATGAATACTTCATTTGAAACTTAGAAACAAATGTCTTACGTTCTATATGCATATGCTTGCAAATTGAACATTTGCTACAATGAAAATTGCCCATTGGTTTTGTACCAAGCCATCCAATATTGGATTTGTTATCCTGTTTTAGTCCAACATCACTTGGAGATAAAAGACTCTTTAAATTACTGGCTTTTCTATATACAAATCTAGGTCTATCGACCAAACTGCTGCCCAGAATCGGGTCATTACATAGAATGGCCCAGTTCCTGGCAACAATCCGCTCAATATCCCCATGAACAGAATTATAATCAGTGATAAAAGCCACATCCACCATATTTAATTTATTTGCATTGTTAACATTTGCCTTAATTTTTTGTTTCAGCAAATCATTCCGGTCCATCTGTTGAACCCTTTCGAATTCCTTCTCTAGAAAGTCTGAATTGTACCCTCTCTGAACAAAACGATCTAGGAGTTTATTCGCTTGTGCCAAAAAAGTATCATTGCTGCTACACTTTCTCTTTAATCTCATAAATTGTCCTCCTGGGATGTTTCTTATCCATGTGTTCTTATGATTACTTGTGGCCATTAATAAATTGTTCGTGTCAACTGACTTAAAGAATGTTTCAGTCTCTACCTTACCCTCAGTAGTAGAGATTAGTTTAAGATCTAAATAATCAATCTCTCTGCTGTCTGTATGGTGTGTAAATACCAAATTGTGTTCATTTTTGTTTACATATAGCATAAAGTTCTTGACTGATTCGAGGTCCCCATCCCACACGCATAGGACGTCGTCTATATAGCGACGCCATATGACGATGTTGGTGTGGAATGGGTTCTTGGCCCAAATATAATTGTCCTCCCAGTCTCCCACATACAGATTTGCGAAACTAGGGGCAAATCGTGTACCCATAGCTGTTCCGCAAATCTGCAGGTGGAAGTCACTGAGGAACATGAAGTAAATGTGCTTGAGTATAAACTCAATGCAACTGAGAACAAAATCCCTATTTAGGGAATGCAGACTTAAATCACCCTTCATATAAGTTTCAACTGCCTCCAAACCCTTAGTATGTGGAATGTGGGTGTATAGTGCCTGTATATCACAGGTCACCCACCTGTAGCTGTCTTTCCACTCAAAAGATCTAAAAAGGTTCAGAACTGCAGTTGTGTCTTTTAAATATGAGGGCAGTTGGATTACATACGACTGTAGAAAGGAATCCACATATTGTGATACATATATATATATATATATACAAAACAAGAATGTTCAGGGCACTCAAATAGGCAAAAATATGACAAATCACTTATCTTTGTAGTCAAGGTGCTTGCAGAACAAAAATCCAAGGAATCCGCAGCTCTCACTGGGAAGTATAAATAGTAAGACGGTTTAATTCATATCACAAACATCAGGGGTACATACAAGAGAGGGGAGCGACGTATCGGACCTCCCGGTCCTTTTTCTAGCTCCTCTATTTATCTACAGTATCTATATATCTATCTATATCTATGTATAAAACTATATATACAGGTTTAACATTCCATATTGAAATGAATACCAGCGTTTTTTTTATAGAAAAAATGAGAGCGAGAGATACAACCCAGGCCGCAGACAGCTTTCCTGGGGCCCAGGATTAGTTATTACTGCCACCCCTCCCCCCATGTTCGGCGGCCTTGTGATACATGTGGCCACGAGTGTCGGCAGACTTGTGAGACATGTGGCCATGGCCATTTCACTGCTACCAAATGACCATCAGCGCAACACCATGTCTCACCCCACCGCCGGGACCTGCCGCCACTGGCCACTTTACCGCTAAGGTAAGTGCCTTAACCTAAAACTCCCTACCCCAAAACCTTACCTTAAACCCAATTCTCGAACCACTAAACCCCCTTAAATTAACCCACTACCCTAACCAGTACTAAAACTTACCTCAGAAGTGGACAGTGGTGGGTTTCCAACAGTGGATCGGCTGTGGCGGAGGGTCCGCCTGTTGTATAACACCACCGGTCATTTGGTCATGGCAAAATGGCTGCGACCAAATGTTCCTTTGCATTGCAAGACCCCCTCTCTATATCTCACACCCCCATCTCTCCCCTAGCTGTCATCCTCTCCCTCCTCCCCCTCTCACTCCCCTCTCCAATACCCCCACCTCTCTCTCCCTGCCTCTCTCCCCACCTCTCTCTCCCTCATGCCCCCACCTCGCTCTACCTCATGCCCCCACCTCTCTCCCTCACGCTCTCATCTCTCTCCCTAAAACCCCCACCCTTCTCCACCACCTCTCTCCCATGCCCTACCTTTATCTCTCCCATGCCCCAACCTCTCTCTCCCTCTCTCCCCTCCTCCCCACCTCTCTCTCTCCCCACCACTTTGTCTGTCATGCCCCCACCTCTCTCCTCACACCTCCAGATCTCTCTCTCCAACTCTCCCCTCCCCCATCTCTCTCTCCAACACCCCCACATCTCTCTCCTCTCTATCTCCCATGCCCCCACCTCTCTCACATGCCCCACATTTCTCTCTCCTATGCCCCTACCTCTCCCTCTTCTACAACCCCACCTCTCTCTCACTCCCTCACGCCACCACCAGTCTCTTCACTGCCACCCTCTATCATGCCCCCCCTCTCTCCCTCACCCTCCCCCCCACCGCTCTCCCTCATGCCCCTCACCTCTTACTCCCTCACGCCTCCATCTCTCTCTCTCCCTCACACCCCCACCTCTCTCCCACCTTCATGCCCCCACCTCTCTCTCACACGACCTCACCTCTTTCCCTCTCCCACTTCACCAACCTCTCTACCACCCCCACCTCTCTCTCTCTCCCCCCATGCATGCAATATGGCAATTCTGGTAATGGAATGGCAGGCAAGGCTGGCCTCAGTGGCCTGGCCTTCGCCATGGCAAACTAGATGCCAAGAATGAGAGAAACTAACTGTGTATAAGTTTAACCCTCCTTGAAATAATTGACACAGTATTATTGTTATTATTCAAATATTATTATTATTAGATATTAATATACTGCTATATCATTTTTATAATAGACATAGAAACAGTACAGAAGAGGAGCGCAGGCCATTGAAGCCAGGCAGGCACCATCCCAGGGAGTGGACTGGACACACACAGACAGAGGTAAGTCCAGTCAGCCCCAGGTTAAATGTTAAGCTACAAGTCTTATTAAGTAAATAATGTATAAATGTTTTAACTATAGTACCAGAGTACTGTATGTGTAACCTGCCCAGAGCCAAACCCTGCCTACAACACAATGGCTTGAACGTGAGTCTGTACCCTTATTTATTTACCCCCCCCCCCCCCCACACACACACACCCATTATAAATCAGTTTGTGGATTCAGATTCCAGGTGGATAAAAAAAAAATCCTTTTTGCCTTTGTAGCCCTTGTATCCCCTGGGTACTGATACTACATGTGCTGTTGTCACCTGTTCAGCTAACAAGAGGCCTGAGACTCCGCCACTGGGAGCCTGGGGTATGTTTATCGCCTATGTGCAGCGCCTCCACCAGCGAGAGATCCCAATGTGGTGGGAGGAGCCCCTCACCGGAACAATACACACAGTAATTACACACAGATATACGATAACAGTATTTACTATGCAAAGAATATATACCATCCACATAACACAGCCCCGCAAGGTGTCTCCCCACAGTAACAACTCCCGACTGTAAACCTCAAAGTTCTGGAGTGCCTGGGCACTTAACTACTGAGTGTCCACCAGCTATCCCTCCCCCAAAGAGTGTATGTGAGATAGTGCGCTTCGCTGTGTTGGGGCCCATCGGTGCACGTGGTTAATACCTCCCTGGTCTTAGTCCAGACCAGGACAACTAGTAGAACTCCTCGGATCAGCGACGTGGTTCCGCGCCGTAATCTGCTGCTCCTTTCCTGGGTGAATCCTTAGGCTGATGCCTCTGGAGGGGCCTCCAGCTGGATGGTACCCCTATAAATAGTATCTATCAAGGAGCCTTGGTATGCTCCCATGCAACAGGCCGTGCTTCTCCTTCAGGCAATGTTCTGCAGCATATCTCTCACTCTTACTACTGTGGAAGGGTCCCTATCTGAGGCCTTTCCCTACAGTATGCAATGTTCACAATATCTACTGGGGCTCAGGGGATCTATCTGGGACCCTTGGGGGGGGGGATCTGGCCTAGTCCAAAAGAGCACTGCTTCCTGGACCCTACTTGCACCCTCTCTGTCCAGATCCCGACTGACCTCTGCACCCCCACAGCGCGAATATCTATCTCTTCCCCTTCCAGGGGAAACAGTTGTCTCATTGGCTCCCTGGAGTCAGGTGGTACGCGGCCCCTAAGCACTATGGGGCTTGTAGTCCCGCGGAGCCTTCACTACATTGGGGCCGCGGGCACATGGCGTGCTGCGCATGCGCGACTTGTAATGGCCGCCGACTGCGCTCTGTGCATGCGCAAACCTCCGGGAGTGTGCGCACAACCAACCATGGCGGCGCCCTGCAGAGGGGGCTGCCGGCGAGCCCGTCGCCCCCTGCACCTTCCACAATCATCCCCCGCAACAGCGGAGGTAAGGGATGGGAAACGGGGGACCGGGTTACACCTTTTTGCGATGGATCTGTGGAATTCCACGGCTGAAAGGAACTGGCCAATTCGCAGTGGATTTTGATTTCTGTGAAAATGTTTCCCATCTCTAATTATAAATATAGTAACAAATGTTAGGCCAATACTTTTCCATCCTTATACTCCATAAGGGCATTTAATGATAGTGTTACTGATACATTGCATCATTGGTGTAGGTTTTGGCTCACTTGTTTCCTGTTTTACTAAACAGTTCCTTGGAGGTGTATGGCTCCTCCCTTCAGGATAAAGCTCCTACCAATTCTCCAATTAGCATAAAAGTATTATACACCTCATTGTCAGTCTACACATCACCCTCCACTGAAAAGCAGGTGAGCACTTATGGCTGACAGACAGAAGAGATATGTGTAAGTATTAATATTTCACACTATGGTATTTGTGCACCCACAGTTTGGCTTTGGCCCGCTTTTAATTGTACTAAATCACAAAAGCATATGCTTCATTTATTTAACCCCTTCAGGGCACTTTCACAAAGTTTAGTCCATATGACAATAAGAAATTACATATATTCAGTGTAGATAATGTACCTGCTAAACAGGGTCTA
Organism: Ascaphus truei; assembly: GCF_040206685.1. Lineage (NCBI taxonomy): Eukaryota > Metazoa > Chordata > Amphibia > Anura > Ascaphidae > Ascaphus > Ascaphus truei. The sequence continues at coordinate 35,772,843 of NC_134485.1, read as the reverse complement.
CCTTGACAAGGATGGCAGGCTTGAATTATGTTTTGATCTAAAGAGGCAACCAAATGACTCCTTTGTGACACAGACTTAGGTTCTAAATGTAAACATGTCACTAGTATATTTTTCCCTAAATTGGTAGGAGTGCGGGATCTATATTCTTTTGTTTCCCACCTCTAATAAGAACTGCTTACATGGACCGAAAGCAGAATCAAGAAGAGGAGTTATGCAGTAGTATGCATCAATTTCAACATTTATTGCCTTAATATTTTTCACTTTTTTGTGTTATATTTACTAAGCTGCGTTATTCCACACCTTCCAGAGTCGGAAGAAACTTCATGGACCAGTCCCTTAAATTGACTCGGGAAGGTGTCTCATGGATTCGCACTGCTTAGTAAATATAGAACTTTCTGTGTAAATTAAATCACTAGGTGTGAGTTAGGGGTAAGTCTAGTTCGCATGAAAGCTATGCATCAAATATATCAAACTTACTAAAAACTTTCCTAATGCTTTACGCTGACAACCAGCAGAGCTGATCACTCGCACACAGCACATTATTAGACTATGCTTGATAAGCTGTGCCCAGGGAAATGAATCAGGTGTTCAATTGTGGACTGACAATTTAAATACTAGCAACCTTGACAAGATGTCTCTCTAGTGGTGCAGAAACCGCCCCTCCCTTCACCTCTCACATATCCTGTGGACTCTTTCTTTGGTCTCTGAAGAGATGCTCAGATAAATTGCTCTAGAAAGGACACAAGAAACAATACAATAGCAGCCTTATCAAGTTTATGTTGAGTGACTAATCACCTTGTACAGTCCTGTCTCTCTCGTTCTTTATTTTCTCACCAGAGACAAGAAACACTCAATAGTGCATAAACATGTCTCACACAATTTACTTACCCAGGCTTAGCAGTACAAGGGCTTAATGAAGCAAGGTTAAAGCTATATGAATATCTTTGTACACAAAAAAAAGCTCGTGCATAACCCTGTTTTTACTGTACTTGGAGAGTGGAAATGATTTTGTTTATCTCTTTTACCATCTATTATTTTTGCATTCACTTCTCTTCGGAAGATTGACTAAGCGTATTGTGTTTCCTAGTAACAAAAATAGTAGCTAGCACTGTTTCTTAACTATTTGTTAAGGGCCTTGTAGTACCCCGTTCATCATTATAATCTAACCACTACACCATGACTCCACCCACAAAGGAGACAATACAAAGATATACAGTAATATGCAGTGAAGTATATAACACCCAAGCTCATTCATGTTAGTGGTTGGCAAAAAAAAAAATTACAAAAAAAAAAGAAACTTTGCCAAAAATTCCAAATGTGAATATCTTCCTCGCAGAGTGACATCATAATAAAAAACATTTTTAAAAGTATGCTTTTTTTTTTTGCCTAATTACTGGCCTAAGACATTCATGGTTTTACAAGTTTCTTAAAACATCTGGGAGACATTTTCAATAATAATATGCAATATAAAAAAAAAAAACCACGTGACATTAAATGACGATACCTACCGTAGTTTCGGACTTGTGTCAGTGTTTACGTCTGCAACACGCTTGTGCACTAACCGACACAACAAAGCAAGTTTTTAACCGTAGCAATACTACAACACTTTGTATTATTAATACAGTTTAACAGAAAAGACATATTGAGATACACACATCGTTTTCAAGTATGTTCTGGGATGGCACCGGGAGATAAAGCGATCCTCCCAAAATCACACAGGGTACATCACTCCTCCTCCTTATTAGACATATTCATGAAAATACACCATTATGTTAAGTCGTTCTTGTGAAATGGCATGATCAGAGTTTCCCAGGGAAGTGATTTTATTGATGTAAATAGTGCAGAGTTGGAGGTTATAGTGGAGCTTGTCACATTTATGTACCATATGTACTATGGGCTCACTGCATTAGAAGCCCAGTGAACATCTGCTAGTGCCTCTGCGCCCCATGTGTTCAACTAAATCAGTACTAACTGTATCTGGAGAGCAGCAATGTAAGTGATTGCAGCCAGAATCTCATGTAATTATTTCACTTTGGATGACTGCCAAATCATGTCTACAAAGCCAGCACAGAACAAATTAATACTTGTCAGTGTGAGGGCCGTAGCCAGCATGGCATTATTTGGGGAGGGGTCCTGCTGATGAAAATTAACAGTTTGTCCTTGAGAGCTGTCCATAAATTATAATATTTTCTATATGTGTTTTGCAACATGGAACAAAAACAGGTTGTTATCCCCATCTTTAATCACCTTTACTATTATATATATATATATATCTTTTTTAATTTATCCCCGCAGTGGTTTGCACAATGCTCACTTAACTCCTTGTTGCCAGAGAGGCTAAATAAAATTTCACAGCATTAAGCAGAAATTCATTGAGGCCATTCTCAATCCATCAATCATTTATTGTTTAGCAGGCCGACTACCCAAGAGTTTCGCAGTGCGGATCAATAAGGCGAGCAATTGAGCCTAGGTTCACAAAAAGAGGTGGATGTTAAGTGATTTCTTGAAAGTGCTTCCTGATGTCGTTAAGGAGGTTGTTCCAGAGCCTGGTCCCTTCTGCGGAGGAACAATTGCTGCTTTAAATGCCAGCCACATTGGATTTTTTTTTTTTTTTTAAACTGTTTTTTTTTCCTGAAACACAGATTACAAATAACTTTGTAACAAATATTACAAAATATAAAACATGTTTTTTCTAGATATTTGACAGGAGCCCATTGCTGAAAAAAAGGCTGCAAACATTCCAGCGTTGAAGCAATCTTAGGCCTAGATTCACTAAATATGAAGAAATTAAGAAATTAAAACATTGGTGTAATCACTGGTTAATGACAATTTATTGTTTCGACCTTTTCACTAAAGCCCTATCACCAGCAATTAAGCAGCGATAAGTGGCTTTTTACCATTGCGATATGTCAAAATTTGTTTAATGCAGGATATGCAATATGCAGCTATATAGACCTTTAGTGAATTAGCCCATAGTGAGATACAAAATGGAGAATTCCTAATGGTGGCCATTTTGAATAGTACACAAAAATATTGTTTTGCTCTAAAAGATAAATGCGAACAAAACAAAAGGCCTCTTTGGTGCAAAAAATCCAGATGAAAATGTACTTGCAGGATTAAATTTTATCTAAGAATAGAATTGTCTGATGTGCTTCCCCCGGTCACGTATCATTGGTAGATACGTGTCTGTTCCCACCGAGTGCTGCCTTTCGCCTAAACTTCTGGCTTCCAGTAACCTTGACAACCCTGGTGATGTTGCAGACCAGTTTCCATCTAAGTGAGATGTTGGATTGATACTGCTCCTGACTTGTCTGCCATCATCTTGTATGGGGCCTGGGACACAAATGTAACCCAGGGCCCCAAGTTAAGGGGGGTGGGAGTTGTGCTCAATGAGGTTATTGAGCAGGGGGTAGGAGAGATCGGGGAGCCTGTGAGCTTGGGGAAGAGGTCACACCGGTTTCTCCCATGGGCCCGGCAGAGGAAGGACCCAGGCCAGTCGGACAATACCTGTAGTCACAGTGTACTTCCAGTTGGGCCCAACTTACAGGTTCCTAGGGCTTGGCCCTCCTCTGCCACCAAACCTGGGACAGTTGTCCGGTGCTCCCACCCGATGGCAGCCCTGACTCCTGAACATCGTCAGAAAAATCTCACATTCAAATGTTATGTGATATGTTTTGTGCACTGGACCTTGCACGTTAGATACATTTTAACGCAACAAATGAATATACAAAGTTTAAAATCTTCATCCCAATTACTTTTGCTTGGCCTTTCAAATGATCATTGCAATGAGGAAGGATGTAACAAAGGTGTCGACTAAGGTGTGGCAACTCCTTTTCCATGCAACAACGTTTAAAATGATGCACATAGACAACAAAAACTCAGGGACGGTATACTGTACATAATCAATGGCATTCTTCTGATCACTACCAAGGAAGAACGTTTTAAAGACCAATAGGGACAGTGAGTTCGGTGGGAGGCTGTATACTAAGAGACGTTACCAAGATTCCAAGATAATAACTAGGGTATCGTTGCAACTATACAGATCCCCAGTAATACCTCACCTGAAGAGTGAGTGGAGATGGTCAAACATACGGCGACAAAGATAGTGCAGCAGAGCTTACATCAAAAGGATACACATCTACACCCGAAAAGAAAGGTACATGATTATAGACAATAAAATATTCCGGGGGCATAAATAAGAAACAGGAAGAAATCATGTTTCATAGATAAAGAAACATTAGGGACCAGAGAGTGACACACTTAGTGGAAGTGTGCGGAAACCAACCATAATTCCTTTAGTAAGAATAGCAGGTATATGGAACAGTCTTCCACTAATGCAGTTCAAGAAATGCTCGGAATAGCAACATGGGAGCCACAGAGGCTAAGAAATACTCAATACAAATCTAAGGTCTGGCACAGGATAGGAATGTATAACAAATAGAGTAAATAGCCACACTAGATAGACCAAATGTTCACTAACTTCTGTTTCCACGTTTGAGGCTAGAAAACATCTTCATGGGAGGGCAATAAATTGATTTATTCAAAGCACTTGCTAAAAAAATGCATTGTTTGGAGGTATTTTGTAGACTGCATATAGTTTAAAAAGTGTGTGCTAAGAGTATTATAGTTTAAGGGATTTACTCATTAAACAACAATAGTGCCCACTGGGGCACTACTGCACCGAAACCCCCTGTTGACTTCAATAGAAGTTTAATTGCCATAGTGTCCTGATCTGCACTATTTGAGTTTCATGAATCACCCCAAAAGACAAAAGGGTGCGTGTGTGATGTGTGCGTCTGATGTGTGTGTGATGAGAGTATGTGAGAGTGTGGATGTGTTGGGATTGAGATGGTGTTAGTTTCTGAGTGTGTTGCGTGTGTTGAGCGTTTGAGTGTGGGAATGTGGTGTGTGTGTGTGTGTGTGTGTGTGTGTGTGTGTGTGTGTGTGTGTGTGTGTGTGTGTGTGTGTGTGTGTGTGTGTGTGTGTGTGTGTGTGTCCAATGTAGATATCCAGAAAGGCCTGGTGCTAGCCCCATAAATAATGTAAAGAGTACGTTACCATCCAGCAGGGCAGCACAGAGAGACAGCACTCAGAGGTAAGTCAGCAAAATAATGTATTGAAACAGACACAAAAATCCAACTTTTTTTACCCACCATAACTTAACTAAGTATGGTAAAACCCATCCTCATTGCTTCATGTTTGCATAGGCAGTATAACCAACCCCACACTGATGAGACCCATTAAGGTCGAAACGGCTGTCTGTGGGTGGGTTTACTGGCTATGCATCTTAACCCTGGCTGTGCTCAAAGCTGTGATCATGCAGCAAGCTTAAGCCTATAGGAGAACCATATTGAATGGTTTTGAAGCAAAAGGTGGCACTGTGTGCTCGTTTGCGTGTCATTTGCCAGAATCCCTTGCTGCAGTGGAAGTGCTGTGTGCTGGGTGATAATGGTGAAAGGCGGGGTTGCAGACCTGTCTAAGACATTCAAATGAGCATGCAGTAAAATTTCCATTTGCTATATGCTTTGCTGTGGAGGGTTTTTGTCACTTTTTTACCCACCATAACTTAACTAAGTATATATATATATATGTATATATATATATATATATATATATATATATATATATATATATATATATGTAACGGTGTTTGTGAACCGGCCTGACCCACCCAATCTCACATTGGCCCCTGTGGTCTAACCGGCCCCCATTACAGTGTGGTAGTGTCTGGTGGTGCACCTGTTGGCAACAGGACTCCTGAGTCTCCCGCATGATGGTGTGTGGGGAGGACCCGTCCAGACAGGCAGCTGAGGTAGTGTGCTGAGTCTCACCTAGTTCCAGTGCAGCGCCTCCACCTCATCAGGGTCCCTGCGTCCGCAAGGGGATGATCCTGTTGAGGAACTCCTCCGTGGTGCTCCTCTCTGTACATTCACTCCACACATGTACGCGAGAGGGTTTGTGAATGAGAACATCTTTATTGGTTGATGTGGGCTAGCTGCCCCTCGCAGTATATTCTTAGCCACTCATTCTGCAGTCAGTGCCTCCCTTTAAAAGGTGTATCTCTCCTTAGATAGGGATTCCCTATCCCCGCAGGGATCACTGCCCTGTGCCAGGTCCCTGGACACAGTCTCCTCTATGGTTACTATAACATAACTTTCAGTCTCTTAGACTAGTACTTGAACTTGGATGCAGATCTCTGACAGAACTCCTGCAGAACTGGCAGAACTAACTTTAGGCTCAGTGCTGTGCCTTATGTATACTCTGGAAGCTGACACACCTCTGACATCACTAACCATGGAGTCAGAGCATGTGACCACTCCCATCCATACACAGGGCACTCCACCAGGGTGTGAGGGCAAACCTCCATAATTACTGCTGGCATGCCCACAACTTACCAGGCCTTACTGTCAGCAGGAGAGATGACTGTAGCCATTTTACATGTCCGCTACATTCTCCCCCTGGTGAATCCCATCGTCCTCGCTGGGACCTAAATTTGTATACCCTTTTCCAGGAAGCACTGAAATACAACACATAATTGGTTAACTTTTCATACAAATCTTCATGGTGTATAACAAAATGAATACAGTACATTCCGCCAAGCCCGCCCCGACCAGCAGCCACGAACCCGCGTAATGTATCAGTACCTCCTAAAAATAGTGATTCGGGTCAGGCTTCTTGACCTCTCTTCCGCCCATGTCTATGACCGTGACGTGATAGTGCCTAGGCAGTCCCCTCTCAGGCCTATATGTCACCCGGTGCTTATAGATGTTTCGGCCAATGCCCCATACCCGCACTATGTGCTCTATGCGCTCCTCAGCCTTCTTCCCTATCACGGAACTCCCTCTTCCCACTAGGTGCATTTCTATGGCCTCCCTAAGCCACCTATCCCGGTTGTCCTCTATCTCATCCATGAGAGGCTCAGGGACATACGGGTACTCCAACCCGTGGGAAGATTTATACCGAGCCATTATGGTTCTCTCGGCCCTACTAATTCTAGTCAGGTCAGCCTTACCTGCCCTCCCAGGCAACACCCATGATAGGGGCTCATCAGGGTCCACGGGGTCTGATAGGATGCTAGGACCCATGGGCTCTATTTCCCTATTCTCAATCTGCAGCCACCAGTAGTCCACTACATCCTCTCGCCGGATGAGGAACCGAGTGCGGTCCATCCAGGCGGAGTACCCTTCAAATAATGGGGCCCACCAACGGCTCTCTTTGAATCTATCTGACCTCCCTGACTCCCTATCATCATCTATGGAAAATATCCCCGATGACCGTGCGGATCGCGGCAGGAACCATCTGGACGACCCCGGGGCCCTTATCGCTGGCTCGGGGGCTGTCGTGACCACTCTCAATTCTCCCCCTCCCCGAGAGTCAACCTCCGTAGCGCCGCTGCGTTGTCTTTCCCCAGTCCGTCTCCCTTCCCCCCCTGATGATATGTCCACGGACTCCAGACTAGGCGGGGAACCCGGGGACCGTGTGATTGGGGCAGGGGTTTTAGCTAGGGCGGGGGATTGGGCGGATGGGCAAGGGATTGGACCCCACGGGGTTACGACCCGTTCCTGGCTGTCCGTAGACTTGTCCAATGAGGATATCTCACCCTCCTCAGTCCTTGGATCGCCCCTCCAACTCCTGGGCCTTGTAGGTGATCGGGGACCTTCCCCCGATCGCCGAAGCGTCGCTGCACTCTTCCTTGGGGTTCCGCTGTCGCCACCGGAAGTGATGTCCTCCCCGGAACCGGAAACACCGTCATCGCGGGTTGGACCCCCATTCGGGATCTCTTCCTCAATGACGACATTCGGAAGCTCCGCCGTCGTCCTCACCGGAAGTGATGCCGTCTCTCCACGTGCGCCTGCGGCCTGGCATGGCCTCTCCGTTCCTACACCGTCTGCTGGGGCAAGGTAAGTGAAGGGACTCCTCTTACCCGTCCGCAGGGGTGCCGGCGTCTCTCGTCCGTCGCCGCCACGTTCTGAGGCGGAGGGACTCCGTCTCTCGGCTCGCCGATCTGCGGGGGACGTCCTGTCTTTCTGACAGCTGCTGGTACCACGGGGTGTCGTCCTCCCCGGTTCTATCCTGGGCCTCGATGTCACCTCCGCCAGTTCACGGAGATCCTCGTCCGAGTATTCTCCCTTCTCGGTGCGGTCAGGAGGTGACCCGACTGTCTCGGTTGCGGCCGACCCAGCCGACTTGACCGGCTCCAGTCCCCTTTCTCCGGGACTCGCACGTCCTATCCACAGTGCGCCAGGGGACTCGGCAGTTCGCTTAGCCTGGTCCCCCGGGGGGTCAGCCGATTGTATCGGAATAAACGTTGGCATAGGCCATAAGTACAGTGTCCCGCAAATGGGGCAACGTGCCGCCGTGTTGACCGTGCCTCCGGGCAGCCCGCATTGCAAGCAGAGCCCGACCACCGTCTCGGTGTTAGCCACCCTTACTACCAGTAGCCCGCCGGGTACTGAGTAGGGCTGAGTGGAGACCATAGTTCCCACAGCGGAGGGGCAGGCCATCCTTTTTGTAGGGACCACTTTCAGTGTGGGTCTCTCCAGGTCAGTGGTTCCTCGCAACTGACCGGTAGAAGCTTCTGGGCCAGTCACTTCCTGCTTCGGCTCCTCCTTCCGCTGACATAGCTGGAACCCGCCCTCAGGGGTTGCAATTATGGGCGGGTCCCACAGGGGAATATCATGCCCCTTAATTAAGGCCGCGCCTCTCTCAGTTCTGGTGGGCGCGGTCTGCGTTTTCGCGCCAGTTTCCTCCTCAGAGCTGGATTCTTTTCCCGCGGCTAGTTCCCGCCTTCTCCTTGCAGCAGCTTTGCGTGCAAAATATCCCTCTTTCTTGCAAATCATTTCCGCGGCCGGAACTACTTTCTGTAGTGGCGCCGTCTGGATATCAGTCCCTGGGCCCAGTGGGTGCATTCCCACAGGCCATAGTTGAAAGTCACTCCCCCTGGTGGAAATCAGTGGAGGGTCCCATAGACTAAGCGGTTGACTCAGCACAGGGGCTGAGTTAGTCACTGTCCATGCAGGCGCAGCCATAGCTTTCGCGCCATGCCCCCATCAAGGCGGGGCTCTGCTGTTCGTGCCATTCCCGGCCAGCTCTTTGCAAGTTCTGCATCAGCCATTTCTCCTGTGACTGTCCCATGCGGTTTCCCTAGCAAGCGGGAACCGCCATTTTGGTTGGCTTTTAAGCCCAAAAAGTCATTTTGTTTGCTCTCCTCGCGGGGTTCTCCCCCAATTATTACAATTTCCTCACACTCTTCAAGGGTGGCCCCTCGGTGTCCCAGACAGGATAAAAACGGGGCAGCCACGGCCTTCGCTCCGCTCCAGAGCAGTCTGGTTAACGATAACTCGGCGACTGTTTGCTCTTCAGTGGGGTGCATGCCACGGGTGCCCTACCCATCAGCCTCTGGTCACCATTTTGGGTTCTCCGCACCACGCGGATCCTCCATTCTTTGGGTTGTCACACTCTCGTACCAATTATTGTACATGGGGCTCCGCTCTGCGGGGCAGCCTCCACATCAGTACAATAAAGAGTTGCTCAGATGCACCACCACATGTGTACCTGAACTAGGCTGGACTCATGTTGCACTACCTCAGGCTAGGCTCACTCTCTCAGTGTCTGCTGTGTCTCCTTCCTCCCAGTCTGTGCTCCCTATGGTAAGTGTCTGGAATGGGCTAGGTACTCTGGCTCTGCCATGCAGTACTTGGGGCGTCTACCTCTCTTGGTCAGCCTAGCGCAGACCCTCTCCAGGATTTCTGACCAAGTTACAGGCTATCCCTTCTGGCGTCCTACCAACTAGCACTGCCTCAAGGTGACTCGGTCAGCTATAGCCCGGCTCCAGACCCCTTACTCCTTTCAGGCCCCTAGGTTGTCCCTGCGAACTGACAATATCCCGTCAGCCCCCTGACCCCCCCTAGGTCCGTCCCTACGCAGCACAGAGTGGCAGCAGACTCTCTCCCTGTTTCCCAGTGTGCCTAGCTAGAGCCTGTCCTGATGACAGATCTGATCTCAGCAGCTCGCCTCCAAATGTAACGGTGTTTGTGAACCGGCCTGACCCACCCAATCTCACATTGGCCCCTGTGGTCTAACCGGCCCCCATTACAGTGTGGTAGTGTCTGGTGGTGCACCTGTTGGCAACAGGACTCCTGAGTCTCCCGCATGATGGTGTGTGGGGAGGACCCGTCCAGACAGGCAGCTGAGGTCGTGTGCTGAGTCTCACCTAGTTCCAGTGCAGCGCCTCCACCTCATCAGGGTCCCTGCGTCCGCAAGGGGATGATCCTGTTGAGGAACTCCTCCGTGGTGCTCCTCTCTGTACATTCACTCCACACATGTACACGAGAGGGTTTGTGAATGAGAACATCTTTATTGGTTGATGTGGGCTAGCTGCCCCTCGCAGTATATTCTTAGCCACTCATTCTGCAGTCAGTGCCTCCCTTTAAAAGGTGTATCTCTCCTTAGATAGGGATTCCCTATCCCCGCAGGGATCACTGCCCTGTGCCAGGTCCCTGGACACAGTCTCCTCTATGGTTACTATAACATAACTTTCAGTCTCTTAGGCTAGTACTTGAACTTGGATGCAGATCTCTGACAGAACTCCTGCAGAACTGGCAGAACTAACTTTAGGCTCAGTGCTGTGCCTTATGTATACTCTGGAAGCTGACACACCTCTGACATCACTAACCATGGAGTCAGAGCATGTGACCACTCCCATCCATACACAGGGCACTCCACCAGGGTGTGAGGGCAAACCTCCATAATTACTGCTGGCATGCCCACAACTTACCAGGCCTTACTGTCAGCAGGAGAGATGACTGTAGCCATTTTACATGTCCGCTACATATATATATATATATATATTTTTTTATTTTTATTTATTTTCTCTTAAGCAAGCGTCATTTAATTCAATTCTTTGGCCGGAGTATTTTAAGCCTACAACCATGTCACGGAATGGCCCATCTGTAAGACCTACCACTGCTGCACCTGCAAAAAGCTCTCCTAACCTCTCTCATGGAGAGCGAGCTGTCCTTAATAGACTGATAATAGACAGGTGCTTAGCAAGAACTGCAATTAAAAAGGCGGAATGAGTGAGCTTGGAAACCGGGAGGAGGGGTCACTAACCTCCAAGTTGACCCTACAAGAGCTAACTCCTCAGAAGTCCATTCAATGTTTTATTATGACAGTATACAATGTGTATTTATTTGAATTTGTAACGTGCTCATGGGCGTTATGTTAGGTATGGCACATGCCTAACGCCTCAGTAATGTTGTTCGTTAATTGGAAGGCCCGTTATATTTTATCCCAGTGCGCATGTACAGTGTATTGTTTAATGCATCTCAGCACAATGAAAATCCCCGTCCATACATGTACTGTAACGATGCTAGTTTGGCAAACAGCCGTCATGTTTGCAAATTATTACATACCGTAGCTTTGAGGATACCCATTAAATTGAGGAAAACTAGCAAAATTAGTAGGCAAAATTTAACGGAGCTTTGAGTATCTTTGGAATATTCTTGAACGGTTGTGAAAGAAGCAACAGATTATTAACACAAATCATGGATCTGCTGACTTTGAGGACCATTTAAGTGCTTTCATTAGGTGTGTGTATTTTGTCTACCGAGCTGTTAACATCACAATTTCATTTCCTTTAACCTGAAATTTCTATTTCCCTGTACACACAGAAAGTAGGCTCAGAATCTAATGTAAAAATTCAGACTTGTTTGCATTGTAAGGCACTCCTTAAAATTCATATCTTCCTCCTACCAGAATCATCATGAGAAGTGAACTAGAATTATTCCTTTGTGTCTGTTACAGGCAAGTAAAAGAAACTGCTTGAGGGTAATATCTTTGAAGAACCAGATAAGATGTATTAGTAGCGTTTATTAAACAGAGCTTGTCTGAGAGTGGAGTGAATGCATCCCCATGGTAAGGCAGAGCAATGAAACAAGTTTATACTCTTCCCCAAGAAAAAGACTAAAAGAAAAAAAAAAGAAATAAGATTCCTACACTAGTTTTTTTTTTTTATTAAAAATCTGAAATACACTAATAAAACAATGGGATATATTATGTGTAGTGTAGTTCCAACATTAAATGATTTGCTTTGGAATCAAAGTGCGGTCCTCAGATGAAGCATGTCTAGCTCTCCGCCTTTTTATCAGGTCAATATATTTATTTCAATGGTACAAATTTGTAAGGAAATCATTGCAGAAAAGGTACTTAACAAACAAGTATAATTTTACTAGTAGAGGCAACTTAAAAAATATTCCTGAATGCAAAACAATAACAAGAAATAGCATCAGATTTATATCATTTCCCATTGTTTCAATGTGGGTTTTTTTTTAATCTGGTGCTGTTTATAGGTAATGTCGCCCAATTTTTAATGAGTAAAGGTCCCTTCCATTTCGGCCTGAGACCTGTATCATACTAACATTGTACTGTAGGTTTATATGTAAGCACCATCAGATTTTACAGATGGCTTCCACTGGGAAGAAGATAAGTATTCTAAAGCTAAATAAGAGAACCCCCCTAGATACAGAGCTGCAGTAATGCCAAACTAATACTCATGTAATTGTGAGTTTCTCATCCAGGTCGTGGTTTTCATTTTGAATCCCAGTGCATTTTGATTCACAAATACCATGTATTTCTATTGCTAATGAAGACTTAAATAATTAGAATTGGCCTGCAATTATGTGATAACATAGTGAAGTTGGTGATGCTGCATGTGTGCTATGCTTGTTTAATTAAAATGAAAGGAATACCGAGAAATGTGTTTCTATTGTGTAGCCATGTCCCCTCTCCAGTCCTGCGTTCCACTGACTTACCTCCGCTGCCGTGGGGGGCGTTGCGGGGAGGTGCAGGAGGTGACGGGCTCGCCGGCCGCTCCCTTCACAGGTGCTCGCGCATGCGCGGAGGCTTGGCATGCGCAGAAGGGTTTGCTTCAGGCCATTACAGGAATTGAGACATGGCAGAGGTGGCTTTCCTTAGTGCAGCGCCTTCCTGAGTTCGCAGATGTGAGCGGTGGCGGCCATTACAATGTCGCGCATTGGCAAAGGAGATAGCACACGTGGCCCCAATAATAAAGATGTCCAGAGGGGACTACAACACCCAGCAGCCAATGGGGCTGCTGACCGTGTGAGGCCACAGCAGCCAATAGGGCTTAGAGCTTCCCCTGAGGGGAGAGATACATTTCGCGCGCTGGGGAAAGACATTGAGTTGGAGCTGGGTCAAGGTTAGGGGAGGTTGTGTGGACAGGGGTCAGGGACCCACTGCACTAGGCCAGGTAATCCCCTATGCCCCAGCCAGTCCCCGACTCAAGTGCATAGAGTGTGGCTGCTACAGGGACAGGCCCTTAGGTAGGGACCCTGCCCCTTTAGTTGTTTGATAGATAAGGGGCGCAACTGGGCGTGGCCCTGATGGTTGTGGTTTAGGATCAGACTCCAAAGAGGATAAGAGACTGTCTTCATGATGGGACCGTCCGTCGGGACACCACCCAACGCGGAGGCGGATTCATTGCGGGATCAGCGAGAGGAGAGGGGGAAAAGGGGAGGGGTAGAGGGGGGAGGGGAGAGGGGGAGGGGCCATGTGCACAAACTGGCATCTTGCCCACTCACTATTCAAAAAATCCCACCGGCTCAATGCCACTAAGTCTGGGGCTAGGTTACAGGGACCCTTTGAACTGATGATATCGGTACTCCAGTTAGCCCTCCTTGCTAACAAAAGGGTTCACACCTCTGGGATCTCTGAGGATTTCAAATCCTGGCTGTCTCGCAGACGCATAGGCACCGAGCCTGGTAGCCATGACTTCGAAATCCCACCGTTCATTTACAGGTTATCAATATATATACACATTAAACTATACCCATTTAATAAAATATATTGTGTCCTGTCTTCTGTGTGCTAAACGTTATGCGTTCCTATTCTGGTGTCATGAATGGAGTGAGTGTATATTCCCTACAAATCACGAGCCTCATTTCTGGCACACATGAGAAAATAACTTTAAAACTTTTAGACACTTTAAAAACCTGCTCAGCTTTAAAACCTAGCTGGAGCAGCCCCTGAAACCTTAAACTAGGTTCAGTATACCTGGGCATGTATGTGGGTACCTCTGAGTACCCCATACTGACGAGCCCCTACTATACTAAGGACTTTGTGTATACCTGCAGATATCTTTTAACCCCTTCATACCCATTTACCTTGTCTGGAAAATGCTGCAGCAGGAACTCTGGCGGTGAGTCGTAAGAATGTTTTCAGGGTCCGAGGTTGGTGGAGTAATGAGCTTAGCTGTATCTGAAGATATCACTCAATCTCCAGATAGAACTTTTGAGGTATTCCCTAACTCTGGAACCCCACTACATAGACACATTCTGCAAAGGCATTCTCGCCAAACCCACCCTGAAACTTACAGCCTACAAATCTCCCGATCCCAGCATCCCAGTAAAGGCAAAAATCACATGATTCTTTAATGTCGCAAAATCAGTATACAGTCGCAGTAATAAATTTTTTACATCGGGGTCCCAGAACTGACACTCTAAGACCCTAATACACGGGTCAAGGTTAACCAAGTGGGCTTGACCTTTATTATAAGCCTGGTTAACCACTTCATGTCAAACCCTCAGATAGTCAGTGGAGATTAGAGTCGGTGCACTAGGGGAAACAAAGTATGAGGAAAAAACAACCCTGACATATAGGTGTCTCCTATGGTTGAGAGATGGGCAGGAAGGCCTATTACGGGCACTCAGTTACCCAAACATGTCATGTTAATTGATCAGATATAGATAGGCTGAGTTCTATATGTGTCTGGGGTGAGGATGTATATGGCTCTGGGTTGCCCTAGGGCTATAAATCCACAGTGGCGCCGATGGGTAGGAGTATTGCTACCTCAATTTTCTTTCTGATTGGCTGAGAGGCGGTACGCTTAGACCAATCGGCGGCCTAGGGGGACATCCTGAGGAGCGGGGAGGTATCGCGTTTTGACAGGCTTATGATGAGGTACTATTATGTTTATCTCTCCATTGGGCATGCGCGGACGGGCAGGGGGGGCATGCTTACCTACCGACACTTTGCTGGCGACGGTGGTGCCTCGCGTGACGTCATGCGCATGCGCAGTGAGTGAGTGGACTGATTTTTCCATTTGACCTCAATCATTAATTATTAGAGAGGGGTATATAAAACACCTTATTTGCTCCACACCCCATACTTCTTGATAAAGGACCTGCCCGTCCGAAACGCGTAGGAGGCTGTTTGTCCCCGTCCTGGAGTGATGTTTTTATCAGTCATGTACTGAAATAAACGGAATTAATCTTTTTCACCACCTGACTCCCTGGTAGTGCTCTATTTGCTTTTTATTCTGTTCATGATCTGGATCTACACTTCCATGGCGGGCACGCCACAGCGGATTCCCTGAGACTTTAGGAGTGGGTAAGAAGCTTATACTTATTTTTGATGACCCTTATAGTTGAGTACTCTAACTTGGATCATTCATATCAAAAGGATGCTTTATTTACTTATGACCTTATGAGTGACTCACAGGCCATTCTTTATATATACCCACTCCGCATTAGTCGACTTGGGGTCCTTGAGGATTTATTAATGCTTGGATGAAGTTATTCTATGGTGGAGCACCCTTCTCCCCTTTTTTCCCCTATAAATCCAAATATCCCTGGTGGGTAGCAAGTAAATACGTGAGTGAATATAAAAGAGATTTTGAATAGTAAATAAGATGAAAATAAATTGGGGACATTCAAAAGTATCAGTTCCATGAATAAATTAATTTCAGTGCACGTTTGTGATACTATCACTAGTAGAAAGTCAATATATGACTGCTGCTGAGTGGATTGCGATCATGGGACAGTGTAGTAGCGTGGGCTACCTTTACGTGGTATGCAACCAACGGTTCAATAGAGGGCTAGTGCAGCAGGCCACTGAACTATCCTGTGGGCACATCAACCAGTGACTGCTGTGACACAAGACACAACAGCACCGCATAGCAATAGTTTAATGTAGTTCATCTTGGTAGTGTAAACTGTCTTACAAGCACTGTGCAGTAGTGAGATACCAGTTTAAGTGAGAGTGACATGCATAAGAGGGAGGATTATTTTTTTAGGATTGGAGGAGTGGGGGTTATTGTGTTAGGATTGGAGGTAGGGGCGAGAAAGGAAGAGAGAGGTGGGGGGCGAGGGAGAGGGGTGGGGGGCAAGGGAGAGGGGTGGGGGCGAGTGAAAGGGAGATAGATGAGGGCGAGAGGTTGGCGCTTGAGAGGTGGGGAAAAGAGGTCAGGTGAGAGAGAGGGGGAGAGGTGGGATCAAGAAAGACGGAGAGGTGGAAGCAAGAGAGGGAGAGAGGTGGGGGCTAGAGAGGGAGAGACTTAGGGGAGAGGGGTGGGGATGAGAGAGGACGAGAGAGAGTTGGGGGCAAGAGAGGGAGAAAGGTGTGGGAAATAGAGGGGGCGAGGTGGGGGAAAGAGAGATGGAGAGAGGTGGGAGCGAGAGAAATGGAGACAGGCGGCGCAAGAGGGAGAGAGGTGAGAGAGAGGGTGAGAGAGAGTTGCGGGTGAGAGGGAGAGAGGTGGGGGTGAGAGAAGGAGAGAGGTGGGGCGAGAGAGGGAGTGAGGTGGGGCAAGAGAGGGAGAGATGTGGGGATGAGAGAGAGGGAAAGAGATGGGGCAAGTGAGAGAGGGAGAGAGGTGGAGGCGAGAGAAAGGGAGGGATGGGGGCAAGATGTGGGGGTGACAGGTCGGGGCGAGCGAGAGTGAGAGTGATGGAGATGAGAGAGGGAGGTGGGGGTAAGAGGGAGAGAAGTGGGGCAAGAGAGGGAAAGAGGTGGGGGCGAGAGAGAGAGAGAGAAGTGGGGAAGGGAGAGAGTGAGAGCCATGGGGCGAGAGAGGTGGGTGCGAGAGAGAGAGAGGAGAGAGATAGAGTGTGAAAGAGGGAGCAAGATATGGGGGGTTTCGCAATGCCGCTGACACTGGGGGTGGGGCAGTGGATACTCTATTTCTGGGCCCCTGAAAAGCTGTCTGCGGCCCTGCCTACAGAGCCAAAGAAAAGGGATTTCAGTGTGGTTTTTTTGCAATTATAGAAATACTGTCATTTCTGCCTTTACAAAAAGGATTTCCCCGCCACACTGGAATATATTACTGGAATTTTTTGTGTGCCTAAAGGCTTTGTCTCATGCTTTTGGTTTCGCTGTGCCCTGATCATATTGAGAAGACGAATGACCTTTTAGTAAGTATTAGGGCACCTTTATTTTGCACTGAATCCAGACTATAAAATAGTTGCTACTATTAAAGTATTCTTGAAGGGCACCTAGCTATTACAAAACTATTCGAGCTGAAGAAGTAAATCTTAGAGAAAAATGTACTACTATAAATCTTGGTCACTTTGATGAACAGAACAACGTATTAGATGAAATAACAGATTGCAATTATCTGTGGAATATTAGATAGAAACTGACTATGAGTAAGATCAAAAATGAATAATAGATCATTCATTCAATGTGAAAGATGCCTATTTGTTAGAATGCAGGTACTCTGCACTCTCTGATGATTAGAAAGAAGAAGACGTACTTAATGCATCAAAACTATTGCAACTAAATATCCAAGCAAAATAGGACTAGTTTTGAAGTAGTTTCAGGTAACACTGACACAGTAAGTTCTATGTGGTTTACATGGTCACAGACCATTTTACAGGATTTCGGTCAAATCACTTCTTCCGGAATCACAAGTACCTGTCCCTACCAAATATATATACATATTGTTGTGTGTTTGTTATGCTCTAAATCATTAGTTACCATGGAACCATAAATGTTTATATCTCTACCATAAACTTGGTGCACAAGAGAAACTATAAACCGTAAAACAGAAATGAACGTTGTCAGAGGTTTATTATGACGTACGCCTAGAAGTTCAGGGATATTTCTCCCT
The DNA here is from genome assembly GCF_040206685.1 of Ascaphus truei. Classification (NCBI taxonomy): domain Eukaryota; kingdom Metazoa; phylum Chordata; class Amphibia; order Anura; family Ascaphidae; genus Ascaphus; species Ascaphus truei. The sequence continues at coordinate 35,754,935 of NC_134485.1, read as the reverse complement.
GAGCTGTCGCTTGTTTTTCATTTAAATAGGCTGTCCCCATAGTTACTCTGTTATACCAGCAAAGATAATAATCTTTAGGCATCAGCTATTGATTCTGAAGTTATTGGTTGTTAGGAGACCAAGGTTTATACATCATCCAAGGTCTCTGTGATGGGGAAAGACACCGTTACCCTTCTCAATATGCAGACTACCTCGGTCTGAGCAAGTTCTGGGTTTCCATGTTCCTGCTGTGGCAAAGCTAATTTCTCAGCTCCAGATGCACTGGATTCATTAACCAGGCTGATGACATACAAGAAGAAAACAGCACTGGCGTTAAAACAATAACTCACACGTTATAATTGTTTTCAATGGAGCCATGTTATTTCTTGCGTCTGATATCTGCTATATCTGTATATCAGCGTGGAAGCAGAGGGATCAGGCTAACAGCAGGAGAAGGGTTGTGTGGCTACATTACTGGTGTCTCTACAAACTACCTTGATCTTAAGGACCTGGCTGCTTTCTATTCTGTAAATCTTGGCACCTGGGGGCAAAGACTGTGACGCAAGCAGTCAGGATACAGTCCCCTGAAGGCCCAGAGACTGCCTTTGTTTCCCTCTGTCTGTGATATATGGACTTTTAGGTGGCGTGGCCTATTTTGCTAAAACAAACCTATTTTGATTTAATCTGAATCTGGTGTCCAGCCTCTGATTACCTTGATAATCTAATTATCCACACTTTTTCTTCCACACAAATATGGACGACCGAATATAATGAAACGTATTATTAATCAGGAGTGCTCTAAATTGGTACCATTTTAGCAGTGGTGGGTCTGCAATTTATTTTAATATGGTTCAAAGCGGCCGATCGCACTGCTACCAGCTGAAAACTGCCATTCACTTGAATGGGCACGTACGGTCAGCACTATTTTCAACATTTAACAACATAATATATGGCAACTCGTTTCTAAGAGCTGATATCCTTAACCAATTGACCCTGTAAATCATGGGTTGAGGCTCTTTGGTATAATTTTTGCTATTAACGCTTTTGGAGTGCAAACTGGCATATAAATTAACTTTGATGTCAGTATAAGTTCTCTTTATGAACTTAGCTCCAGTTGAAAAGTAAAGGTTAAGGGGGTAATTTCAATGTTTATAGGTATGTCACACTCACATAATTATGCATTTTTTTTTACCTTTGTGCTGAGAACTGTGACCACAGTGAGATCTTTAAATGACCTACAGAATTTGCTCAGTGACCCATTTCAATACCTTGCTAAACGTGGCTCACAGTGTGTGACAGTGAAAAGCTTAAAACCACAGTAGAGAGAAAATATGAGAGCAGGTGTAGGCCCAGCATGCTGAAACAATGAATAGCACTTACACAAACGGCTTAAGTATATTTTCAAACACATTTTTATTGACCCAGAATTTTAACCCATGAGATATACTGTATGAAGCACATGGCCCTTGCTGCGTGACTGTAGCCCCCTTACTGCAGTGCATCTTCCTGGTGGATATCTCCTAACTGGGGAGGTATCAAGGAAAAGGCAGTTTTGTTACCTAGGGACCTCTTGGGTAAAGTAAGATGGGGAATAAAAAGCATGCTGGACCGGGGGCCGAGATGGAGGAGCTGCCCCAACAAGTACATCAGCACCCCAATCCTTCCACTGCAAGGCATGCATTTTAGGACCTCTGGCAGAAAAAGAGTTAACCTTCACGGGGCCCCAGTGACGTTCTCAGGACATCACAAGAGCCTGTATAGGGGGGGGGGGAGATCTAATGAGTGATAATTGGGGATTCTCAGAATTACCTTGCAGCTTTTTAAAGTCTGCAGACGGAGACCACCCTTGGCAGCCAGGTTCATCTCTGGGAGCATAATTCTTGGCCAGGAGATTTGAAAAGTAGCTGGAGGGTCTACCGAGCTCAGATTACCACGGTTTAGCCTCTTTGCCATAATGGTCTGTGTGCAGTGGTGCAGGAAAATGACATAAATGGTAATACTGTTAGTCACATTGAGGGATGCTACCTCCCCATCACAAGAACATACTGTAGCATTAGGCCTGACACGGATTATGTATCACAGAAAGCAGCAATGGCTTTAAAAATTCAATTTCTATTAATATAGCCTTTTAATTGATTGTATGCGTTGTGGGGTAACCCTAGTTATTTACTTTATTGTAGTATTTTCATACATAAAATGACATTAATATGCATGAACATGAGTTGTGTGAAAGCATTTTCATTCTTTCATTTACCATTCCCATCTGGAAGTTTGTAACTTCTTACTTAACTGCTGTCATTTTACCTTTTATTGGATCAACGTTAGTTATACATACAGTAGATGCAATTATTAGTAATGTAAGATAAGATAATCTTTTCACCACTATACATGAAGATATACATAGATGAAATTATTATTAATGTAAGATAATCTTTTCACCACTATACATGAAGATATACATAGATGAAATTATTATTAATGTAAGATAATCTTTTCACCACTATACATGAAGATATACATAGATGAAATTATTATTAATGTAAGATAATCTTTTCACCACTCTACATGAAGACTCCCTACAGAGATGATCTCCCCCACTACTCTGTTTCATGCTGCCACCGTACACATGAAGAAGAGACCTACAAGGTTTGGAAAGCTCTGTACACTATAGTTTCATCTATGAAGAACTGTAATGCATGGGGTGCTAAGACAGTGGTTTTCAATGGGTCAGGTTTTAAGGATATCCCTGCTTAAGTATAGGTGGCTCACAGTGGCTCAGTTATTTTGATTGAGCCACATCTTCTAAAGCAGGGATAGCCTTAAAACCTGACCTGTTGCTAACAACTGAGGAATGGAGTTGAGAACCACTGCGCTACGAGTTATCACAACCTACATGGAATCCGCTTTCCTCCAGCACCAACACGGCGACTAGAACGTTGAACTATTTTGAAATAGTAACAATGAAGGAATATGGGCCCTGACTTTGGCTCCACTTAGTAAGATTTTAGTTTTTCACCAATAATTTCTGAGTTTATATAAATGTATTTGTGGAAACCGAGAAACATATCAACTTCACACGATGGCCCGATGAAAGGCCCATATGGGACCTGAAACATTGTTATTCCACTGTTCTTGGCTCTCACATTAAATGGAGAACTTCATTATGAACTTGTGAGTAGAGCTTTGTATCTCTGTCTTAGAGGAGACCTGCACTTTCAAGAAATTGTTTGTCTGTATTTTGTTGGTTACACCAGCAGGTTTCTCCTCCTCTGAAACAGTTTCCCCGCACTTTGAAATTGCACCCAATAGCTATGAAACGCAATAAAAACATTAAGAGCAAACAGCGATGCACGTGGAGTTAGAGAACGAATTTTCCTTTATTAAATCATCATTGTAGGTGGCGAGGGGAATGCACAAATTGTGCTTTAACATTAAAATAGTCATCAATACATAACAATAACTGGCTCACCCAATCGACACATATTTCAGAAATATATTTTTTCCCACACCTTAACACAGTAAGCAAGAAACTGCAATACCGTCAAGAAGGCAAGAAGGCACATCCCTGACCACAATTCCCACTTGTGAGGATGATTCACATATTATCATATACTAGCTACCAAAAAGCGTTCCTATTCTTCTGTCACTAAAAACATATTTTTTCTGATAAACGAATAAATTTCTCAAAACAATCCTTCTATTTAACAAAAAGGGGATACTAGTGACGAAAAAATCAAAGCCCCCACAACAACTCATCAACATAGATCAGTCAAAGAGTACTCATACAGTATATTGTCACTGGTGTTTTTTTGTTTTTTCTTTACATATTGTGAGAATGGAAAGTACATTTCTTTGTTTTTTTTTGTTTTGTTTTTTTATCTTCAATCTGGATTTTTCTCTCTTCCATTTTTTTTTCTTTTTCTGCCGGTTCCGAGAAGAAAGAAAAAGGCCGGGGAATTACTGAAAGCATAATCAGTTGGTCTATGAGTCACCGCCATCTGATTTATAAAAGGGTCTTTGGGTGGTTTGGAGCTGACTTTCGTGACGTCTTACAGGAGAGAGCAGGACTAGCCGTAGATAGAAAAACCAACTCACTCGCATGATTTGTGCTCGGCAGATCTTCCTGTGAAATAGAAATAAAACAAGCCGCAAACACATGGGTATGTCAGTGACATGTGACAGGGAGTAGAGGAAGCCTGTGGCCTCCTTACACAGTGTGCATGCCTGCACCATCTCTGCTTGATCTTTGAACTGGAACATCTGCTGTCAGGTATGTGGTTTTGAATTTTTTTTTTCTCTTTTCAATGACAATCTTGTATTTTTAGAAGTGAAAGGAAGCGAGGCTGGCCATTTCTAGCTACATTAAGAGAACCTTTGAAGTAATACTCACTTAAGGACAGTTTTATTCATGTATAGACAGGCGTTTGGGCTTCAGGTGGCCTTATAATAACTAGAATTGAAGCATCCCTCACATAAGTAGATGTTGAACCATAAATGTCACTGGTTGTTCCACAGCACACAGATCACACTCAGTTTGCGCCTTGGGTTTTGACAAGGTTTTTTAAAGACAATGTTTAAGATGGACAGATCAGTTCTACACGTGATTCCAGGTGACATAATCTTGCCTCATCCAGTCTGGGTTCGCAAAACATTATTCCTTTAATAACTATTGAGATCTAAAATGGAAAACCACGACCGTCGATCCTGTCTTTAACAAGCTGGAGCTAAAATTAGAGGTTGGTTATCTAGTTTTTCCAAAATAACACGAGATTTGATCTATTCATTGTTTCTTACTGTAATCCAAGTGAACTATCGTGGTAATATGGAGTTAATGTGGCAATACATGGTATCTGATTATGTAAAGAGGCATTCATAGAGTGCACTCATTATGGAGCACTGCCATGGGTGCTCACTAGTTTATCCAAATACAGTTATAGTTATATTAATTTGGTCTTTATTCTGATGATGTAAAATAAATGCATGTTTCTGCTATGAATGTTACAATGTTTATTTCCCATATAAGTAGCACATATGTTCCACCTGAATTCATTTTTTTATAAGCAAATCAAAATGTGCCCATAGCAGTGTATTATCAAGATGTAGGCTCTTAGCTCGGAGGAAATCAAATGTTCCCTGATCCAATAGTCCATCATATTATTCCAGAGCAATGGGTTGCAAGCTGCTCTGATACTGAAGAGATTCACTTTCATATCTATGGTCCAGCATATACCAGAAGAGACTTGTGTTTTAGGATAATGTCCAATAGCAGCTGTGAGGGATTTTCATGTTGTTCTAATGAAATGTATAGCATGTTTCTCATGAAATTTTGCAGTCACAAATTACCATGTATCATATTGTATTTTAGCAGCACTATATCAAACATGAATAATGGGTCTATACATTATATATACTGTAGTGCCGACAAGTATTCTAAAACAAATCTGGGGCAATCACCAACAAGACCCAGGTACATGCTGGGTACATGCTGCAACATTTCAGTGACATTTCTGCAGACATACTAATGGCCCATCGGATTAACAGCGGCTGTCCCTGGCAGTCCCATTCAAACTGAATGGGACTGCCAGGGACCCCTGCTGTGTTAATCCGATGGGCCATTAGTCTCTGCAGAAATGTCACTGAAAAGTTTGCAGCATGTACCCAGCATGTGGATCTTGTTGGTGATAGCCCCAGATTTTCCAATGCAAGTTTAAGGTACGTTTTAGAATACTCGTCGGCGCACCTGTATATATGTATGCTCTCCATTCATGTTAATTCACACTGATACACATACACACTCTTTCATCACTTGCTTTCAGGAACCTTTTGACACCTCCAGCCATAAAACACATCCACACCGGGGGAAGGACCAGCACAGATAACATTCCAATAGACACTGTTTATAGTATAGCTTTTGTTTGCTTCATTCATTGTAACATCGCCGGAAGAAGAGATCAGTGTATCTCGAAAGCTCGCACAAATAAAAGCATTTCGTTAGCCACAGAACGGTATCATCTATTTATTTTTTGATTTTATATATATATATATATATATATATATATATATATATATATATATATATATATATATATATATATATACACACACATACACACACACATTTGCTTTCTAACAGAAAACCAGTTTCTTAACTAGGTGGTAATACATTCTTCATCAATGTTGATTCTACCTGAGAATTCAAGGTATCACAAGTTTCCTCTTCCAGGGCCGAGGCCGATACACACAGTACATCCTCACTAGAGAGTAGCAGATGTTTTTATTGTTCTGCAAGCGAGATGATTTATGACATTTGTTACATTCAAACATTCAAACCATTCAAGCCCAATATATTTATTATAAATGCCATTCTAAAGAATGTTGCACAGAGGCTTTCAGCTCTACAGTGAACTGTCCAAGCCTATAAGTATCTTAGGAACATGTTGCTTAGCTGGGATGGTTACTGCACTTGAAAAGACTCCAGAGGCAGTTATTAGAGTGCTCGCATAAAAGTATATTACATGTACAAGGTCACAACTGACAGAATAATGAGTTCAGAGTATGGAGAAGGAAATGCACAATGTCCTCATCCCAGAGAGTGACAGATTTAATGCCACCTTTTTATACCCTTTTTTTTGTGCGCAAATCGTGATACCTATTATTCAACCCAAATTAAAAACCATTAACTCACCTGGTCCTTTCACATCACATAAAAGTCCCCTTTAGATTTATGCTTTTTGGTTTTACCACTTTGTAACCAGCACTAAACCACCACTCTCCGCCATATCATTATATCCCTTCAGTGCCAGAGAATCATGCAAAGCATTGAAAAGCGCCAGAAAAGGGTTTAAGTGCAGCAAAAAGCAGTAGGAAAAAAAGAATTCCCATTGTGATACCTCTTGTTACCTCTATAAGCCCGATATAGTGATCCTTAACACACAGCTTTCCATTACAGGGCCGCAGACAAAATATTTTGCTGGTCATTTCTACATCTCGCCTTGCACATACTCTCAAAGCGAATAGTACGTCCCAGGGTTGGCCAACTCCAGTTCTCAAGGGCCAACAACAGGTCAGGAATTACCTGCTTCAGCACAGGTGGCTCAGTCACTGATTGAGCCAACTGTGCTGAAGCAGGGATATTCCAAATACTTGGCCTGTTGGTGGCCAATGAGGATAAGAGTTGCCCAGCCCTGTATTATTTCTCTAACGTGTGTATGAAATGTTAAGTGCACTCTTCCAATTTTTCAATTATACGAAACTCCAACGTAAGTTGTTGGATACGACTGCATCAATAACATCATGTGCGGCAGGCAAGTAAAGCAGCCTTATAAGGGAACAGTACAGGGGAGGCCAACTCCAGTCCTCAAGGGCCACCAACAGGTCAGGAATTCACAATATCCTTGCTTCAGCACAAGTGGCTCAGTAGAAACTGAGCCAATGCTTGATATACCTGTGCTGAAGCAGGGATATCCCGAATACTTGGCCTGTTGGTGGCACACCCCCTGATTAGAGTTGCCCCCCCCCCCCCCCGGGATACCCCTTCATTACTGAATTTTTTTTAATAACCAGCTTAGATTTCTCTTTTCTTGGCTGAAATATTGCAGTGTAAATGACATTGCGGGGTTACCTCCGCTTTTAATGCTACAACACTGGGGTGTTTTACACTGCACAAGAACTGTAGTCAGAATCACAACCTTCAGTGTCTTCCTCTTGAGGGACTTCTGTGTCTCATTATCCAGTTGACAGTAACCGTACCTGTAAATTACAGGTGGCACAAGGTTGATCTCTACTAATAACAGAGAGACCATGAATTATAAAGCCCTAAATGGTTTGAGTGTGCAGTCCAACATAGCTGATACAGTACATCTTTTCCTCTTCCTTTCATGTTTTTGTTCCGTGTTAAATTCTCCCGCAACTTACAGGTATTATCTTTGGAATATATTGATGTACAGCAAATAAAAATACCACTTGCGGACACATTACGTCTCAGACAGGTCGGCAACCCTGTCTTTCCCCATTATCGCTTTAGCATACAATGCTTCCACTGCAGCCAGGGGTTGTGGGTAATGACATGCAACTTGGCACTCACAGTGTGTATGTATTGATATAATGGCATTGGGGATTTCAGAGAAGGTCAGCTGGTCTGACGTTCTGAACTATACTTTGTATCTCAGCCCCGATCACTGCACCTTTGGAATCAGTGCTGCCTTATTTTCTCAGTTACAGGTACGAACCCATGCAGGGTTCCCACCCAACGGATTCTAAGCACAGGAAGATCAGTAAGTATCCAACTCTTTAAGAGATCCACATGTTCGTTCTCCAGATCTCTGTCCTTTGGACATACATTCCTTCCGTCATTTTCTGTTTGCCAACTTTTTAATATTCTTTGATCCTTTAATCAAAAGTGCATGTATCCTGAAAATATGTTGCTTTTGTTTCATGTAGGACCACTACAGATACCGTAAGAAACAATGTTGTGTACATTTCTTATTTTACTGTGAGATATCAATTGAACACCAATAATGACCAAAATGTGAATCTGCCCATTGGAGTCTACGTATCTAAGTGTTCCAGAATCCCCAAAGATAAGGAAAGCAGTGTCGTTTCTCCCTTTACCATAGCTGGGGCTGTTTTTGTACTCACGTTGTCCCCGTTTTGTTGCCAGGAGGTTTTGATAGATTGGCCGCAGAAACTTTTCACTTTAGTACATATTTCCTGTATTTTCTATGTGGAACATCTGAAGGAAATTGGGGGCCGGATTCATCAAAGAAAAAAGGTTTGTGGAAGGAAATAACTTCATATTAGAATAAATATGCTGCAGTTTTTGGACCAGTTTTGCAGCTAGAAACCTCTGACAAATAACACAGCATGTGCCCTTAATAACAAATGAGCCTGTGGGTTAACAAATCTGGGCATATCTGTTTATTCCACACGTTTCTGTTTAACTTTGCTCACTTTCACAAATATTTAATTTGCTGTGCATACGCAGAATGATTTGTTTTTATTACATTAACCGCATGCGTCTGATTTACCAAAGGAAGGACAAGAGTAACTGCAAACCAAAATCAAAAATCAGCTTTGCATATAATTATGGAGTCCCTGAAGCAATGTGACACACTGCGTGGGAACAATGACAGGAATGCCATGATTAGGATGTGTTTGCTAAACACGTGTTACACAGGTTGCCCTCTTTTTGCAGCTGCCCCCTTACCTTCCCTGCTCAATGACTCCCCATCCTAAATAAAGATGAGCACGTTTTTTTTGTTGTGGATTTGGATCCGCAGCGGATCGTCCGGTTCCTTTGGTCCGTGGATTTCAGTGAATCCATGTCAAAAAGGGCGATTCGCGTTTGGCGGATTTTTATTACTACCCTGAGGAAGGTCCCGTTTGTGGGTACGAAACGTTGGCGATTTGTGTCTTTTCTACAATATATATTCTACAAATCTTATGCTGGCTGCTGATTCCCGTGCGAACGGTATTGTATGTTTATCTACTTATTATGGCACATGCACCTACCCTATTGTGCTTCATTTGAGTGCCGGCAGTTTTTATATATATATATATATATATATATATATATATATATATATATATATATATATATATATATAGTCTTAGCATTAAAGAGACTCTACATGCCCTGCTTGGAGTTTCCCATCTCTGCTCTATGAGAGTAGTTATTTCTGTCATTTCTCTAAATGACTCTCGCAAATTTTTTAGTGGGTCACAAAATCAGCATACGCCGAATTAAAATAAAAAAAAATCCCCATGCCCCCTGCATTGTGATTTGCATACGCTGGTATTTGGAGTGTGGGAGTAAGTCGAGCGATATTTTTCCCCCTTACCTGATCATGCAGCCAGAGCCTCTGCAGCTAGTCTTTCTAACGGTGGCTCTTGACGTAATGGAAGTGATACGACTCGCTCAAAGGATGCAGTTCTAAAGTTCAGAGAGAGAGGAAACATATGTCATGGTTACCACTTCCCAATTGTTCCTTTTTTGACCCCTGTGCTGCCAGTCGAGCCCGTAGTGCATTCTAGCCCTGTGCGATTGTCAGTAGCTGCAACGGCATATCTGTCAATGTTTAGAGAGGAAAACATCCAAAGAGAGTCATTTTTTTACACTTGACTTCAGTCTATTAGTTGCTTCCTGTTTACTTGCCGCCTGCCGCCTCTGACACCAAGATGCAGCAGAGAAACAGTTGCAGCCGCCTATAACACAAACCATGGAAACTGTATTTACATGTACATGTACATGTAACTGTATCTGTAACCATTTATTATTTGTCATATTAACTATGTCCAGGACATACTTGAAAACGAGAGGTAACTCTCAATGTATTACTTCCTGGTAAAACATTTTATAAATAAATAAATAAAATAAATGGAAAAGAAGAATAGTTGCAAAGCAATACAGTTGTGGCTAGGCCTGAGACAATGAAGGAGTTGTATGGAAGTCCTACAGGTTGTGCTAATATGCTTACATAAAGGTGGCAGCAACAATCCAGAATACCTGTTGGTATCGGAGTTTACAAAGGTTTCTGCCACAAACAAAATAATTTTTCAAAAATTAGATTTGATTCTCAAACAAGTGTAAGAGCGATGGGGTAATGAGAAAATGCCATTGGGCTCAGAGTCACCCACTAGCATTATACTTCCGTTTCCGCCGTAACGGCTCAAAGTAAAGGCACCGGGGTTAATGCTGCACATAGTAGATCAGAGGGTGGCTATCTCCAGTCCTCAAGAGTCACCAACAGGACAGGTTTTACGGATATCCCTGCTTCAGCACAGGTGGCTCAATCAGTGGCTCAGTCTTTGACTGAGCCACTGATTGAGCCACCTGTGCTGAAGCAGGGATATTCTTAAAACCTGACCTGTTGGGGTGGGGGGTCTTGAGGGCTGGAGTTTGCCACTCCTGCAGTAGATCACTCTCTTCCTTTGCTTGTCTTGTGCTGGGGTCTGCACCTGCATTGTACTGCAGGCTTCTTTGTTAAACAAGGTGTTAACATGACATAAAACGCTAATCTGCAGTGCTAACTATTTGCATCATCTGCCATCCAGTTCCCCAATGACCTTTCAAATTCTGGTAAAGAACTGTGGGGAAAAAAATTAAAAAGACGCCTCCAAGGTGCACCAAGGCTTGCACTATAAACGACTGTAATTACGCCACTGTCGGAGCGCGGTCTCTTATTAATGTGAGTGCAGAATTACAGCATACACTAAATCAATATGGCTGGCAAGGTTTGGGGATTATTTGCAGTGTTTTCTTTTTTCTTTGAAAACACTCACGAAGCTGCTGCACACTTTGCGTAGGTATCTCTGCAGGGTTACACGAAGGGCAATGGATGCAGATACAGTAACTTGCTAAAGAAGCCATTTGTGTGTGATAGTAATGTTTTTGTATCCAACAATAACATATGCTGTATTGTTGTACGCTTACATCCACCCCTTTTTTACAGAAATGTAACTTTGCACCCGTGACAAATCTGCCATGTTGATTGAGTGCCCAGATATGGAAACAGTAGTATCTATTCCACATTAATGGCGCCCTCCAGTCCAGTCCCAATCCTGTGAGAGCCCGTCATTTATTCCTCTTCTGCACCTTAATTCCTTTGGCAGTTACCCTTTAGGCCATGAGAATACCTGTCACAACCTTTAGCCTGGGTGCGTTGTTTGGGGATTTGGCCTACAGAAGATATTTAGAGAGGGTCATCTATAAAAAGTTTGCCAACTGCAAACCTGGGGCAAAACAGGGGCATAAAAAGAACCGGAACTCTCACAAGAGAAAATTCCATTTGGTTTCCCCCTTTAGTTCTCCTGTGACATTCTCCGACATCACACTGGCTGGCCCGCTGGGGGCCCCTGGGACATTGTGAGAACATGAGGACATTCTTGCTCCCTTTCTAGTGGAGGTCACATTCACCACTTTCAGGGAAGAGTGTGCACGGTCTGAAGAAAGGAGGGCCCTTATTTTTTCATTCGCATTATCACAGGACACGTTGAGACCACATGAATATGGTCCCATTCCCAGAAGTCCACCACTGAATGGGTCAAAGGACCCATGGGATTACTGTCGCAATCCCAATCTGCCATGGAAAGGGTTAATGAGAATGTTTTCCTTAATAAATCTAAGGCAGCTTTTTGCCCCAATTTTGAAGTTGGGGGACCTTGATAAATAGCCCCCGTACACCTGACCACATGCGGTGACTCTGCCAAACATAGACACAGAAAACTACAGTAGCGCAACACAACTTTCTGCTCCGACGGTTGGTTATGACTTTAGGTAATTATTATACGATTGTGACCCTAGTCCTGTCTCCATGTGAAATGTCACAAGCTTCCCTAGTCCTTTCCATGTGACATGTCACAAGCTTCCCTAGTCCTGTTTCCATGTGACATGTCACAAGCTTTTCCAAAACTTGTCACCGAACATAAGACAATTGAAAATCAAAAGTGCGTTTTGTAACAAGTTACACCAAAAACATAACACAGGAAATATCAAAAAGCATATCTTGAATTCTGTTGCTGCATGTCCTCCCATGAGGATATATTATGTATTTACAGATTAGGAAAGTGGTTCCACCCACCCAGTCTTTGTGCTGTGAAGCAAAACCAATTAGTTTTGAGTGCATAACACGGTGGGGGGAAAACAATGTACTGTACAGTCGTTTTGCAAAACGGTTACCAGCTCGGTAATAGCAATGAAAAAGCAACTTAAAAGAAATCATTTCTCAAGAGTTGCTCAAGATGTGCATGCATCAAAATTGGAGGAAAGCAATTCTACAGTCTCGAGTAAACATTGTCAGCGAATTGAGTGGAATTTCTTCCTGTAATTTAGTCCCTGCAGTCAGATGTGTGTGATTTACTGCACAAGTTTACAATCTCGGTGCTTAGGAGTTATAATTCTGTTTATGGCACGTTTGGTTTTAGAACTCCAATTAACTTCTTGCCCTAGTGTTGCCTGTTTCATTTGCTACAGGCACTTTTCAAGAATCTTTATTCTTTATTGTGCCGTGGTGTAATAACAATAACCATTCCAAATGAACTATACATATAAATAATGTATGTACAGGTGTGTTGCAAAGAAATATGAAAAAAGTTGAGCACTCACCAGGTGGTTAAGGAAAAAAAAAGCAGAGTGTATTAACACATTTCCACATAAAGTTTCTACTCAAGAGATATATACTTTCCGTAAACAACCGCATTGCTGGGTGATAAAGCCTCAGGAAGACTTGATATGGGAGTGTATTTCATTTTTTTTGTTCACCCACGTGTATCACAAATCAATTGTACCCATGGTTACTGCATCACACAAAGGAGCACAATGTAGAGCAGTGCGTTTATATTTATTTAATTTGTGGTGTGCTGGTAAACAAATAATTTATAGATATTGCTTCTGAATGGCCTTTGGATGCTGGGGAACTCGGCTTTATTTTCACAGTGTAAAGAGACATTAAATATCTGCTGGAAAAGCTCCCATTTTTGTTTCTGAAGCACAGTGACTGTGAGGACAATTCTAGAGCCCAGCGTTTTAACTCCAGTGTTACCTTAATTACCGAGGACACGGACATTCAGATTAGCTGGATGTGGCATTGTGTGATTGTGGCATTCAGTTTGTTATTCAGCAGGCCACATTAGCAGCAAATCCGGCTCGCGGATTAAACATTTTCTCCACAGGATTGTTCTGTTTGCAATTCAATATAACTAATATAAACACTAATAGATCATGCATTTGTGTGGGAAGAATGACCGTGTGATGCTTTTCTATATCTTTGTCTCAACACATTTCCTCTCTGTTTAGGAGCTGGGAAAAGATCCGTGGTCCCGGATTTTCGTCTCAGCCCCGAGGTGACCTGTGGGTTGTATGGCGTTAATGCTAATCGTGATAGGGGTTGTGGATTTTGACTGACTCCTACATGTTAGCATTAATACCATATGATGCCTCTTACCAGAATTCACATGGAACAAACTTCAGCTGTGGATGGACCCAGACTGCAGCATACATGAGTCACCTTTCTGGGAAGAACGCCCTGTGAGATACATATAGAGTTATGTGCCGGCCTGGCGAGAGTTTATATGCGGTGTAAGATTTACTTTTAGTGGTTACTTATCTCAACCCTTACTATAAATTCCATACGATGTTTGTGACAGAATCAATTAATACTTGCTGGTTTCTATGCAAATATAGATAAATGAAATGTAGAGGGTGATATCTTATTCCCGTACCATTCTCGCAATAGGCAAGAAGAAACTGTGCTTAAAAACAAGAAATATACAGAAATTGCTGTCGCAAAAGCCGGAGAAACAATGGCTTGTTATAGTTACACGTGTACACGTGAATATTCCGTTTACATCTAATTTGCTTTAATGCCATTACATATTGATTAATTACCACCATAAATGTTTTAATAGTTGTTTTGCTGAATGCCATCTAAGTCATTATATGGGGGAGGGGGGCGGGTTACAAGAGAATTACCGTGACATTTTTTTTTCTTCTTTCAAACACTTGAATACTGTGCAGTACAATGTGGGGAAATAAAAAGACAGTGGAAAACATAGATGTAGCCAATTACAGGAAGAATGGTAAGGAAGTCTTTGTCAGATGACCTTACACAATAATTAGCAGCAGGGAATAAATAGAATGGTACAGGTAGCAGGTACAGTACGGAGTGTCTGCTCAGGATGTGTCAGCGGCAGTGGCATGATATAGCTCTAACCTTTCCCTCTCACGGCGAGTATCACTTGGCTGCCGTAGTTCTAAGGTAAGTGCACATTTAAAGGTACCTGCAAAAAATATTTTAGCACAACACAGAATGAGTATTGTGCAGGTCTCCTTATAATTCATAAAATAAGCATTTAGGCCAATATTTACTAAGAGTTGTTATTCTATAAGATATGTGCCGGCACCAGAAGGCACTTTAGGCCTTATTTACTAAGCAATGCTACTCTCTAAGACGGACTCCATCAGGGCTCCTCATGGCCCATAAGGGGACCTTAAGGACGGGGTGCGCAAACATGGGGGGGGGGAGATTTTCTGTGGGAGGCGTGGCTGTTGCAGACGCCCTACGCTCTTCTGCGGTCACGTGACGTCGCATTGCCATGGCAATGCCGGAGCCGAAGAAAGGGGGTGGGCGAGCAGGGGGAGAGCAGGCAAGGGGGCGCAGACTGAAAAGTTTGATCATCCCTGCTAAGGTGTCTTACAAAGTAGCCATCCGTAATAAATATGGTCATGGGAATGGGTTGGAAGGGGTTGCGGTGTACCACTATCGGAAAGTGTCTTATGGCAGAACGCTGCTGAGTAAATATGCCCCTTTTATCCCACAGCTTCATCACAATTACAACAGTATATATCAGGGAATGATAGACACACTGAAAGTGTTCATATTCTACAAATATACAAACAGATTTCCCAGAACTGTGGCTACTGAAGAATAAAAGGAAATGCTCATTATGTTTTTTTGAAAGGTTTTATTAGCCTAATCACAGGGGGTTATAATGGGACACACAGGACGGGCTCCATTCTCAGTAACATCATCTGATGTACAGCGAGGGTCGCAATCACGGCCAGATTAATAGCAGCTATTGTTCATCTCAATAATTATTGACAAATAAAACAATAAGGTACGTAATACAATCATTAAGAGCACTTTAAAAAGTACATGCGGTAAATCTGTTCACATTTAATTTATGGTTATAGATACTTTATTCACATTCAGGAAAAATGCAGATTCCATGTAATTGCAACAGTTGATAAAAATGTATATTAGTTTGGTTCATATAGACCAGGGGCGGCCAACTCTAGTCCTCAAGAGCTACCAACAGGTCAGGTTTTCAGAATATCCCTGCATCAGCACAGGTGACTCAATCAGTCCCTGCTTCAGAATAGGTGGCTCAATCAGAGGCTCAAAGACTGAGCCTCTGATTGAGCCACCTGTGCTGAAGCAGGGATATCCTGAAAACTGAACCTGTTGGAGGGGGGTCCTGAGGACTGGCGTTGGTTACACCTGATATAGACACACCTAACAGAAATGATTACAAAGAGTTTATTTGCGTGTCCATAGGTACATATGCCTTATATGTCCAATGAGATATTTAGCTATACATGTGTATTCCTTGTATGTCATTAGGTGTAATGGTTTAAGGACCTATTTTCTTGTATGCCTATAATTAGAAGTCATGCTGTAAGTGTGTATTTTACATTTCTAATCCTTGTACTGATGAAAGGACCAACACATGGCAAAGTTCTATAACACAGGGGGGCTCAACTGCAGTCCTCAAGACCCCATAACTGATCAGGTTTTCAGGATATCCCTGCTTCAGCACAGGTGGCTCAATCAGAGGCTCAGTCTGAAGCTGGGATATCCTGAAACCTGACCTGTTGGTGGCCGTTGAGGACTGCAGTTGATCGTCCCTGCATATGCTGTAGCTTTAGAGTATGTGGTTTGCTGCTTGTCAAATTCTGCCACCTGCTGTAGCAGAGCCTAAATGTTTTTAGTTGAATTTAGCATTTTTGTTAGAAATTGCCTTTTTTTTCTATGAAATGCGTCATATTTGTGAAGTGATTTTTCAACTTTGGCGTATTCTGCATTAATAAAATAAATAGACTGAAGGTGATGGAGGAAAATATACACGGGAAAACGACACACAAAGCAAGCCGCACATTTGTTTAATACATGGACCTGCACCAATAGGCAAATGTAACTCCCATTTGCCCCATAAATCCCTCATCTGGTCGCAGGCAGACGCAGGCACACCATGAAAATGCTGCAACTAAGATTAATGCAATAAACGCTGCCTGGTGCAAATATTTCAGCACGAGCTGCGACAAAACCTTCTGCCGTTGACACATAGCGCTCAATGTTTAACTCACAAGTTAGAAATCGTTATGTTTAATACATATCAGGAAGATTTGTATGGTTCGCTTATACTTTAGTTCCTGCATTACAGGCATATTCCTGATCATCTCCCACACTTTCTACATGTCAGTGTAACCCCCTAAACCAGGGATTCTTGACTTCAGTCCTCAAGACCCTCAACAGGTCAGGTTTCCGTGTATATCCCTGCTTCAGTACAGGTGTCTCACTCAGAGACGCAGTCTTTTTAAGGATATCCCTGCTGCAGCACAGGTGGCTCAATCATTGTGAGCCACCTGTGCCGAAGTAGGGATTTCCTGAAAACCCAACCTGTTGGGGTCTTGAGGACTGGAGTTGAGAACCCCTGCCCAAAACTATTATTTTTTTAACAAACTGCCTTTTCTTTTCCACCCTGTAAAATTTTTGTCATTGTAGAACAGCAGTGGAACTGGGTTACTGAGGCGCTCCCTAAGTTATACACACTGTATTGTTTTTACAGAACTGATAACAAAACATCAATAATCAAATCAGGCCAAAAATAGTGAATACAAAATGGTAATAAGGATAATATACAAGCCCTTAGTATCGCACTGCTTCACCTGGACATCTGATTGAAGCACAAGCGCTGACCACAAACTATACCATTTCCATTCATTCTAGAGCAGTCACTTTCCTATGTCTAAAAAATATCAGCGGCTACTTTTTTAGGAGCCCTGAAAACCGCTTGCGCTCATGGTTCCTTTAAGATAGGTTTCAGCATTCAGCCCTGAGAACTGCAACATCCATGATGAGTGGTCTATTTTGCGACATCCATTGCAATTTTGCACCCAAACCTATTGGATGACGCTAGCATGGTTGAGCACAGATTACAATTCTGCATCTACAAGCTTGTTATTCCCGTGCTGCTTTTGGTGATGTTAATAAGGATGTAGTCTCTGAACGTCTGCTTATACAGCCATGCGAAGAATGCCCCACTCCTTCCTCTGAAAAATGTTAATGCTGTCTATGACTGGGGTTCATACGTAATATAGACCCCGACATGATAGCGTTACCACGTTCAGATGGTACATGGTCATCGTGGGTGTACGGGAGGGTGAACAACAACAATGTATCAGCATCCACTTTGAATAAAATATTACAGCTGAAAACAAGTATGCTTTTATTCCTAATCAATGCGTCATTGTCCTCTAAGTCACTATAGAACAAAGTGTACTCACATAGAAAAGCTACCCCACATCACCTCGCCACATTTCTGAAACTCGCCTACGAAGCCATTAATCAATGTGACGTGAACCAGTGTAGAGCCGATTTGTTACAGAACTCAATGTAAAAGTGTAAACACAACTTCAAGGTTATTTGGAAATGGCCCTTATTCTACAGGCTGTGAAGACCTCTTCCTTGTGCTGGAAAAGATTGCAGTCCCGTTAATTTGAATGGATTCGCCATCACAAGTAAAACGTATTTATAGCATATGGAGTAGATTATATTTTCACACCATGTTGTTGTAACGATCTAGTACATGGCATTGGTACCAGTGGGAGACTTGTAGCTTCACCCCCGTAAGTAGAGGCCTCAGGACCACGAGACACCGTTCTGAATGTTCAGGTACAATGAATGCTCACTGAAGCAGCTTGCAACCCTGCCTTCCTGCCAGAGACATTGAAACAACAGGACTTGTTTTCTTAATCATATTGTATACTTTAAACACTTCATATTTGGTTCTTCATTGTAAGAAGGGCCTTTTGACATTGGTTGAAGGATAACAGATTTGTGGTAAATGTATTTCACGCTGAAGAGAGAAGAATGACCAGCGCAATCACACAGGTTCTAGTACTAGGGCAAATCTTCCGGCTAGTTGTTCGTGGCTTTGACAGGATTGCAGTTTAGCACAATAACGTCCACAAAGAGAAATCGTTTTAGTCGTATAACGGTTTGGTTCACCCAAGGCCGAGTTAAGTTTAATAAGTGGCGACGAAGCAATCAAATCTCTAGGGATTATGTACAAACGATAATAATAAATCAACCAAATTACTTTTAAAGATATGACCAACCGCTGCTTAGTTGTGCAGAATGGATATTATATATACCGTATGATACAAGATTAGCTAGGATGAGATATTAGATAAGAAGATATGGCTAAGAGGTAGAATAAGTTTAGTCAAATGGTAGGAATGGTCTGCAGCATGGGATCAATATTTATTTGTAAGAAATACAAAATCTCATGAGTTAGGGAGCAGTTTTGTCAACCATCAATGGAATACAGTAGAGACCCAAGAATCACTGATTATTTAAAGGTGCACTCCCATCCAATTAAGCATTTACCGCAACCTTCTCTCCCAATTATGACCAACCATTCTCTGCCAAAGGTCCCTTCGCTGTTACTCTCTCACTATACCCCCCAGCCTCTTCTTTCATTATACCCCTTGCACTTTCCCCCACTGTCCCCGAAGAGTCACTGTTCTGTGAGGCCCAAATCTTAGACCAGTGATTTTCAAACCTCTTCTACCCGAAGGGCCCAAAGCCACACCAGGTTTCTGAGACAACCACCTAGCATTCTATTCATATGGAAATTTGCTGCATTCACCGACGTACGCACTGGCACTTCCTAAGACATGGTATGACTCTTGGTCCCTGAGAAGGTTCAAGAATCCCTGTCAGACAATTCTACAGGGCTTCACAACACAATAATATGACTCCCATCCTTCTAACTGTTCTGAAACAGATGTGTGGCAATTGGCAGCTCCCAAAGGTGGAAAATAAGGCTTTCCGAATAAAAATAAAAAAAGCCTTTAGTTAATGAACTGCCACTGTACAAAGAGACACTGATACCCCTTTGAGCAGTATTTTAAAAAAAAGGTTACAGATCATTGGTTAGCCCTCTCCCACTGTACTAGTGTACTTCTAGAGGCCACATACTCGGCAAAAACACGCGTAAGAACTTGATATCATATTTTTTTTAAAAACTTAAAGGCTTTATCAAATCTAACACTCAAATATTTTCCAGAGAAAATCTAATGGAATTGAGGGTGACTCATGGAAAGTATGAGAATATAGTGAAAGGGCAGCAGTTATATGGAACAGCCCTGTGCAGACGTTATACAGACACCTACAATAAAGGTCAAGACAAGGCCCTACACCATCTCTAATACAGGGTAACCAAGGACTGTCCAATGCTCAAGGACAAAGAAGTGCACTACAATGGTAGAATGTATATGAGCATTGCTTGTAGACAGGATTAATATCGACACTAAATATATTCGAGGCCACAGCTCTAATAACCTTATCCCCTAATGTTAAACAGCTAGGTTTTATCTGCAGAGGTCTCATAACAGCATCAACATCTGTAACATTACTCACTTACAGTACATTGGGCCCAAAACAGAATACTTTGGAAATTGCCCGGTGTGTCTCTAATGCTGACTCTGCATGGAGTATCGGAAGCTCCGTCGGCGCTCGGCGGCGCTTAGATGACGTCACTGAGTGGCGCCGCACCAGTAGATCTCCGTCACCAGAGCCGAT
Organism: Ascaphus truei; assembly: GCF_040206685.1. Taxonomy (NCBI): domain Eukaryota; kingdom Metazoa; phylum Chordata; class Amphibia; order Anura; family Ascaphidae; genus Ascaphus; species Ascaphus truei. Next base: position 35,734,593 of record NC_134485.1, on the reverse strand, counting down.
TAAAGCAGAGAGGAGGGGGCATGTTAGCCTTGAAACACGTTGGAATTTTCTATTTTTATCTGATCTTTTAACTAAGTATACTAGTTCCCCTCCTCTCTGCTTTAATCGGCTCCGGTGACGGAGATCTACTGGTGCGGCGCCACTGTGACGTCATCGAAGTGCCCCCGAGCACCGACGGAGCTTCCGATACTCCATGCGGAGTCAGCATTAGAGACACACCGGGCAATTTACAAACCCTGCTGGAAGGGACATTACCTTTGGAACTTTTCACCCCCTACTGCTGCCTACTGATGAGGCGTTATCAACAACATCACTAAACGCCAACGGAACCGCCAGCTTCACACGCGGAGTACATGCTCTGAAAGTACAGACACGTTGGTGATTTCTGGACTACATATCCAGCCTGTTGCTGATCCCTGAGGCTTCTGATCCCCATGTGATGAGGCGTATGTGTAACATTATCCCATGATATGCTGTTTTTAATCTATTTTGATGTACGCAGATTACTTTACCTTGTCATTTAATATAATTTTTTGATTTAATACACTATGAGCGTTGTGCGCTGTTTTCTTTTGTCTAAAGGTCATTACACTTTGTTCATATTACCTGACCTCTCTGCAGCCTTTGACACTGTGGACAACAATCTTCTCCTTCACATTCTCCATACTCTTGGTATCCGTAACAGAGCTCTATCCTGGATCTCCTCTTACCTCTCCCATTGTACTTTCAGTGTCTCGTTTGCTAACACCTTCTCCTCTATCAATCTCTCTGTGGCGGTACCCCAGTCCTGGGAAGTCTTCTCTCTTTACACACTCTCTAAGGTTAACCTTATCACATATCTAGGATTCAAGTATAACCTCTATGCTGATAACACTCAAATTTACTTTTCCACCCCATGACCTTATACCTTCTGTATAGGCCAGTCCCAATGTCTTTCTGCTATATCATCCTGGATGGCCCTCCACAGACAAACTTAATATGTCCAAGATGTAGCTCCTTATACTTCCTCCCAAGCCTGGCCATACTGTCCCTTCCACATTACTGTTAGCAGCACTATCATACACCAGTATCACAAGCTTCTCACTATACAACTGCCCAACTTGCCTTCTGCTCAAGGATGTCTTCTGTCTACCCCTTTGTATCTAAAGCCCTCTCCTGCCTAAAACCTCTCTCCCTCACTGTCCCACACCTCTGGAATGCCCTTCCCCTCAATATCCGACTGGCACCCTCTCTATCCACCTTTAAGACCTATCAAAAAAACACACCACTTAACTGCTCCACTGGCTGATACTTTACATCTCAGATGCACAGACCTTGACTCCTTGCATACAAACTTACCATTATACTCTCCTACTTTCTCTGAAAGTTCTCCCTAATTACCACTTAGATTGTAAGCTCTTCAGGGCAGGGACTCCCTTTCCCATTATTACTTTCATGTCTGAAGCGCTTATTCCCATTATGTGTTATATTATTATGCTACGTGTATTATTGAAGCGTTATGTACCTGGATGGCGCTATATAACTAAAGATAGACAAAACTCGCGTACAAAGCAGCATTACAACGCCCCCTCCTCAGTATGTGGTGAGTACAGTACACATTTGCCTACTTTTTTTTGTGTTCCATTTTCAATTGACACCATTATTTTTTGCACACAGGAGCGCTACTGTTTTTTGCCGAAACTGCCAGGAGCATGTGAGTTTAAAAACAAAAATCCGTTTCTGTTTTTTCTTTGCGTTCTGATCCTATGTTGTAATATTTTACTACACCTAATAACGAAATGAAACACTCGCCCCAAAACGTTGAATCCCTGGAAGTATACTACAGATGTTCTCAGTATGAAGATGAGAAATCAGTTCTGTAGTATTAGATACTTATTACTTTTTTTTTTTTTTTAAATTCAACTCAATGCCGTGTTTTTTTATGAGTTTTAATGTACTTTGATTTCTATAGCAGGTTTTAGCACCTCCACAGCAGTGCAAGACATTTACAACACTTTCCTGTTTGTGATCATTTGTTGCCAATGTTCCAAGCAGTTTCATCTATAAACTGTAACAATAATGTTACTTTAGTAATATAAAAATGCATTGTAGCTGCTGAGTTACACTGACTGACGGATTGATTTGAAACCGAAAGGCAGCTGTTTAGTGAACCCTGGGAAAAACAGGATTTTGCCCATCAATCACAGGAGAACCAATGGATCGGTTGCTTAGGTAATTCGTTTTCAATAAAAAGTAATCAAACGCTGAACACACACACACACACACACACACATATATAGTCAAATAGAACAGTTGGCACTCCTTAGGTGCCAATAGGCTGTAGGTGCTTGCCCCATATGGATAATATAGACATACGTTACCGTTCCAAGGTCTGGTAAAGCAAGAGCCAGCACTCAATTGTAGAAAACTTCACAAAGTGTATTGGTGAAAATAGTGGTACATCAAGAACCCAACGTTTCGGTCCTCCAAAATGGGACCTTCCTCAGAACGTTGGGTTTCTTGATGTACCACTATTTTCACCAATACACTTTGTGAAGTTTTCTACAATTGAGTGCTGTCTCTTGCTTTACCAGACCTTGGAACAGTAACGGATGTACGTACGGACATATATATATATATATAATCAAAAAATAAATAGATGATACCGTTCTGTGGCTAACGAAATGCTTTTATTTGTGCGAGCTTTCGAGATACACTGATCTCTTCTTCCGGCGATGTTACAATGAATGAAGCAAAAGGTATACTTAAAAACAGTTAAGTATACATTTTGCTTCATTCATTGTAACATCGCCGGAAGAAGAGATCCGTGTATCTCGAAAGCTCGCACAAATAAAAGCATTTCGTTAGCCACAGAACGGTATCATCTATTTATTTTTTGATTATTGAAGCTCGGCTAACACGGTACTGATACCTCTACATGAATATATATATATATATATATATACACAAAATGTAAGATGCTTGGACTGCCTCTAACTTCCTCAGCAGTTGTGCAAATGTGCTTCATTAAATGGATCTTAAATGATCTGCTCAAAGACATTTTTGCTACATATTCTCAAAAGTTTACATGGCTCGGTAATGTAGCAAAATGCGACATATGCACCTTTCATATACAGTATGGCAACATATATAGCTCTGTGCAAATGTCTCCAATATGTGCTTCGCCTGATATGCCAAGAAAATGTATATTCTTTAGCGAAAAAAGTGTCTTCAAACACACAGCACTGGGAGAGCGCATAACATACTTGAGAAATAATCACTTTATTGATTGATCATGCTCACGAGTTCTGTTTTCAGTTCATCTTTGAAGAAGAGGACATCAAGTTGACAACACTATGGAACAAGTAAAAATAGGAGTACCCTAAAATGACTTTTAGCATGATAGATTCCCGGCAAGACTGCAGCGTTGACGCCGCTTTATGCCCCATTTCAAGGCATCAATCCGGCAAAACAATTATTTCAAAACTATCCAAGTCAGATTTGATCAATATCTGTAAATGTTAATGTTTTACTAACGGACACACTTGTAGGTCCCAAAAACACGGACGCAGATTTGGAACAAAGTAACGGGTATTTATTGCCGATTGATTAAAGCCTAGAGCTGGGGTGGCCAACTCCAGTCCTAAAAGGGCTACCAACAGGTCAGGTTTTCAGGATATCCCAGGTTCAGCACAGGTGGCACAATCAGTCCATGCTTCAGCACAGGTGGCTCAATCCGAGGCTCAAAGACTGAAGCTGGGATATCCTTAAAACCTGTCCTGTTGGTAGCCCTTGAGGACTGGAGTTGGCCACCTCAGCCCTAGAGAATACAAACAGTAGCTAAGGATGAAATTGCATAAAGTGAAACAGCTGCCCATTTAAGAGATCCCTGCGTGTAATCCAAACATTCTACTAATGCCAATTTAGAACTACAGGGCACATTCAGAACCAGCAATGCCCCTCTGCCCTCCCCCAAAGAAGTGAACCTATTAGATCATGTTGTGCTTTTAAAATCACTGTTTATCAATTTCACCAGTTTATTTCACTGGCATCAGATGTCAACGTGACAGCCATTTTAACCTTCCGGTCAACCAAATTGTCAGCTAATGATGCCTCCCCCGGATTAAACAGAAGTGAAAAAAGATGGAGCCGCTCATTTATTTATTAATATTTATTTATTTTATGGTGCTTAGAACAGATTGCAGATTTAAAAAAAAACAAAAAACAGAGGCTTGCATACATTGTACAAGGAGAATCTGGACAAGATAATTTTATCGTCAGTTAACGGTAATAAAAAAAAAACGTATGAAAATAAAAAGTTTATGCTGCAGATTCCAGCTGTTGGTTTTGTTCCTCTGTGACCTGTGAAAAAATTATTTGGTTAGCATATTTTACCAAGTGAAATGCTAGAAGTTGAGATAACACATTCATGTGGTGAGTTATACCGTCCCATTCCCTGCCAAAAAATGTGCAGCAGGCTGGGCAGCACACAGGGGGCTGAGAGGTGTATAAACGCAAAGAAAAGCTGGCACCCTCCCAGCGGAGATCAGGAAAACTCAACCCCTGAGTCTTGTTAACCTGCAAAGTGTACGCCAGCTTTGGCCAACCGGTCTTTTTTTTTCTCTTAATAAACTTTTTCTTTACATTGTTTTAAAGGAGCAATCCAAGCAATAGCCTACTTGTGTGGTTTTTTTTTATTATTATTATTTTAATAATTTTTGTAGTATTAGATTTTACTTACTACCTTTCTTTTATTTTTAAATTCAACTCTTAATGCCATTTTTAATGAGCTTTGATATACTGATCATCCTTTGATCTCTATAGCAGGTTTTATTAGCACAAATACCCAGCAGTGTAACATCAAAGTGTAACATTTAAGTGTGTGGCAGAGTTAATTTTGGAGTTATAATCTCTGGATGTTTTCTTTCCATATCTTTAATCATTGATGCATTCTGAATATCTGGTCTAACATTCTGACTTATTTCTTCAAACAGGTATGTGTGAGCTGGATTCTACTATCAATTGCTACAGATTGTAAAATGTATTAATATTGGTACAGTATGTGTGAAGTGGATTCTACTATCAATTTGCAAGATCTTAAAATTGAATTAACAATTTGGTGTGTCTTAGTTGATTAGGCAGACCCCTCCCTTAATTATTAGTCAATGTGGCTGTATTTTAGATTACTTACGGCAGGATACTTTGGCTGTGAGCCATATGGCTGTGTAACATTTAAGTGTGTGGCAGACTTAATCTTGGAGTTGAAATTGGAGGTGAAGATTTGAGGAAGATCTGGACTCTGAACAACAATTTTACAACTGTGAGAACTTTACTTTCTAAAAGCTGTGATTAATTGTACGCTTCCTATCCTCCAATAACTGGCCAGTCTCTCCTCCTGTATCACTATGCCCCCCCTATTTATTTTTCTGTTTACGGTTTCCTCACTCCTTTGTGAGCATTTCTGTTCTCTACTCTCCACTCCCCACTGCACATCCCCACTCCCCACTGCACCATTATTTATACACCTCTCTCCCAACAACTTCTTTACCCCTCAATAAAAAACACCCACACAAATCCTCTATTCACACCCTCTATCTACTCCTTCCTGCTGCTGGGGATCTCCCCTAAGCCTGAACCCAGACATACACACCTGATCTTACCCACGCCTCCCTGCCATCTCTTCCCCTGTAAATGGTGTTAACCTTTTCATTTAACACTGACCAACCTTAAAACTTGCCCCACAAAATCAAGCATCCCAATAGCCTGCACTCATGGCTATTGTCCCACAGTCACTTATACCACCCATTGTGGCCAAGCACACCCATCTACAGCAATTATTCCCTCACCTGCTATCTCTGTAAGTTTCCCCTCAAACCTCTTAGATTGTAAGCTCTTCGGGGCAGGGATTTCCTTTCCCATTGTCTGATTTTTTGCTGCACTTATTGTATTTTTAAAATTCCCTGTACTGTATTCTTTGTGAAGCGCCGAGTACACTTTTGGCGCTATATAAATAAAGACATACAATACAATACAGTGCAAGATCTTTGTAACACTTTCCTGTTTGGGATAATTTGTTGCCAATATTCCCAGCAGTTTGAGCTGCAAACTGTAAAAATAGATAATGTTACCTTAGTAATCCAAGAATACATTGTAGCTGCTGCGTTACACTGACTGAAACTGAAAGGTAGCCATTTAGTGAACCCTAGGAAACAGGCTTTTGCTGATCGATCACGGGAGAACAAATCGATCGGCAGCTTAGGTAATTAGTTTTCAATAACGTTAATTAAATGCTGCATATTTCAAAACAAAAAAAAAGGATTCTGTTAAAAAAAAAATTAAGATGCTTGGATTGCCTCTTTTAAAAGGTTTAATCATTTATAGTTTTAGACGTCATCTCAGAAGAAACAAAATCTGGATTACTACAGATGTAACAATATACTAAACAAACAGAAAGGCCACCCACAACATACAAAATGACCCAACATATAGTACAATACTTCAGTGCAAATCTGCTCGTAAGGGTCATTTAGTTAAACCCTTTCGTCAAAAGGTTATAAGCCTGCAGCCACTTCACGGCATGACCAATCCGCAGGTCCCAACACTACCTGGTAAAACCCTCATGTATATTGAACATATTACACAGACAGCACTGGAAAGAGTAAGGAACCTTTAAAAAAGCAATCCAAGCGGGCAATTTATTTATTATTTTTAACATAGAGCTGAAACATATTAATTTCAGCCCTGGGGACCCCCTGCTTCCCGAGATACATCCATCCATAGGGGTTTCTGGTATCTCTCTGCCTTTTAAAGCCCCTGGTTACGTGGGCCAATAGGAAGCCACACCGCATAACGTCACAGGTTTCCATCTGCCCGCAGGGTGCGGGATCTTTGAAAAGCAGCCATTATGTGATCCTGCTAATTGAGCGGCTACTGGCACCCCCTGCGGAGGTCTATATCAGGGGTCACCGGAGCAGAGATGAATGGGGTGCAGCTCCGGAGACCCCCTGCTTCAATCCCTTGTTAAAAAAAAACCAGGAAAACATGGAAGGTTCATCTTTACATCTTAATTTTAAAAACAGAGACACGTAAGCCTGGTACTGTACCACTTGTTTTTCTTTTAATTAAGTAATAATCCCCGAAGAACAGGGCATTACTGGCCAATAATACACACTTTTGTATAGTTAAATAGATTTTTTTATTAAAATAAAATGGTAAATACATGAAACCACCTCTATATACGCTTACACTGCAGATATCTATATCACACACTGCCGCCCCTCTGTACACACACACACACAGCAGCTCAACAGACACAAACTGCTGCTACACACACACACACACACAACAGCACACCACACACAGCAGCTCTACACACACACACACACACACACAACAAAGCAGCTTTATACACACAAACTCTGCTGCTACACACACATGCTACACCCATAAACACTGCTGCTGACACTGACACACACACACACAACAGCTCTACACACACACAAACTGCTGCTACACATACAACAGCACAACACACACACACACACACACTGCAGCCACAATAAAAAATGCAGCCACTTACTAAACTTTGCACCCCCCCCCACTTCTACACACAACACAGCACCTCTACACATACCACTGCACCTCTATACACAACATACACACACACACACACACACACACACACCACCTCTATACACAGCACCTATACACACAACATACATACACACACACACCACCTCTATACACAGCACCTCTACAAACACACACAAACTGCTGCTACACATACATGCTACACCCATAAACACTGCTGCTGACACACACACAGCACCTTTACAGATATACAACACACACACACACACACTGCAGCCACAAAGAAACTGCAGACAGCCACTTACTTATTTGCTTTGCAGACTCCCCTGCCCCCCCCATCCCCCACCAAATCAACTGAATCTGCTCAGAAAATCTCAGTCAGCTCGGGAGGGGGAGGAGTCGACCCGTGGCTGATACGTCCTGACCAATCCCCTGCCCTGTCTCAGAGCTGTTACTTCAATCAGACGAATCTTAAACACATTGAAAACTACACATTCTGCTGCTTAAATTCCGGGCATTACTGATTATCCAATCAGAGAGCAGGGTTTTCAATAATGCCCTGAATTTTACTGCTTTAGCCTATAATACATTATTAATCCCTTCACTGCCAGAGGTGTCAGCAACACGTGCCACTAGTGGCACCGCCAGCAGCAATGCGTGCTTGTGTGGATGCTCACAGAAGCAGGTTGCACTTGATACGGATTCCCGTCTATGATTAATATTAGCTCAAAAATGTAACAAAATATTAAAGCGGCAACATACAAATGCCATCTACAAATAGCACACTATCAAATATTACAGGAGAGGTCCCTTCTTAATATATTATATTTCAACACTTTTGCAAGTTAAAGTCTACATCTGGATTTGTTAAGGCCTTTTTCATCTAGTTTAAAACCTGTATTATTTTGCCCTGAGTTATGTCCCCCTTAAATATTTACTGCTCATTAAACAAACGGTAAAATATAAAATGTTTGTCTAAATTTAGCATAGGTTGAACTTGATGGATTTACGTCTTTTTTCAACCTCATCTACTATGTAACTAAAATCATAGTAAGGGTATGGTTTTCCCTTATCGAGGGCTATTTTGTGGGTGAACCCAAAGGAGCGGCATTCTGGCTCCCTTCTTAGAGAGCAACAAGACGCTGCATATCGGGATTAGGAAATGATTAGGAATGGGGACAGGACACTAACTGGGACTGGACAAATATTTTTCTGTCACACTTCTTTATTTAAGCCGATCTATTTTAGTGTAGATTTAAATCGTTTTTATTCTTTGCTTAGGATTATCGCACCCTACAAAACACCAATGTCCGTATCGATATAAAAATCGTATTTATTCATTACACATAATGGTTTGCAGCACTGGAAAGGTGAGCTGTATTACAAACACTATGCGACAGTCTGGGGCTCAGTAACAAATCTTACGTTCTAATTTCCAATTGTGTGTTTCTGACACACGGTAATGAGACACGATGAACGTGTAAGGCGTTTCTCACTGGAATCTCTCTGAAACAATGTACTAACCACTTACTGCTCCCTCCTAATACCACGGAATAAGCATTACTGCATTCATTAGCCAACTGTTTTGATAGTGACACTCCAATGAAACTCCAGTCTGCTTTTGTCTACCACCGGAGACATTCGTTATTTGGGCAATTATATTTTCTTATTCTGTCTGGTACAGTAAATGTGCTTTCTTACACTGTTTTCCACTGCAGTATGGTTTAATTAGGGTTTTTCATTAACCCTATTGCTACAGATTGGTGTCACACTCCTAGCCAATAAATGTTGCAGGCTTCCCCTGGAAGAAATGGAGCTAAATGTGTCTGTACATTGAAATGTATGTAGCAGAGGTAAATGTTGTAATCTTACCAGTCTCTGCGACCTTTTCCGCAACTTCTCCCAGACCGTGTGGTGCGCCTGCATTAAGGATATTACAGTTAACCCAATGGTAATCAGGTTATATTAGACACAAACCAATGCTACCGTGGCAAAGATGGAAAAGACCTGTGTTAATATCTCTGCTGCAATTCAATTATTTCATCATTTTAATTTACAGCAATTTTGGCATTCCTCAAAGTACTGTGAAATGCCGGTATTGATTGCCACCTTCATTGTCCGTGGAAGACTATCCAAATAATAAGGGGATATTTATATATGCAAAAACTAGTTAAACCAGTTAAACCAGTTCTCAACTCCAGTCCTCAAGACCCCGCAACAGGTCAGGTTTTCAGAAGATCCCAGCTTCAGCACAGGCGGCTCAATCAGTCCCTCCTTCAGCACAGGTGGCTGAATCAGTGGCTCAGTCATCGACTGAGTCACCTGTGCTGAAGCAGGGATATCCTGAAAACCTGGCCAGTTGGGGGGGGGGCTCTTGAAGGCTGGAGTTGAGAACCCCTGGGTTAACCCCTACCAGAGGCCTGAAATGCAATCCAATATGCAGTCCGTGACATTGGCAAAGAAAGCGTTAAAAAAAAAACAAAACAAAAAAAAAACCCCCGCTTCACATTTTCTATTTGTTTCTCACACAATTAATCACGCTCACTCTTCACAATAAGTTGCATGCTCCGCGTGACACTGCACTGGGATGATGCAAAGGATACAAGACCAGATTATGCGGGGGAAAGCGCCACAGTTTAGAGATAGCAAATAACTTGGTAATTAAGGAGAGAGGGAGATAAGGGACGCCGTATTGAACTCCAGCTAAAAATGAACAATGACAACCGAGCAAACTACACATTGTGATTTAATGCACAAAGAATGCCAACGCCAGCGCTCCGCGCCACTTGGGGCATATCTTAAGTGTTTGCAAATCATTTCTTTGTAATTATTCTTCCAAAAAGCACAAAGGCAGATCCACAGCTGTTCTCACAAGAGAAACCCCTTCTTTGATTATATTAAATGGCAGCAGTTGAAGGTGTCACTCAAAGAAATCAATGTAGCCAGAAGAAATCTGCTTTAAAGACGTAACCCATGCATGCGATTTTTTGTTGTTGCGATTTTTATTATTTTTGACATAGGATTGAAGCAGGGGGTCTCCAGAGCAGAACCTCCTTCATTTCTGTTCCATGGACCCCTTGGTTCCGGAGATACTTACCTCAATGGGGGATGCCGGGAGCCGCTGGCCAATAGGAAGCCTTGACATTATCAGGATTGGCTTCCTATTGGCCCATGTGACGCGGGAGCGCTGAACTGCGCCGAGATACTGGCGCCCCCTTTCTATGTGTCTCCGGAAACAAGGGGTCCCTGGAGCTGAAATGAATGGGGTTCAGCTCTGGAGACCCCCTGCTTCCATCTCCTAGGTTAAAAAATAATAACAAAAGTGAATGAATTGCTTATTTAAGGATTCACATGTTCTCCTTGCAAGAGACTTGAGATTTTTTTTGGGGGGGGGGGGGGGGGGGGGTTAATTAGTATTTCAAGTATTTTTTCTCTTCCCAATAAAAAAAGTTTGTAAAAATGTCAATATTTGTATTATCCTTGTTTACCTTTGGCGTTTTCATTTTGGTTTAGCCATTAATTTAAACTAAATGTAGGGGGCAGTAGGACTGCGGCCCACCAAAAAAATGTGTCTATTTATTGGCACGCCTGAAAAAAGGTTGCCCACCCCCAGTATAGATAAACAGTACTCTAATAATTACACAGCATGGCATGTAGCCATTACACCTCCCTTATAGGCTGACATGGTTATCAAACTATACTCGTTAAATAACCCTGCATTAGTAGGAAACCTCACTCATCACTTTCGTGTTCTGTTCATCCACCCGGGATTATTATGTCTGTTATCCATTTAGCCCAGGGGTGGCCAACTCCAGTCCTAAAGAGCCACCAACAGGTAAGGTTTTCAGGATATCCCTGCTTCAGCACAGGGGGCTCCATCAGTGGCTCAGTTGAAGACTGACAGCCATCTGTGCTGAAGAAGAGATATCCTGAAAAACAGACCTGTTGATGTTGGCCACCCCAGATGTAGTCAAACAAAGATTTAAAAAACAAAGATTAAGCACACACACGTTACTAAATAAAAATCCTTACCTTCAAATGCCACGGCAGGGACAGACCCTGCACTCTGCGTATATGTTCTGATGGGATATTTGGGAGGGAGTGGGCTGCGGTCACTTCGTACTGCTGACAAAAGCTTGTCCTGGGGATGTGAGGTCCGTCACCGAGGTCCACAAAGTCACCAACTCTGATGAAAGCATGAAGAACAGGAGCAAATGGCAGCCGCGCATTATAATCCCATGTGGCCAAGAACAGCAAACTAACTATTTCACACAAGGGCTGTTGCGGAAGGTGGAAAAATCGAACAATAAAAAGGAGCAATAAACGGCCAGAAACAGAACTTTGATGGTAAAGATGACAGAAATAAAAATGTACTAATGCAATCTAAAATATTCAATGTAAAACATGAATGTTATCGCAGAGCGACCAGACAGTCGCATGATGTGGCTCGTTAACCCAATTCTAACAACCGCAATTCTACCACGGAAGCCGACAAAAGATTGTATACTACTAAAGTGCTTTCTTGGACAATAGGCACCTTTATTTGTATACAATCTGTCCGGACGCAGGGAAAGAGAATTACTGACCTGTGCACGGTTACTACTCCTTGAGGGTTTTGTGCAGCTTTTTCTTCCACCATAATCATTTTGTATCTAGAAAAACAAACATCTCGTGACCACACTGTTGTGTAACGGCTTCCTGCGAATCCCACTTCCACTGAACACAGTTGTGCCGGGGGAGCACTTAGAGATGACACAGTGACACGGGGATGTGTTGCCACAACACTTGTTATCGAGCACTGAGGCAGTAAAGTGGAGAAAGGCCAGGAAACCGAAGCGCGAGGCCAGACAAAAGGTGGCAGCCAGAGTAGAATAAATGTGTAACATTTGCTTCGCTGCGTGTGCCTGCTCTGTGTTGAATTGCAGCCCAATCACACTGCGTAGGGCTGGTGTCAACAATCGTTTTCCAACAGAAATACGGGAGACTTGGTGCTAAAGTTTAAATGATTTATTTTAAATCTCCCAGTGATCGTTTCAAGAAATTTACAAGGTAATCATACTGAAACTGCTATGATTCTCTCCTTCTCTATTAATCAGGCTGCCTCTTCAATTTTTAAATCAATGGCTTACAATTAAATCCTGTAAATCCTACGAAATTATCTTCTGCCCAGCCTTCTTCCCTCGGCACTTTTGCACTAAGCTTGAAGCTCTCTAATTTCGGTCCCTCTTGTTTTTAGAGCTCTTGCATCAGAAAGTTTCTTCATTCAATATTCCCAACTTTGAAACGCTCCTCCCAGCAGTGCTCACCAAGCGCTCATCTACCCCCTTCTGAAACGCTTGATTGAAGTACTCTTTCAAGGAACCATATTAATAGGCTAGAAAACATTTAATAAACCACACTCTCAATGGCCTTCTCCAATGTAATCAAAGTCCTAATGCACTTACATTTTCCCCTGGCCAACACTGTCTACATACCTATAATGTTAATGGCGGCATACAGATGGCAAACTTTATTAAACATTCAAAAATAAAAATATATCTTTTGCGTTTGTTCAGCACCAAAAAACAAAAAAAGAACCATTAACAGCAGCTGCTTTTTGCCTGTCAGGAACAGCATCAATCCTGTGTGTTCGGTGTTATAGTTTCTATTCTTACCAAGATTGGAGCTAGAAATAATATTCCATGATACTTTTTACTTGGGCTTCGATCATAAACATAGATTTGAGTATTGTACCTCGACTCTGCAACCACATAGTTAAGAATTAAAATAAATAAAGCAAGCTGCAATATACAGTGCATTTTAGTTTGGAGATTGTGTTCATTTTATTTTTGTGTCCATTTTTAAACGGTTTACCACTGAAGTGTATCTCGCCATGTCTGATGATGTAGATTGCTCGATAACAGCCAAGAAACATGTTGCATGCATTCTCTGGCTAACATGCTTAAGGGGCAGTTCAAGGACGGGCTTGGAAAAATCGCAGGGGCCCGAGTAAACCGAGTGCGGGGACACTTGCCCTCCCCGGAGCCCCACCTGTGGAGTGATTGCGGCAGCGGCGGCACTGAAGGGAGACAAACCAGGGGATCCAGACACGGCCATTGGGCCCAACTGGAAGTCAGGCCCGGTTTCTGTGATTGCCGCCTGTAGGCGTTGTGGGGGCTGTGCAAGCGCGGGGCCCGGTGCAGTCGCACCAATGGCACCATCAAGCCAGCACTGAGCAGTTCCCTCTATTGTGCTTTTGTTGCCCACTCTCTTGTGCTGTCACTTCCTCCATGTTGAGGGATACAAAATGGAGGTTTAAATATTCCACATCACGTGGGCTAACACGAAGCCACAACTTCATCCGTCGCGGCTACGTATTGACTCGCCTGAATTTAAACTTCCACGAAGTATCTCAGGAACCGGGATCCCCGGGGCTCAAATTAATGCGGTTCTTCTCCGGGCAAGAGGGATCTTCTGCTTTTAATGTGTTCATAGGAAATAAATAACTTTGCAGGATTTACATTACATTGCCAGGGGGTGTGCAAAGCATTGCTACAGTGAAGGTAATGTCTCCAAAAAACTCAAAGGTTTAACGCAGGGGTGGCCAACTCCAGTCTTCAAGGGCCACCAACAGACCAGGTTAAGCACATCCCTGCTTCAGCACAGGTGGCTCCATCTCCAACTGGAGTTGGCCATCCCTGCCTTAAAGTACAAATTCACCAAGAATGTATTGTATATTTTTTTTTTTTACATTCCTGAACTGAAGGTGACAGAGAGCGGGACTGAAGCAGTTTTACATCAGGGGACTGCACGCAGAGGTAATTCAGCTCTTTAATAATGTATTACATCATTATAATGTGCAAATGTCTAGCACAGCACAGAAAAGATAAATATTTTAAGTGCAAAGAAATGGATACTTGTCTAGGTTTCCGCTTTGCATCCACGTTGTGTAAATTGTCTGCACTGTTTCTTCTTTAAGCTTATTTTTATTGCTGGGATTCTCCAATAGCATGACCTTCCCAGACTGTCCTACCTGGGATCAATCGAGACACTACTCTGGGTGGAGCCAATGAGTAATTGCAACCTGTTTCTGTTGTGATTGCACGAGGGCCAAAAAAAGGGGCCATTTCTGTTTTAGTATACTTCAGTTATACTCCCTGGAACAAAACTGAATTGAATGTTCAAAGCAAACGCCAACTTACTCATTATGCTGAAATATTTCTTTGGCCACTTTTTCTTCTACTTCCAGCGATTCAAATGGGAGATCCCTGTGAAGAAGGTTAAGTGCATCTTTGGTGAAGGAATGGAGGTTCTCCTTAAATAAAAGGACACATTAAGAACAGTGTGAGGTCGGCATCAGAAAACTGCAGTGTCTAAGCCTCAAATAAATGGCTGCATCCATCAATCAAAAATACAACTCTCAATGCTCCTTCAGAGGTTGAATAGGGAAGTTTATTGTATGTATATCTTTATTTATATAGCACCATTAATGTACATAGCACGTGACAAATCATATAACAAATACAAATAAACACATAATGGTGACATAAAAGTGACATTTGGGAAAAGGAGTCCCTGCCCCGAAGAGCTTACAATCTAATTGGCAAGTAAGAAGAACGTAGAGAGACAGTAGGAAGGTATTCTGGTAAGTGCCACAGAGCTACTCATATGCTTCGTTAAGGAGGTGCATTTTAAGATGGGTCTTAAAGGTGGATAGAGAGGGTGCTAGTCGGATATTGAGGGGAAGGGTATTCCAGGAGGTGTGGGGCAGTCGCTGAGAAAGGTTTAAGGCAGGAGAGGGATTTAGACACAAAGGGGTAGAGAGAAGACATCCTTGAGCAGAACGCAAGTCAGAATGGTGTATAGTGAGAAATGAGGGCAGAGATGTAGGGAGGGGCAGAAGAGTGTAAAGCCTTAAAAGTGAGGAGGCGAATTGAGTGTACAATACGGGATTTGATAGGAACCCAGTAGAGGGATTTCAGCAGGGGAGACCCTGGGACAGATTTAGGAAAGAGTAGAGCGATTCTCGCAGCAGCGTTTAGGATAGGTTGTAGGGGAGACAGCAGGAAGTTACAGTAGTCAAGACGGGAGATAATGAGTACCTATGTCAGAGTTTTAGCAGTAGAGCAACAGAGGAAAGGGTGTATCTTTGTAATATTGTGGAAGAAAAAACGACAGGCTTTAGCTACCTTTTGAATGTGAGAGGAGAGTGTGAGAAAGGAATCAAGTGTGACCCCTAGGCAGCGTGCTGGGTGTATAATAGTGCTTCCAACAGGAATGTAGAAGGAGGTAGAAGGGCCAGATTTGGGAGGAAATATGAGGAGCTCTGATTTTGACATGTTAAATTTAATTCAGAAACTTGGGTCTGTACAGCAGGTGTAAGGTCAGCATGGAGGTCATTAGTTATTTTAGTGAGGGCTGTTTCAGTGGAGTGAGCACTCTAGCAAAGAAGTCAATTTTCTGTCAACTTTAATGTAGAATACCGAACTATTGAGCACACATCTGACTCTCTTGCACCAGTCCAGTTCTAAGCTCTGGAGCAGGGAGACGATGAGGAAATAATGGCTTTCTGAGCCCTTTTTTGGAGTGCGGGCAAAGTGACCTAATCCTCCTCCAGATACAAGTCTTGTTAATGGGCCTGTAAATATTACTGCTGATGTGATAAAAGATATGTCTTTGCTTTGAGTCCTCATGGCTAATGAAGCATATAGATACCATGTGTCAGAACTGGTAACTACAGGAAAAAGTCCATGGGCAAAGTCACAATAACACATACAAGCAAAAAACATACCCGTGTTGGTGTCCAATCATCCAGCCTGCTATCCAATACCACATCATAGCAGAATGCTCCGGAGATCACTGGATGCATCATGTTAAAAAACAATAATAATTGAAAAATGTTAGAAGAGTAATATTAACTTGACAAATGTAATATAAAAGCAGTCATTAACACTTTCCTCTACCAATGAAAGGGGGCAATATATGAAAGAGAAAACATATTACACAGAGACAGAGACAGAGACAGAGACAGAGACAGAGACAGAGACAGAGACAGAGACAGAGACAGAGACAGAGACAGAGACAGAGACAGAGACAGACTTTTTAGTGCAGAGAATTGCAGAAAAAAGATGGGTAAAGAAACAAACATTCCCTGCATGCAATAAATTACCATTTTAGACATGTCAAAATAATTTTGCTCATGTTATTTCTAAACTCGTGAACTGAGCCCATCTTAAGGAAGAAAATAAAGATGAAAATATACATGGTAGGAAAAAAAAAAACAACAACAACTCTGGGGACAACTCAGAATCTGGGACATTGCAGGCGTAATTTATGGCAGGAGATTTACAAGACAGTAATAGTGTGGGGGGCGGCTCACTGCAACACTGACCTACTAAATATAGTCAATTAATCTAACATAACATTTGCCAAATGATGGTTATTCCTGGACGGATCTAAATGAGCAGTCCCAATTAGAAACATTTACTTTATGTTTTAAGTCCTTCACTGCCAGAGAAACTTGTAACACATTGCACAAATATGGCGTGTTCCTGGCCCCGTGGGGCAATGATGGGGTGAATCGTAATGAAAATGTCAGGCAAAAAGCAGAAATATAAAAAGAACAATCAAATAATACATATATAGTTAAAAAGTGGTGGTTATGGGAGTCACCTAATTAAGCAAATAATGCAATCAAGCAATTACAAACTTGCAGTGATCAGGGCAAAGTCTTAAAAAACAAACAAAAAATAAATAAACCAAGAGAATGCCATAATGGGAACCATGTAGGAAATATCTTCCAAACATAGTATGCACATCCCCACACTTTGCACTGAACATATGTGCATCAAATATAAAAGGAACCATTGGAGAAGGTCACTAGAAATGAGCGAACCAATCCAAATCTGTTTCCCTCGGATTGTTTAGACCAAATCTGTCCCCCCCACCAAAATCCATCTGTGGATTGGGTACTAAAAAAAAAAAGAGCAGATTCATTCAAATCCGAGCGGAGTTATAAGAATCAAAACTCAGATTTCATATTGAATCCGAAATACGTTGCCGGACTGTTTAAAATCCACACTGATTAATCCGAGGAGGAGAAGAGGATGAGACTTAATTTAGTACGGTCTCAAGTTGGATACATATATATATATCCCCTCAAACGTCCCTCCAAATAAATTAGGGAGACATGCCTGTACTGAAAATTGTGTACACCTGAGGTATCCGGCTGGACTAGAATCCACAACCACTGCTTTTCTAGGTCGCAGCTCTAGCAGTGTGAGCTAAACCAGCTGATGGGTAGCATCACTGTCACATCATACTTTTGAACTGCTCACTCATGTAGCTAATCTAGCTATTAACATATATCTCACAGGTATCTCAGCTGTGCTCCACAAGGAACTGGCAACCGGAAGTGGTTTGCTTTAAAAAGGAAGACAAGTGGAGGAAGCTACTACAGGTATATGCATTCATTTTGGTACAACAAGAAGGGTATGCACAAAGGTGGTTACAGTATAACAGAACAGGGACAAAAATATTCACTGTGCCATCTGTCAAGAGTGCCAGACACATAGTGAATTGAAATACGTAATTTTAAAATAAAATAAAAAACCTCTACAAAAACCGTCAGGGAGTGATTCCAATGGCTTCCCACAGCCCACAAAGTGCTACTGGGTTGACAAGTCTAAGGCTGCGGCCATAGTGCGTGCGATGACGTGTGCAGCGCAAACAATATACAGTACCTCTATCAGACCAGCCATTGTGTGAACGGCTGCGCGCGCGTTGAAGCGAGACAGAAATTTTGAAGAGACAAATTATTATTTTTTTCACGCTACAGCCGCATCACGTGAGCGTTTCAGCCAATGAGTGCAAACCAGCCTGGTAACATCATGCCTCCCCATCAGAGTTCAAGGATCACTCGGGGCAACAGGCGTGCGTGACTCCTTGCGCTCCGTCGCGTGCGTCTGCACTATAATCGAGGCCTAAGGCACATTATGAGGAATGGGGTATGTTGTTAGAGCGCATGGGATCAGAAGTTGAATCCGTACAACCTCTGTTATTCAGGACAACAGCCCTAGCAGTGTGTGCAAAACCAGCTGATGGCTAGCACCACTGTCACAGCATACTTAGTTTTGAGCTGTACTCCATATTGAGTGCTCATACGTGTACAAAGCACTTTACCCTCTTCTGGGATAGACGCATATCTAATAAAGTCTTCTGCCATGAGAGAACTGGTCTGGGAAGAAACCTTACAGTCCATTTATTTGAATAGGATGTAATGTATTCCTGCACCGAAGGTGCCTTATGTTAGAACAGTGCTTAGTAAATATGGGCCACTCTCTTTATCCTTCATAAGATTAGAAGCACTAACTCAAGTCACTAGCTCACTGTTATATTACTTTCTCTCTGCATTTGCTGTGCTTTATCTTGTTTTTACTAGTGTGTGTGTCAGAAAATCTGTGTTTTATTTAATCTCACCTGGCCTCAGTAACTTACAGCCCACAGTACATACAGTATTATTACTTTGTGCTTGACGTCTTTTCAAGGTTATAAATCAACAAAATAGATATCCATTGGAGGTATGCTAGTAGTTGACAGCGTGCACTGTTATCCATCAGCTGGCTTAGCTCACACTGCTAGAGCTGTGGCCTACAAAAGCAGTAGTTGTGGGTTCTAGTCCTGTTGGGTCATCCACCATTCCAGTCATTAGGTTGGTGACTTAGGCTTATCAACTCTAGTTGGTATATAAATCCTTTTAGTAAGTGTGGGATAAGACTCATTTAAATATACTTTGCATAACCATTAGCATATATTCCAGCTGGGTACCTCAGGTATGCTCTTTTTTCAGCCCAGGCATGTCTCCCTAAATTATTTGGAGGGGCTATACACACAGACACAGACACAGACACAGACTGGAGACACTAAATCACAAAAAAATAAATCCACCTGTACACGGATTGTAAGCTCCACAGGTCGCAGATTTCCTTTCCTATGGTCTGATTTTAGGTTCATTGGATTTTTTGTATTACAATTCCCCGTATTAGATGTTCTCCATTAGAAAGACTATGTACATTGTTGAGATAAAGATTTTTTTTAAAAAAACCTCTATTATGAAACCTGCCAGTACTAGACAATCTCCCGGAGCAGAATTTCTTTAGCATCACTAGCCCTTCTGTTCAAGGAATATGGACTTCCCATTTATCTGCCTTTTCTGAAGAAAAAATGGGTGCCGTTGGTGACACCCAATAAACAGTCAATTGGGCATCATAGCGATATATTGGCTCAGCACCAACTAATTTGCTTTTTTTTTTTTTTTTTTTCATTTTAGAAATCCATATTCTCGGAAACTGTGGGCTCCCAGTGGAAAGAAAAAACAAAAACATACCAACCTCATGTCCTGGGGATTGATACTTTTGAGGTAACTACAAGCTCCTATACTGTGCCTGGACAGTACTTATGCAAGAGAACCGTAAGAAGAAGTATTTGTTTGAGAGGAAAACTTTTGGAAACCCTTACATTACATTATTTTTCACGTTCACGTCTTCATTTTTTTGAGCAAGGCTTATACTACCGAGTCCCAAAAGATAAAGATCCAGCTTACTTTCAAAGTACAAGCTGCAGAATGCCAGACGATGCTCGCATTGTCGCAAACCACTTTTCCTGGCCCGTAAATCTGTCATTAATTAAATATAGATGAAGTTTCATTCCATAATTCTGCATTCACATCTGAGATTGCATCAATTGTTAATGAGATGCTGTTTATAGCTTTTAGTACACAGATACAGAGCAGTTTTCTCCACAGGAACCTATGTGGATTAGAAGATTTGTTGCTTGGACTAGACTGTCCATTTTAAAACAACATCAATGTAACTATGAATATAAAAGTAATTGATTTGTCCAGCTAATGGCTTTATTTCATGCTTTATTACATAATAGAGGTGTTGAGATTTCTTCTTTGTTATGCTATTCATGACACACATTAAACCTCACTTCAATGTAAGTAAATGGTTTATAAGCAAATCCTAATAAATGACATTATTTTGCTCAATGTGGCTCCATCTGTTAGCTGGATTAGATCAAACAGAAAACAACATTCAAAGAATATACTGTAATTGTGTTTGAATAACTAATGTTGTTGAAGGTCACACACGTTTAACCACAAGTAAGTTTCCGTTTTTTCTTTCTAAGGTTTGTGGAGAAAAAGCTTTCTGGGATCAGCCCGAATTTCTCATTTCTTCCCTTATCAGTTTGTGTCAACGTTCATGTCCATTTATTTGCCTATAATTAGGTTAAAACAGACATCCTACCTATTTATCATTGATTTTTCAAACTTTTTATTTTATTTTTTTTACAACATTTGATTCGTGAGTTTCTCCAGAGCTCAACTGTGCTATGTTTCCTTTTGGGATTCCTCGATCCCCGCTGAACTGTGCAGTTTCCCTCTAGGATCCCTCGATCCCTGCTGAACTGTGCTACGTTTCCTTTTGGGATCCCTCGATCCCCGCTGAACTGTGCTATGTTTCCCTCTGGGATCCCTCCTGAACGGTGCTGTTTCCCTCTGGGATCCCTCCTGAACGGTGCTATGTTTCCCTCTGGGATCCCTCCTGAACTGTGCTATGTTTCACTCTGGGATCCCTCCTGAACTGTGCTATGTTTCACTCTGGGGTCCCTCGATACCGCTATCCTTGACATTTTTGTTGCCGGTTAACTTCCTGGATCGTAGACGGTGCCCACACAGACATCCAATAGGTTTGGCGGCCATTGTGATTTCCTGAATTACAGGTGAAACATTAAAAAAAACTTAACCGCTAATTATCTTAGGAAGCGGGAGAGTTCCTGGAACTAATAATAGTATGGCTGAGCCCCGGGGGACCCCATGTCAGAATATGTCAAAAAAAATCAATTGGGAAAAGAACAAGTAGGCGGGATTGCTGCTTTAATAATAGGATTGTGCCTCTTACCTGGTATCTCTGGCGCTCTGAGCAGAGTCACTGTGTACTCGTCTTTGAAGGCCTGCTCCAACACACATCCAAGGATCATTGCGCAGGAACGCCAATATGCCTGCAAACCAGGAAATTACACAGAGAAATCACAGAGGACCGTGGTACTTTTATAGCTTAAAGTACATCAGTGGCTCTCAGGCTGTGATGCACGCAGACTTTATTGGTGGTCCTTGAAGCCATTCAAAATTCACTTCATGCAGCCTTCTTCTGCAGCCAGTGGGAAGATGTATCCGAATGCATCAATTTGGACCAGTGGCTGATGCATGAAGCTTGTTAATCTTGCTTCTTAACCCTTTGTGCTCCCCAAGACGTAGTCACTACATGATGGGGTCTGGCACTCCCAGGGCCCCATGACATAGTGGCTACGTCACGCTCAATGAAAGGGTTTTCTGCAGCTGACATCGCGTCCTACGTTCCCTAAGGAGCGCAGGATGTCGTCTGCAGTTAAGGGAAATGGAAGGGGACGACTGCTTCTGTTTCCGGGTTAAGGGTTGCTGCGGTCATGTTACCGCGCTGGAGTGGCACTCAAAGGGTTCAATCTGGCGCAGATCTCTTAGACGCAGAAGTTAGCATCGTTTTAGACCTGGTAATTTGCTTGGACAAAAAGAGAGAAAAACAAAATTGCTCCATGTAACTTTAAGACAATGAATACGTATATTAGCTTAATCTTCTCTCTCCTATAACCGTTCCTACATACGCTCACTGGCTTCAGTGGATCCAGATTGTCTCAATGTTTCACAGTACTTTGCTACAAAGTGATAGTCAAAACAATTTGGATCCGTTTTTGGAACAGTGCTCTAGCTCAGCAGTGCGCAAACTGGGTGGGGGGGATCCCAGGGGGCGTTCTTCCCCGCAACATTTAAAATAAATGCCGGGGGAAGAGCGTGAGGCCTCTGTATATCCCTTACCTGCTCTCCGGTGGCTTCTGGCGACGTGTCACCATGGCAACACGGGTTCAAATGTGCTTACATTTCCTTTCAGCAGAGTTACAAAACCATGTAGAGGTTTCTAAACATACAAAAGGTCCCTCACCTTATTAACTTCCTCTGGGTTTTCATCTTTAAAAGTAAGAAACTGGATTTCACAAGATTTGTTCAAAGGTTTGTACATGTCCCAAAACTGTCCATCCACGAGGGCCAGCACAGACCTCTGGCAGTACCACTCGCTGAGGTCTACAAGAAACAATAAAAATAAAAAGATGTGAAGTATTCACCACCACCACTTGCCTTCCATGTTATGTGCTCTGAGAAGACACTAGAAGAGCAAACACAGGGTTCACATGTATAAGCTTTACAAATAAACGCCAACAAATAACAAAGAAACCCTGAATCTGCCCAGCCATGCCACATATGGAAAACCGTACATTACAGACAAAACAATCCAGTTTAATTACGTGAATCCTGACTAAGTAGGATTTAATCAATATGCGGCCAGCTCATCCAGCCCCAGCTAGCAAACAGGTACAGGATTTGTTTTACAAAGCAACTCTACAACCTACTGTAGGTTTCTCCGTGTCTCACCTGCAGCTTAGGATTTCTCACCGGTCTCTGAAAGTCCCCCTGTTGCAAAACTAGGGTAAACACGGAAAAAATATAGCACCAGATTACCCAGCGATCAGGAAATACTGTATATGACAGCTGTGACGGCAGTGGGCATTCCCATCATATTCATTCTTCGTGGTGGGGCACAATTGTTTTTAAATATGCCCCCCCCCACCTCACATGAGACTTGGAAAACAAGTTCATTGAATATATTTCTACCATTTAAAAAAAGCAGATTGTTGGGAGGAGCGCACGATCCAACGGGAGCAAAGAGAGGACCCAAAATATCCAAAAATATTAAACTTTATTGTGTCATGAGACCTAAAATCCAACGCGTTTCGAACGCATGTGCGTTCTTTATCAAGGATCGTGCGCTCCTCCCAACCATCTGCATCCTATAACTACATTTGGAAGCTGCACATCCAGCCAGCCACACCGAGGAACTGTGAGTACTTATTCTGCTACAGGGGAACTTCCAATGAGATCGATCGTAGGGGGTCATTCCTACCCATTACCTGTCTTCAGGAGGTTCACTAACCCATTATTGTTAGCTGCATTACTACTACTACTCATTATTATTGTCTTCTGACTATCCCCGGATGTTGGTTTTGGCAATTATTGGTTACTATACCCAGCATTTGAGCGCTTCGCCACTTCTATCTACCATTTCAAAAAGTTTGAAGTCAAAATGTGCTCTTATCAGACACGTCTTTTTCTTTTTTTTACAACACAAAATGTATTTTTGACTTAATGCATTTTAAAGTCAGCAATCCCCCTCCAATTTCGGATTTAAACCCTGCAGCCAGTTGAACTCCTATAAATGTTAGTATCTTGCCCCTGTGCCAGATTGAGAACAATCTGCAGCTTCTGACGTTAACCCCAGCCTACTCTGGGGCACAATATTTATACTTTGCATTTTCATATCTCCGGAACGAAACATCTGATTTAAAAAAAAATAACACATCCGCCGAAAAGGGCAATATGCGATGTTTTCCATTGGATATAAAAAATGTGCAAAACCCAACTCGGACTACTGCTTTATAAACACACCACAAGGGTGCCAAATCCCCATTGCCAGGGAATTACTAACATATAATATATAAAGCCCGATAATGCAGACATTCCTCCACACATACATATGCTTCCCTGTAATCATTTACATAGACACAGGCTATGTAGGAACTGGCTCTCTTTTCATATTTGGATACACAGATAAGAATGCAGGTTTGATTTACTGAGGGTTTTTTTGTTTTTAATACCATAGCCTCACCGAGCAGTCATAAAGGCTGGTTTATAACGGTCTTTAATCCAGAGCAAGAGCATTTATTAGTGCCTTCCCATAAAATTGTCTCAACACAAATCCCTGAAGGGCAAGATGATTTGTGCACACAATTGATTGAAATGATTGCAATTAAAAAATTTGGAGGGGGGGAAAAAAAAAAAAAATTGGACTGTAAAGCAGGGTTGTACTGTTAACGAGTTGAATTAGAAATTTAATTGCGTTTTTCTCCTTTAATGTTTATTTAATTAACTGTTGCTACCTAATTAATTTGGAATTATTAAACGAAAGGCCAGTTAATTGAACTGTGAAAACTTTACATGAGGTGATCGCTGGGGTGATGCATTCAGCTGGTGCGGCAAAAATGTACTGGGTCACTGAATGCAGCACTGCCCGTTTCTCTGCGTGTGTCAGGCAGAAATGTGTGTGCTTTGCCAGTTTGCCTCAACTTACAGTATATATGTACAGAGACTGAATATCTGAAGATTGCTTTTCTTAAAGAAAAACGACACTTTTCTTATGGTTAATTATTTTTCAAAATCAGTGACAGCAGAGGATAAAGAGGGGAAAAAACCATGGGAAACTAGAATCTGCGTAAACCAAATGATATATTTAAACAATAACTCCATGTGGGAGGGAAAGATTAAGATTTGCTAAAAGAAGAAAAAATAATAATGTTCCTTATTTTCTTTTTACATTCCCCCCCCCCCCCCCCCCGCTCCATGACCCCACATGCAAGCAGGGACATATCAAAGCATTTCACTTTTTAATCTGGAATAAACATTTTAAAAAAACAACACCACACACCACGGACTAATACCAGCCAGAAGAAAATAATCAAGTGCAATTAATAGAATTTAAAAGTTCTTGTCAATTTATATGCTTTTCCAATAATAAAACCTTTCAAGTGCCATGTAACGCACCCGATACATCTTGAACCCACGCTCACTATAGAGCAAAAATGGTCGTTTTGTAGCGCATAATCGGGCAGAGCCCTCCAACGGAGAAGTCGAGACGATCAAAGAGGAAATGAGTCCCTTCCATTTTGGTTTCAAATCAGTCGAGGGGCGGTCATGTGATCGCTCCTGGAGGTTTGCGCCAACATATACTTATTGGCTCTCTTTTGGCAATATTACGTTACCAATTACACAACTGTTGCTCTAACCTAATTCTGAGAATACAGACAACAGTTCAATTCAAGTGAATCAAATATTGTAGATATTTCTGCCAATATCTACTGACAACTAAAATGAAAAACTGGTTGGTACCAATTGGTCGAATGTCCAATATATAAATATATCATCAGCCTTTGTCGATCAACTGTTGGATGAAGGCCTAACCAAGGATTCCAATGTTCTGCGGTTGCCAGCCTCTTCTCCACGTTACTCCAACACATTTTCTGATTTCATCCCCCTATCTTGCTTTTGGTCATTGTCTGGGAATCCAGTCGAGTACCATCTTGTCCAACGATCATTTCTTCTTGTGATATGTCCGGCCCACTGCCATTTTAATTTCTTGTGCTGTCCCAGACTTTTGTTTGGTTTCGGGCCCTTTTATTCTTTTCCCTGTCTCTTCGGGTAATACCTAGCATACACCTCTCCATACGTCTTTGCATTGTCTCAATGATCTTTGCATTTAGGGTCCAAGTTTCACATACATATGTGAGCACAGGCAGAATACACTGGTCGAAAACTGAGACACAGTGGAAGGTTCCCTTGAAATATTGTCTTGTTTCCTACAAATACGCCCCATCCCATCTTCATTCAGTTCTATTCTATTTATTTCGTTTTTTTCAGACTTGACATATCTGTTGATCACCTTGGTCTTGCTGAGATCCATATAGAGGCACATTCTTACTTGCTTCAGCGAGTTCTCCAATTTGTTGCTGGAGGTCTTCTTGCAAAAACAAGTCATCTGCAAATCGTAGGCGATTTAAATATTCAGCGTTTTTTTTTTGATTCCTTGGAACAATTCAAGTGTTGCTGTGAAAAGCTTTGGTGACGTGTCTTCCTGCCACTTGTTGAGCCTTAGCTTACTTGTATTTTCATGCAATTTAATGGTTGTAGTGGCATTCTCATGTTACTTATACTAATCAAGCCAACTTCTTTGGGGTGGAGAGGGTCTGAAGGTGTGCGGATCTCTCCTCCCCTCAACTTTGGCACACACACGGTGTGTGTGTGTGTATCTTTGTGTATCTTTGACACACACTTATCTCACCGACTCATACTCTCCCTTACCCCAGACCAAACTTTTCACGCACCCTCCCCTCGCCCACAGACCTCATAGAAAGCACTGGTGTCCACAGTTCTGATGCTCTCTGCATCTATCTCCCCCCAAGCCATCGCTCACTTCGGCAGCCCGCTCCATGTCCTTCACACCCCCCTTGAGCACTGCACACTGTGGAGCAGCTAACTGACCCGTCAGTCACAGCTTTCGCCGGCATCCAATCCTGCTTCCATGTCGCGTTTGTAAAGCAGCATCGGGTGCGCAGTGAGCGGCTGCAGCACCGTGACCGACAGGTCACTCGGCACAAAACTCAGGCGCTCAGCATGAAATTTTAGGCACCTGGAAAATATCGATCCCTGAGACAGACACACACTATCTGCAGCCCTTATGGATCTTCTGCTGGAAGAAGGCCTTTCCATATACAATTACACACAAGAAATCGATATATATTGAAGACAGGGGAGCAGGCACTCACCAAGATGTTTTTTTCTCGTTTTAAAGCATCTACGTTCCGGCTCCAAATGGAGTCCTTCCCAAGACACAAGTAACGTGCAGCTCGTGGTACTAAATATAGAGACATTAAGACACCAAAATACCTGCCAAAACACAGCCCCCACCCCAACAGTGATGTAATGACCACAAGTTAGGAGCCAATAAGACTATGCATGAAGACGGGCTGGAGAAAAGCGGAGCCAGGACGACATTCCACAGTGGGAGATACCATATATTACGTTAAAAGCTACAGTGGCCAATAAGGAAAGCGTATGGCACTCTAAGCTTTCAGATACATTGTAACAAGGTCAGGGTAACAGGGAACAATGCAAAGAAAAAAAGGTCCCTGGTCCCAAAACAAAGTTACAGTGGTTCTCCTACATAAGAGCTGGTAACTGGCTCCATAATTGTTGGTGAAAAAGCAGTGGCCATAATATCGGCATATCGTAAAAAGCCTTGTGGGGCGGCATTAATGTGTTTGGTAAACATACTTACAATGAAAATATAAGAAAAAATAATCCAGAATATCAAAACAATAAAAATGTTGCGTCTCCGGGAACAGTAGAAAAACATGGAGCGCATGCCACAGCCCCAATAAGGGCTGCGTCCACCAGAGATATACACCTGATAATGCACACATTACAAAACATAATTCCCACTAGTCCAGATACACAGCACAGGGACGGAGCTAATGCAAGAGAAAACTGGGGTCCCCATGGCAGCGATAAAAGTCCTGTGAGGGGCCGACTCGTCAATGCAACATCTGTATTAACGTCGGCCTGTGTAACGGTCGCTGAAACAGTCTGCAGGGGAGAGATTCCAAAAATACATACATACATACGAAAAAGAGGAAGATAACCTTGCATCCACTCTAGCAATATGAATGGTCACCATTAGCCAGTATGTAGCGGAGTAATTACCGAAACAGGCGGTGCTCACGGGTCAGTAATAACTATGCAACAAGAGGAAAGAAACCCGCTTAAGAGCACTCAGGTATACCGTATAGAAAATAACCATTTATTAATTGACACAAATAAAATGAAAAACAGTACAAAGATTATTAAAAATTGGCATGGACCCCTGACACGGGTGCTACCCAAAAGAAGGGGTAAACTATTTATATAGACCCCAGTACCTGATATAGGCACAAAAATGAAATCACCTAAATACACAGTGATATCATTGACAGGCTATTTCAAATTCCAGGTTTATGAAACATGCATACAGAGGGATAAGTCGCCATGAGCATTGAATGATT
This sequence comes from Ascaphus truei, assembly GCF_040206685.1. NCBI lineage: Eukaryota > Metazoa > Chordata > Amphibia > Anura > Ascaphidae > Ascaphus > Ascaphus truei. The sequence continues at coordinate 35,706,246 of NC_134485.1, read as the reverse complement.
GCCCAATAAACAATTCTTCCTCATTAAACATAAGTGTTCCACCTGTAAGGGCAAATGTGTTATCCAAGTCCACAATAAATTAACAATCTGTGGATGAGTGATATTCTGAACTCTGAGGGTCACTCAATACAATCATATCTTAGATCTTAGATTGGACCCATTGCGCATGCGCGTGATAAGCGTAGCGCGAATCCCTTGATAATGAGATATATCTCGTATCTACAGGAGGCTTAGCTTTAAATTAGCCCTAGAGATGTTCCTGTACGATCGCCGAGAGAATCCTGGCTTCTAGTATAGTGGACTAGTATACTCCGCAATTCACCTGCTTTGCGCATGCGCACAGCGTGTTACGGCGCGATATATGAAGTAAACTCCATTACAATGCGCCTCACGCTGATACGTGGAAGTATTTATCCCTCTCAGAGCTCTGATTATACACAGCTGTTTCTCCTCCTCGTGGCGCGAAAATCTCCCCTTTTTAAACAGTGTCCTGTCCTAGCCTCCTCACCACTCCAAGTTTAAAGTTCTCTGACGAAACGCGTAGGAGTGGGGGTGCTAGGCAGGACCCCTGGATGATGAGTACACGTAACTATGCTACCTAACACTGCTGTTATTATGCTATTGGACATTTATCACCTTTGAATACGTTTTCAGTGTGCTGGCTATTTAACAATGCACTCGGCTGAGTGTATGCACTATACATGCTACATGTGTGACATTGATTGTATTGAGTGACCCTCAGAATTCAGAATATCACTCATCCACAGATTGTTAATTTGTTGTGGACTTGGATAACACATTTGCCCTTACAGGTGGAACACTTATGTTTAATGAGAAAGAATTGTTTATTGAGCAATCATTCAATGCTCATGGGGACTTATCCATCTATATGCATGTTTCATAAACCTGGAATTTGAAATAGCCTGTCAATGATATCACTGTGTATTTAGGTGATTTCATTTTTGTGCCTATATCAGGTACTGGGGTCTATATAAATAGTTTACCCCTTATTCATACAACAGTGTTTCTTTTGGGTAGCACCCGTGACATGGGTCCTTGCCAATTTTTAATAATCTTTGTACTGTTTCTCATTTTCTGTGTGTCAATTAATAAATTGTTATTTTCTATACGGTATACCTGAGTGCTCTTATATACCACTTCAGCTAGTTACACAACGCGGTGTCTCCCCCTGCAGGATTTTGTTCTGCAAAAAACATTTGATGTCAACCTATTTGCTTAATTGTAAATGTGACGCCCGATCAGACTGTTAAGACAGCGTATCAGGGAACACATTAATCATTAAGAAACCAGAAATAAACTCCCCAGTGTCCAAAGATTTACTAAATGTCATCATAAAGCTAATTTGTCATCTTTTCCTCTCAGGGAATAGGTAAAGTTAGGAACACCACCAGGGGAGGAGATTTGCTTAAATTGTTGTGCAAACGGGGAGGTTTGGGGAATATTTCATCTAGAAACTAGAACTCCACCAGGGTAAAATAAAGAACAGTATGTTTCTCATTACTTTTGAGGTTTCCCCCGGCTGCGCTCGTGAAGTCAAATTACAAGCTACAATAAATATGGATGTTGATACAATAGATAAAAAGATATACCGGTAACAATGATAATAAATAGGAGGATAAAATAAATGTTTGTTGGTGCTTAGAGATAGCTCCCATGGTATTAATCCCATTGAATTGTACAATTTGATAGGTTTTCTGACTGTATTATAGCCCTGGTCTTTTCAGATAACTTTTTTTTATTTGTGGGGAGCAGTAACTCACTATAAATGTTTGTGTGATTTTAGTTGCTGTTTAGGCCTCTGAGGAAGCGCCCATCGAGGTTGTGAAACAAGTTAGGCTCATGGCATTCATTTTACGGTCTGTTTGAGCACTTGTGTGGCAACCAAAGCTGGAATTTTAGAAAACATGTTTTTCTCTTAAGAAAGGCTCCACTGGGAACCAAAACATTGATCCTTTGAAATAAACCCACATTGTGGCCTGCTTCAGCTGTTAACCATCATCATGATAAGCAAATTTGTATACATTTACAAAATGCGAGTGTTCGTCTCCGTTACTTACGCATGGCACAGTTATATGGGGTCGATAGTCCTTTGTTCATCACAAAAACAGACTCTGGATCAGTCTTTCCTACGTGTTTCACCTCAATCTTTTCAGTACGTGGATACAGCGAGAGCTGTCTCTCTTTCTCTTTATTAAACAGCTCAGCGCGCATCTGGGAGATCTCAGCATTTGGAAGTCGAATAGCTGGGGCTGTCGAGTAAAATCCTGGAAAATGAGCGAAAGAACGTGCAATTATTTCATTAAGCCAGCAGCAGTGACAATGCAATCCCCACTGGATAATTGTGCACAAAACATTGCCCATAAAAGCTGCGAGGAATCCAAAAGACTTAGGCCTCGATTATACCAGCTCCGGCTGGGCGGCCGCGCGATCCGGTGACTTCATCCTCACAATGCCTCCGAGCGGCATGTGAACTGCAGGCAGGAGACAAGCAGGAGACAGTGCGGCGTGGCGGAGGCGTATCCGTGAGCGATTCGCCCTCACTGGATGAACCGGTCAAGTGACACGGCCATCACCTGAAGATAACAAATTCTCAAGTCTGCTCTCCTGTCTGCCGCCCTGCAGTTCATTGGATTGCTGCAATTTGTTTTTGAGCTGCGAGGCATCGCGCCACGCGACACCGCCGGACGCTTTTGGTATAATCACGGCCTTAGCCATCAGTTTATGGCGAAGAGACACACAATGTGTTAGCCCTTCAGTCAAGGAAGGTAAAAGGTGCATTGCATTTAGAGAAACATTCCTGCCATCCTGGAAATGATGGTACTCTAAATAACAGGGCTCTTCAACTTTTGGTCCGCAGGCAAAATGTGGTCCAAAAAGGGGCTTGGACTGTCTGCTCCTGCTATATGTTATGCAATGTTTCTCACTGAAATTCACTTGAAAACTAAGATAGTGTAAATGTATATGATGAGGTGCTGTAAATGCTTGCAAAATGTTGAAGTATAATAATGTATTAATAAGAAGTCTTTCAATGTAACCAAAATGACATGGATTCTAATCCTTTGGAAAACTAGTTGAGTCCTGCTGAATAACTAGCCAATAATCAGGAGCTGCTCCTTCTTAGAGGAGATAACAAATTAAGTTATGGTGATTAAAAGTAACAAAAACCCTCCAGTGTACAGTAAATACAAATGCCACTTGTGAGCACATTTACATCTTAGGTCGGCAACCCTGAGTTTCCCCATTATCTCTTAGCATACAATGCTTCTACTGCTGCCATGGATTCTGGGTACTGACATGCAAATGAGCACTCACAGTGTGTCACTTTTTGATTCTTGTCAATAATAACATAGACCCCTACATACTTATACCTTCCGTATTGCACCGCCTTTTCAGCACAGTCTGGGTTAAATAAGTGTGTGGCTAGCAAACTTGCTAACAGACAACTTGTTTGAAGGACATTCGGCGCTTAAGGCGCGTCCATACTCCCTGCGATGGCGTGAACAAAAGGCCGTACTTCAACTAGGCAGGCCATAGAGCGCGCGTGATTCTCGGGCTGACATTTTTATTTGGTTGCGATGGCCGGGTCACATGCACGGTTCAGTCAATGAGGGCAAACCGCTCATGTGACATAACGGTCACGCCTCCCCGTCGCTGTCGATCAAAGGCCACATATCGCTTGGCTGACAGGTACGCAACGCCATGCGCACCTACTATACCCGCGGCCTAAGAGGGTGGCGAGGCCAGCCACAGGGGCAGAGAGCACACGGTGGTGCAGGGGGGCCACCATAGGGGGCGCTGACGGCAGCCCAGGGGTCGGGACCACCACAGGAGGCAGTAAGGGCAGCCCACGGGGGTATCACCACAGGGAGTGGTGAGGGCGGCCCACCACGGGGGGCAGTGAGGGCAGCCCAGGGGAGTGCAACCGTCATGAGGGGAGTGCAACCGTCATGGGGGGCGGTGAGGGTGGCACAATCACTGAGTTAAGACATAAAAGAGATCCCCTTTCCCTAACATTCCCAGCCCCCAGCCTCCCCACTCACTGCCCCGCACAGCCCGCAGCACGCTGCTCCCCGCCATCACAGAGCTCGGCCACATTCTGCTCCGGCCACCGGGTCACTTCAGGCTGTTACAGTGACATTGATCGTGTCTCCAGCACACACCCCTGGCCGGGTCCGCATAGTAATACGTCCCCCCTATCACCGGGAAACTGCAACAGCGTCACTAAGGTTCCCTACTGGCAATATGACAAGAGACCACTAGAGGGCGCGCCACTCCTGCTTCTCACAGCCTGGTTCAAAGTGATGACAAAGACCTTGATGGCTAACATGTCACTCAGCACAAAGGACACCGCCGCCATCTTTGATAAGGGCAATAAGTGTGTACAATGTATGGTGGAATATTATTATTATTATTTGTTATTTTGAAAAAAAAATGGCATTCCTACTTTCCTCATAAATGTCTTTTATAATCTACATGTTTTTGATTAAGGAGCAAGGAGCAAGGAGATAACCCTCTAGCACCATGTCCGTTTCCTGCCACCGGGACGGATCCTGGGACTTGTGGTCCTGCGACCTATTTACAGTTGCAGCATTGAAATAGAGGCAGGACTACATCTCCCAGAGGCCTCGCTGGGAAGGAATTAGATCACGTGACCGTGAGCAGCCAATCAGTGCAGAGGATCAGGATGTGCGTACAATACTGACTCTACCCCAGATAGGAGCCGGTCATTAGTCAGGGCATAAGGCGATTAAGGACACATGCAGACAGCCAGTGACACTGGTATAAGGGAGGAAGACTTGCAGGTGGATAATAGGCAGATACATAAATCAGAGACGTTTCTGGAGCAATAAGAAGCCCCTTTCAAGTGTATACTGAAATGTAGCAAAGCTTGTCTCATCTTTGCACCTTTTCCCATCTGAAACCTTTTTTTTACTAACAATCTCTACTTAACAGTGCCTGCTGGGAATATTGCAGGGCCTCTTACCTTCTCCTTGCCATCTCCTTCCTGCAGAGATCCTCATCATGGCGCCGTGACATCATATGGCGTTGCCATGACAACGGGACATCAGGTGACGGCACAGCATGGCAATGCGGTGCCACAGGGCATCCCGTTGTCATAGCAATGAGACCCCGTTGTGTGACATCCCATTGTCACGGCAACGCAACCCCATTTGACATCACATCACCATGACGGACCCAGCAGGAAGAGATGGAGAAGGTAAGAAAGTTACAGAGGCCACGAACTCTCCCCTGGCAATCAGTATAATTGTTGTGAGGTAGAGCGCGGGGTCTCTGTAACCGTAGGGCACGGTGCAGTGGCATCGATGGCACTGCCATCAAGCCGACCCTGCTCCGTACCTATGGAACGCTCTTCCACCCAATATTTGTCAAGCACCTTCAACTCCTAAAAGAAGCAGCTCAGTAAACTTTAAACGCCCATACTACGAACGAAGGTACTTTTAGTAATTCACTTCTACTCCTACTGTGTCTATGAGCCAGTGGTGCTTAACTCCCCCCAACAGGTCAGGTTATAAGATATACTTTCCGATTTATCCATTTCCCCCTTTCCTCTCTCTGACCAACACCTCATCTCATTTTCTCTCTCTCGCTTCTCCCATTCTCCACCTCGTTTCTACAGAGACCTGCGCTCTATTAACGTACCAGCTTTTGATTCCACTTTAAGCTCCTCCCTCTCCTCAGTTCTGCTCCAGACCCTGACAACCTGGTCAGGAACTACAACTCTGCCTTATACTCCTCTCTCGATCTACATGCCCTGCTTTCTCTGCCGTCCTTACCCTTCTAACCCTAGACCCTGACTAAATTCCCACACGCGCATGCTGCGTTCCTCCACTCGTTCCTTTGAACGCCTCTGGAGGAAATCTCACACTTTTGCAGACTTCCTTCACTACAAATGTATGCTATCCTGTTTCAACTCTGCCCTCTCAGCCTAAACATACCTACTTTTCTTCAACACGCACAAGTCAAACCCACGCCAACTCTTCTCTGTCTTTTACTCTCTACTCAGACCACCAGCTGCCTCTTCTTCCTCCATCTCACCTCAGGACTTTGCTGACTATTTTAAGGAAAAGGTGGAATCCATACATCAGAATATCCCCTTTGTTTCCTCCTCCCATCCTACAACGCTTCCTAACTCTCCTCCTGCCTTCCTTGACTCGTTTTCCGCTGTCTCAGAGGAGGATGTTTCACTTCTGATCTCCTCCCTCTACCACTTGCCCTCTTGACCCCATTCCCTTCCATCTCCTAAAACCTCTTGCTCATAGTATAATCCCTATGCTCACACACGTTTAACTCCTGCCTCTACTCCTATACTTTTCCCTCCTCCTTCAAACATGCAACAGTTATACCATTACTCAAAAACAGCAAGCTTGACCCTCCCTGTCTTTCTAACTATCGACCTGTCTCCCTCCTGCCTTTTGCCTCTAAAATCCTTGAACGTCTTGTATTCTCTGGCTTGCTCCATTTTCTCTCCACCTATTCTCTCTTAGACCCTCTACAATCTGGCTTCCACACTGCTCACTCGACTGATACAGCCCTCACTAAAATAACTAATGACCTCCATGCTGCCAAAGACAGAAGTCATTACACTCTGCTCATATTACTCGTCCTCTCTGCAGCATTTGATACCGTGGACCACCCTCTTCTCCTTCGTATTCTCCATACTCTTGGTATTGTAACAAAGCTCTATCCTGGATCTCCTCTTACCTCTCCCATCATACTTTCAGTGTCTCTTCTGCTAACACATCCTCCTCCTCTATCGATCTCTCTGTGGGGGAACCACAGGGCTCTGACCTGGGACCTCTTCTCTTTACTCAGTACACACTTTCTCTAGGTGACCTAATCACATCTCTTGGGTTTAAATATCACCTCCATACTGACGACACACAAATTTACTTTTCAACCCCTGACCTTACACCTGCTGTACAGACCAAAGTTTCTGAATGTCTCTGCGATATCATCCTTGATGGCCCCCCGCCGACTTAAACTTAACATGGCAAAAACAGAGCTCTTCATACTTCTTACCATACCTGGCCCTACTACTTCCTTCCACATTACTGTTGGAAGTACTATCATTCACCCAGTAGCCCAAGTACGCTGCCTAGGGGTCACACTCGACTCCTCTCTCACATTCAAAACGTATCTAAAACCTGTCGCTTTTTCCTCCGCAATATTACAAAGATACGCCCTTTCCTCTGTTGCTCGACTGCTAAAACTCTGACTCGGGCCCTCATTCTCTCCCGTCTCGATTACTGTAACCAGCTGTACGGCCTTCCTGCCTCTCATATGTCTCCCCTACAATCTATCCTAAACGCTGCTGCTAGAATCACTCTACTCTTTCCTAAATCTGTCTCAGCTTCTCCCCTGCTGAAATCACTCTCCTGGCTTCCTATCAAATTCCGCATCTCATGTGATTGTCATGTGTATTACTACTGTGAAGCGCTATGTACATTAATGGCACTATATAAATAAAGACATACATATACCTGCTTCAGCACAGGTGGCTCAGTCGATGACTGATGATATGTGCTGAAGCTGGCATATCATTAAAACCTGACCTGTTTGGCGGTCTTGAAGACTGGAGTATAGCACCCCTGCTATAAGCTTCCCAGCATACCATTAGGACAGTGATTTTCAATGGTGTTCCGCGATCACCCCTCGGGTTCAGAGGCCGCTGGTGGGGGAAGACGGTAATCCCTTGCATTCTGCACAAAGTACTTTCCTGTCCCCGCAGTTAGTCTTAGTCGACTGAACAATAACCAAGATGATGGCTTCCCGGTTCAGTGGATGGAACAAGGCACAGTTCCGCAACCAGTGTATGTTAGACGGATTACCAACACAAAGTCTAACAAAGAAATAGCTCCTGGAGTAGTTGCTCGTGTAAGCAGGCGACACCTCTGAGAACACTCAGGAGTGCCCTGTAGCTAGCCTGGATGTTCCCGTAACCCAACCCCAGTTGGGCTACGGGAAGTGATGCAAGTGAGGGGAAAGTAACCCAGTCCCGCAGGCGTGATATGATTAGTACTGGCTCAGTTGGGCCCATATCAACTGCTGACGAATAGGTGGCTGCGATACAGTGTGTGAGTGATAGCTTTCGCATATTAGCAGCCGATCTGCACCCAATTTGACAAATTCTATGTGTAGCAGGGTAGTCCTCTGCACCTCTAGGGGGAACTGATGCAACTCCTCGGACTCTTAGGCAGAGGTGCGGCAGCCATGCTGAATCTCCCACAGGACTGGAGGGAGAGGATATCCTCTGGAGACTGGGGACCGCGTGTCGGAACTGACGGGCCCTCAAATGAGAAGATTGTGTCCGGAAAGCCTGTAGGTGGCTGAGGACTAGGCCAGAGAACCCTGTAGGCCCGAGTTAGGCCCTGAACCACCCTAGATGAGTACTATAGAGACGGCCATATCTCAGGGACATTCCTGGTAGTTGAGTACCAGCAGAGCGACGGAGCAGGGGAACTCACAGAGGAGTACTACCGTGCGGCTGCCGGAAGTAAGGAATGAGGGGCATATTGTTGGGAGGCCCCGCTACGTGGGATCATGTATATTGTTCCTGATATCTACAAATAATTCCCTGGCTATGGCGTTGAAGTCAGGAAGGTACCAATCAATGCAAGAGAGGTACTTTATACACAGCATACATGGAACACTTCCCTCGCAGCTTGCATGGCAATCCTCCCTGACTAGGCCCCCCAGGGGCTTGAGGCCCCTGAGGCTAGTTTCAACCCCTTACCCCCTGATGGGGCAAGGTAGAAATACTGCCCAACTCCCTAAGGAGCTAGCTACACTGGAACCAGCACATTAAATTTAGGTAGGAAGCATATTTTATACTTGGAGAGGGTAACCGTGCCCCAAAACTGGGCAGGTTTAAATGACTGACAGGCATCAAACCATATTACATGTGACCCATTTAGTACCCTCCCAGGCATGATACTCCCAACTGCCATTAGGCCTGCACCTGGATATGGCAACAAATTAACCAGAGGCCTAAGGGACTCACATGCTGGCCCATGTGAGAGGGATTTAACCCTAATACTGCCTGCACCTTACCAGAACTTACAATGCTAGGGCCAGGAAACACATAGCCAGGGACACTAGGCTACATATAGAAAAGAAACACTTTTTCTTCTGACCTTAAGAACATCCTAGGAGGCAAGCTAGCTATGGCTGCACCTTCTACCTATCAGGAATATGTGTTTCCAGCTGTCCCCATGTGCTGGAACTGCATTGTTATACTTTTATGGACCTTATAAAGATTGTGCTTACTCGTCTAAAAGTTAAAAATGTTGTTCCAGTACTATGATGATTCCAGGAGGGAAGCTCGCTGCGGCAGCACTGTGCACCTAGTAAGATTAGATGTTCCCTGTTGTCCTTTTGTGTCGGGACTGTATCGTTGTGCTTATATGTATTGTGTGATTTTACTGTTAGCTCCGGCTAAATAAACTCTGGTTTGTTAAATTTCTCTGTTCTGTCTGGGGATTCAACAATCCTCGGTAGATATCACAAGGGAAAGAAAGGAGGGGGGAAAGGGATGGAGAAAAAGGGGGAGTGATGGAGAAAGGAGGGGGTGAAGGGATGGAGAGAGATGGGGGAAAGGGATGGAAAAAGGGGGGGAGGAAAAGGGATGGAGAAGGAGGGGGGTAAGGGATGGGGAAGGGGGGAAAAAAGCTCTTGTGTCAGCCTGAACAAGTAAAAGACTATATAACAAAAACAGAGAAAGAATCCCTACTTAATAGCACTCTGAACTATAAGTTGTGAGGATTGGACCTCAGTGCCGCCCCCGTGATGCGTCCCGTGACGCATTGGGTGATGCCCCTCGCGCGCGCGACCGCCGCAGTACTCCTCCCGGCACCGGATCCCCATCATTCCTTGAGGAATGGATTGAGTTCTATCATTTCATTGAGGCTTGGGGGATTTAATTTACGTTGTGAAGATCCAATACTGCTCTCGTTTTAAGGCTGCGCTTATAGTGCCGGCGACGGCGACATCGCGTCAAAACAAATGTATTGCCGCCGTCACGTGGCTTATAGTAAGCGCGACGGAGCGACAGGCTTGGTCGCGTTCGTTGGAAGTTATCTCAATTTGATTTTTCCAGAGACCGTAGCCTGACGTCGCGTCGCCGGCACTATAAGCGCAGCCTAAGGGTGCTAACTCTTTGTCACCCCTTCTTGGATTCCTCTCCACTATTTTCAACCCTCTAAAGTGTAAACTTTCGGGATTTCCATTGTGGTGCTCCAAGAAATGCATAGCCAGATTATGTATTTTCTTACCTTTAGCCAATGATTTTTGTGCATTCTTGATTCCATTCACATCAATTTAATAAGTGAAAATGTCAAAAGAAGCAAAAGTACAAAACTTAGAAAGTGCAGCAAACACAAATATCATAAATAGCTCATCAGTAGCTCACATCAAGCAAGGAGAGGGAAAGGGATGGTGGACAAGGGAAACCACACAGAGAGGTAGGGTTAAGGAAAGAAAACAGGGAACATAGGGGGGCAATGTTTTGGGGCGATTGCCCCTTCCTCAGGCCCATTCCCAGGGGTCACAATGACCAGACCAGGTTACAACCTCTTTTATGTGTGTTTTTTTGTATTGATGTGCTATTAGTAGGTTCCATATAAGTGTATTATTGTCCATTATAAGTGTATAACTAGAAGTGTAGTTATTCAGGTTCTCTTTATTCATTCAACTCCTTTTCCCCCTCCCCCCCCCCCTTCCCTTCATTATAAGGGTTTATTTTTTGTTTTCAACATTGCATTTTTATTGGGAGCTATATCCCTCCCTGTTTTGATTGAATCATCAGAGGTTTACTAATGTGAGGCATTTTCTTACAGCCAGCTTATTAACCCTTTAATGTCTGGTGTGTACGTTTGGACCCTCATATACTCCCTACATTAATAACAATAGGTCGTAATTTAGCTTGCGTTGCTGACGTCACTGTCGGCCTACGTGCACCAACGTATGTTTCGTGCTTTACGCACTTCTTCTATTCACCCAAAACAAGTGGTATACTTTACGGTTAAGCTTAAAGGTAGATGAATCATCCACAATCGAATCTGCACCACAGAGGGAGGATTGAAAGTTTATAGTTTACAGCTGTTATACATGTCTGCGGATTACAGTTTATTTAGACTATAGGGTGTTGTGTTGGCAGTGTGTGACTTCATTCAACTAATTACGAGCTACTGTAAGGAGAAGACACGCCTGGATCGCCTGGCCTGTTTCTCTCTATGGGGCTGGTGGTCCTGTGGACATTACTGTACATAGAAGATTTGGAGACCGCAAACATATAGCGGTTTAAATAGCCAAACCGAAACGCAGTTAGCAGCTATAGCTATTCTTGGGCTGGATGTTATTTCCTTAGACCCACCGTTACTTTATCACATTGTTATGTGGACACTGCTGCCTTTATTGTTTTTATGGCCATTTCTATAATGTGTTTAACATGATTGTTACTGTCTGTAAAAGACATGTGCAGAGGTACAACCAGGGAGACAGATGTGGGGGAAATTAAACCATGGCTTTATTCAGACCCTCACTTTAAACAATGCAGAAACCATAAAATAAATAAACAGACTATCCCTTTGCAAGGGCTAGCTCACTTCCTCAGTCCCTATCTGCAAAGCTGGGAGGATACGCCTCTTTCCAACCTATAACCCCAAAGTTCCAAGAGGTACTTGTAAGCAGGGGCCCTTTGTGGCAGTCTCCGAGTCTGGTTGGTGTCCGTAGAGGGGCCAGAGTCTGGCAGGTTCCTGGGTCCTCTGTGCCCAGGAATAGGTCTGGTTCCTGGTGTCTTGATATCAGCACAGCCTTGTGCTCAAGACATCATCTCCTTTGGCAGCACAGCTGTGACTGTGCTCAGGAGTCTCTCCCCTGCAGTTTCCAGCAGGAGGCTTTTCTACAGTTCTGATTAGCCAGGTGGAGACTGGATAATTGTCTTTAGCTGCAATTAACTAGCTTCCTGCTGGATTCCTCGACCACTAGAGGCTTTCTATTGAAACCTCATTTACAGTGGTTGACAAATCACCAAAAAATCTACTCGCCACACAAAAAAATCCACTCGCCACCTAGTACCAAACGTGTGCTGCTTGGGCCAATATTTACTCGCCCGGGGGTTAAATCCACTCGCCCGGGGCGAGCAAATGTATAGGTTTGTCGAACACTGCTCATTTAGACAGGGTTACGTCCCTGTTACACGGCCAACTGACATATAGTAGCTATTTCTTAATTTTTGTGTTTCTCTGTTTTTGTCCGGTCGTGATTGTCTGATAGGCATTTCTATTCTTGACATATTTTTGGACATTTATTTTAGTTTGGTGATATTAGTAAAGGTTATATTGTATTGTTATATATTATCTTATCTGTACTTATAGTTCTGAGTGCTATTAAGCAGGGATCCTTTTATCTGTTTTTGTTATAAAGATCCTGGTAGTCTGATCAACCCTGATGTTGACACACCCAAACTATGTTCCTTGTAAACATTGTATCACAGATTACATTTTAGAGCACTCCACCCTTCCTCTTTCTCTCCAGCATAGTACAGTAATGTGGAAGCTTCAATGGAAACTCTAATAAAAGAAAACTGAATGATTCCCCGCAGACATGGGATTGGGAAGTATTCTTGTGCTCACACTGTGGCACTCCCTTATGCTGACATTCAGTGCTAGAATTGCATGCCATACATTGACAGCCTCTCTGGTACTAACAGAGTTAACATATGTTTAACAATTACTTCTGTCCATCCTTATGCACCTGTACATGTGAATTTGCACAGATTCTATGGAGTGTTATGGGGTGACCTAGTAGTCAAAGCTCAATCAAGTGTCAGCTATCAGGATTACAATGTCCTTTACGCCTCATTGTACAACCAACAGGTGGCTTGTGACCATGTCCAACTCGTTAAATACTCCCCTTGATGTTCGAGTTAATATGCTAAATAGCCTGTCTCACATTGAGATATTAGTTAAACACTGGAGCTAGCAGTCTGTTCTATGTCACCTTGTGTATAGTTACACTCAATTCCTGTTTATATATGTTGGTTAAAAACTAGCTACAAAGATGAAGTGACTTTGATTAATCTGAATGGATACCTTTGTACCTCTATAATTATACAACATAGCAAGATTTGTTTTGGATGTGTAAAGATCTTATGGTATGTCATCTGACTTCCATGTCTGTGCATTACTGGAAATCTAAGATGCTTCTTGTGCAATTTATGAAACATTGTCTGCAGTGTTTAAGAAGCTATATATCTATAGCATTTACTGTGATTTGAGTCTAGCATGCCAGCAGGATTTGGGGTTATAATATGCATTGTATTGAGATAGCTAAAACAACACAATGCAAAACAATGTGTTAAAAGCAAAATACTTGCTTAGAAAATAGTAACAGAACATTCTACAATTAAAGGGATCAATTTACAAAATAAGATAAAAGATGCATGTATTAGATATGCCCACATGTATTGGCCACTGTTGTCGAGAGAGTCAGTGACATTTCATGGAAAGCTACTGACTTCAAATAGAGAGACTATGATAATGACAATGTTTCAGTCCTACACATGGACCTTCATCAGGGCTTAATATGGCTTATTATTATATTTATTAAAGTTTATTTTTAATTGCTGAGCTGGCCTGATATTTATATGATTATTTTTGTTGCATGGTGAGGGACTTTTGACTATTTAGCTGGAACCACTGTTTTGTTTTCTTTACTCTTTTGTATTATTTTGACCGCTTTGCTGTTTTTTTGTTTCTTATTTTTGGGTGGCAGGTCTGACTCTAATCTAAGATAATAGAACACGTAATTGAATGGATCATAGGCTGCAGAAATGTGCTACCTATGGCCCAGGAGCCAACGGGAGAGCTTCATGAAGCATACTTTTGGTAGCTGGTGACAGTAGACTTATACTAAGAGCCATAGTAATCCAGTTTTGTCTGTTCTTTGCTGAGAATCCTGCAGTATCTGAGAATCCTGGCAGTACCGGAGAATCATGGCAGTACCGGAGAATCCTTGTATACCTGAGAATCCTGGCAGTACCTGAGAATCCTGGCAGTACCTGAGAATCCTGGCAGTACCTGAGAATCCTGGCAGTACCTGAGAATCCTGGCAGTACCTGAGAATCCTGGCAGTACATGAGAATCCTGGCAGTACATGAGAATCCTTGTATACCTGAGAATCCTGGCAGTACCTGAGAATCCTGGCAGTACCTGAGAATCCTGGCAGTACCTGAGAATCCTGGCAGTACCTGAGAATCCTTGTGTACCTGAGAATCCTGGCAGTACCTGAGAATCCTGGCAGTACCTGAGAATCCTGGCGGTACCTGAGAATCCTGGCAGTACCTGAGAATCCTGTTGGTGTGAATCTTGATGGAGCTTAGGCTCACCACAAACTTTTAACCATTTTTCTGACAGAGGGATTCATCATTCTGATGTGAGAGACTAAAATCCTTCTACTACAACTTTCACTTACTATAAAGTTAGCTATATACCCTGAATGGAAGAGTTGTATTAAGAGCACATTTTGGAAAATACCCCTCTTAAGACCAGGATTCATTGCAACCAGTAGGATAGCCAGGGATAGGCTCCAGACGTAGTGATGTGCTTAAAATAAGAGAAAAACACAATACATAGCGTGATACTGTTTGACAGAAAAAGGGGGAGACTACATACAGACACACAATTTTCAGAGTGATTAATTTATTCTGGAATGGAATCGCATACTCGATAATTGTTCATTCGAACTTATGCGTCTATTAATATCTAAACGCAAAGTCGGCCTTCAAACATTGGATAAAGAAATTAATGATATGAAGGGATATTTTGACAAATACAAAGATAACAGCCAATTACCAATATTGGAGGCCAGAATTAAGAACAAAATGGATAAATTACAAAAAGAAACTATTGTTTCTAAACAGATAAAGTTCCAACGGGATAAAGTGGATTATGCTACAGGTTGCTATAGGAATTGGAAAAAACCTAGACAGGAAAATGAAAGATATAAATCTGACAAAGAGAAGTATTCAAAAGACTACTCTCATAAAATACCATCTAATTATAGGAAAACCATTCCTAGCATCAGACATAATTCCACTGAGCCAGTACAATTTGTCTCCCCAAAAGTAAACAAGAAAAGCTATATACAGTACAGCCTAACACTAATTTGGTTCCCCAAACATCAAGACCCAGTACTCTAGTTCCTCCGCCAACATCACTAAATCAATTAGAAAGAGATATGGATAATATTTTTGAACAATACAACCATCAAAATAAGTACCAACCTCTAATTGAATTAGATAAGGAACGCCACCACTCCCGCTCCAGTAGAGAAGAAGAGAAAACCACGTTCTCTTTTTTAGATTGGAGACAATCCAGGGACCCAATACATGCGAAGGAAGCAATAAGGGATCTACTGGGGAAAGATGGCCCTACAAGGGACCTACACAACAAAAAACGAAAAAACACCTTAGAGGAAAGAGAGGAGGGCGAAAGAATGGAAAAGGTATTAAAACAGTAAAATCTACGTCTGCATATAAAAGTATTTTTAACATCAGTAAATACCCCATTTCTTCCAAAGAAGGTAAACTACTATCCAAAGGCCTATCCTTCGCTCCAGTTACAGGCCCGACAGCTTTAAACTGTACATAGACGTGCAAAGATATGTGCAAAAATTGTGTCTAAAGAAGTACTATCTCAGGGATGCTTTATCCAAAACAGATATGAATAGCAATTTGCCAATATAGACCACACCCCAAACTAGTGCAACATTTAGGAATCCATCCACTTTTTTCCCGAAGTTTGTCAGTGGTCCATTTGTGGACACTTTTGCCAAAATGGTGACTGACGACATTGAAACTCAAAGTCGTACATTTAAAATTAAAAATGATAACCTTAGTATTGATGAGAAAAACACACTACGTGCACTTGAAGAAAGTGACCAAATTATTATAAAACCTGCTGACAAGGGGGGAGGGTTGGTAATTATGGATAAATCCTATTATATCAAGGAATCATTACGAATCCTGGGAGATAAATCCACTTACCAACTCCTCTCTGATCCAACTATCCAATATCAAAAATTACTTTTTAATTTTCTCACTATAGGACTAGACAAGCAAATTATCACTAAACAAGAGTTTGATTTTCTTTATAATTTATATCCACGTATACCATTATTTTACATAATACCCAAAATCCACAAATATTTAGAATTTCCCCCCGGCCGTCCAATAATATCAGGAATTCAGTCCTTCACTTCCCATTTATCCCAGTACATTGACAGTAAACTACAACCATACGTTATGCAGTTGCCCTCCTATGTAATGGACACTACCCACATACTGCAGACCCTCAAGGACATTCAGTGGCAATCACATTATTATTTTGTTAATGCAGACGTTAATTCACTATACACAGTTATAAACCACGAAAAAGGGTGTGTAGCCATCTTGGAAACATTAAACAAAGATCAATCTATTTCCACAGAGTTCAAGTCATTTTTAATTTCAGGTATTAAATTCATTTTATCTCACAATTTTTTTAATTTTAATAACACGTATTATCTACAGGTATGTGGCACCGCCATGGGTACCAAATTTGCTCCTAGCTATGCTAATTTATTTATGGGCAGCTGGGAAGAACATCATATTTGGTCCAGCTGTCCCTATGGAGCAAATTTGGTCCTATGGCGGCGCTACATCGACGATATTATTTTTATTTGGTCGGGCACTTTGTCACAACTAGAAGATTTCAAAAAATACATGAATAACAACACTCTTAACCTGTCATTCACATTTAATTCAAGTGCTATTTCAATAGAGTATTTGGATCTTATAATTTCTGCTAAAAATAACTGTATAGAAACCAGCACATATTTTAAACCAGTACAAGCTAATAATTACTTACATGCACACAGTCACCATAACCCTACATGGGTTAAAAATATACTCAAAGGCCAATTCATTCGATTAAAACGCAATTGTTCAAGTGTTGAAATGTTCCACACACAAGCTGAAGATTTAAAACAAAAATTTATAGAAAGAAAATATTCTTCTTCAAATTTGGATAATATAATAAGTAAGGTTGCAGCAATGGAGAGGTCAAGTCTCCTAAAATATAAAAATAAAAATACAACAAAACCTGTGAATTTAGCTTTTGTAACGCAATACAACCAAATGGCACCCAATATACGAAGAATTTTTAGGAAATATTGGCCTATTCTTAAAAAAGATAAAGAACTCGAGGGTATATTGCCAGAACATCCCCAGATTGTATTTACTCGAGCACCCAATATAGGACAGAAGCTGGCTCCGAGCTGTCCCTCATTGCAAAGCATTCCAAGTAATACCATCACACATAAAGGATATTTTCCATGTAATAGGTGTACTGCGTGCAAATATAGTGTAAAAAAATCCAATTTCACATCAAACAACACCTTAAAAAATTATAACATTAAAAATCATATCACATGTAAAAGCATATACTTGAATGTCCCTGCGGTCTGCAGTATGTGGGCATGACCACTAGATCGGTCAAGCGACGCTTATACGAACATGTGTACAACATAAAAAGAGGGCTAACTACGCATAACGTATCAAACCATTTTCTTCAAGTGCATGGTCAAAATCCAACAGGACTAAAGTGTTTGGCGATAGAAAATATTACACCTAATTGGAGAGGAGGAAACGCTGTGAGCCTACTGGGGAGGAGAGAATCCTTTTGGATCTATGAACTTCGTACTCTATCCCCACTGGGTCTCAACGTTGACTTCGATTTAAAACCTTTTCTGGTAAATTAATATTTGATGTACTATATCCATTTTGCTCTTTAAATCTTTGCATGATTAGATTTGTAATAACCAATGTATATGATTCATAGGGCCTATTATGTAAAATTGCATCGAAGTTTGGTGCATAAAGAAATGTATTATCTGTTATCTGGTTCTCGGTGCAAAGATAGATATTATCTGTTTTTTAAAAATATGCATATTTCGTTATATTATGTAATTGTTTATTGATTATATCATGTCATGTATGTCTTATTTTCACACACATTTTGAGCTATGGACAACTACTAATAAGTTTAAGTATTCACTGTAGGTGTTTCCTATATATATTTCACATTTGTTAAACACATTGTTGTATAGGGGTATAAGTTCCATGCATGAGCACCATTATAAGGGTTTTTTAACACATATATTCCCACCTTCCAGCTTATATTATATTGCACACACATAGTTTTTATACACATTAACAATATATAATAATTCACTAAGTATATGTAACACACATTTTTATAGGCTTATCCTCATTTGGCCCATATTGTGATATAAATATCACCTTTATTTTCAACTCGTTTATTTTTTTTATTTTTTGTTTCTTTTATGTGAGTATGTTGTAGAGTGTTTATTCGTTTCAGCTGAGAGTTACTATGTAGTAACATACCTTTTTGAATGACCAATTACACACAGCGCATGTTCCTCTAATCAGAGCACAAACACTGACTATACTGAGAGCCCATTGCGCATGTGCAATACTTGCCAGGTGAATTAGGATTAATTATGGACTCGTATATAACGGACAATTATGGACACAATGACAGAACCCCTGAGGAAGAAAGCAGCACGCTTTCGAAACGCGTAGGGTGGCATTTTTGGACTCCCACTGTCGCACTGTGGTGCTTCCCCCCTTCCCGAACGGATCCGGTGACGAATCAGCTGTTCCAGGCAGACGTATATTCTTATACACCAGGCAAATCTGCTGTGGCCGTTCTGAATCTATTTGCATGTCCTGCACCGCCAGCTGAGAGAAGCTCCACTCACACACGCCGGCGGGCGTGTGCTACGCTCTATCTACAGACCGGATCGGTTGCAGTAGCTGTCTGAGCAGCAGAGAGGGGATACTCTCAGATTTATCCACCGCCTGTTTACATCTATCGTCCGGTGAGTGGGTAGTTCACCCATTGCAGCAGTGTGTCCATCGGCATTCCATTGTCCTTTTACCCATTTTTTAATTTTTTTATATGTCCTGTATATCATTATATGTATATTAAATGTTTTAAATTAGCAATCACCTTGTATCTCAGCTGATACTTATTAGTTATATAATTGTGTGTCTGTATGTAGTCCCCCCCTTTTTCTGTCAAACAGTATCACGCTATGTATTGTGTTTTTCTCTTATTTTAAGCACATCACTACGTCTGGAGCCTATCCCTGGCTATCCTACTGGTTGGATATATATCCTTTTAACTACAGGCGCCTTGTTATACATATCCTTTTTTTTTCTATGCTATCATCCTGACCAGGGGGTCAGAAATTGTATTTCAGGCAGCCCCTTATATGTGGACTATATTCCCCATTTAAGGTTGCACAATATTAATTGTTTTATGCTTCTAGTTAGCGCTACCTAATCTCTGTTTTGTAACAGGATTCATTGCAGCTTGTTTTACCTTTATAACAGACCAACATTAAAGTTTTTCTTTTATTAAATTATAGTGTACAGAGCTTCTGTAACCTCTCACAACAGGTCTCTATTTCAAATGCACTGGCTTGTAATGAAATAAGAAACTGTTCCTGATTGCCGGCTACAATGCATGGTTGAGAGCCAGTAATGTGCATTGGTACGTTGTTACTTTTAAAGGTATAATTCCACATAGTCGGCCAGTTCACATTTTAAGGGGCTTGTGAATGGGAAAGTGTTTGGCAATCAAGTGTTTTCTTTACCCACAAGCACTTGCTGAACACACATCAGTGTCACACAAAAGGGAGCAGCCAGAGGAAATCAACCCCCCAACAAGGTTGACTTTAAAAAATACATGAAAATTACTTATTGGTGTCAGATTTGGTTACAAAAAGGTATCAATTGCACAGATTCGATCACTTAAACACTGAAGTTAGTTAACTAGGGGTTGCCCACTTGCCCTATTAAATGACAAAAGCTGTTTGGAATGGTACAGATGCTTTTACTGTAGGTGACAGTGATTTCTCGTTTTTTAATTATAGTAGAATTTAGTACATGAATGAATGTCTTTATTTATATAGCGCCATTAATGTACATAGCGCTTCACAGCAGTAATAGTTACAATCATATAATTAATAAGATATAAATAGCACAAAGGGTAGAAGTGCTTCAGACATAAAAGTAACATTTAGGAAAAGGAGTCCCTGCTCCGAAGAGCTTACAATCTAATTACATGGAACTTTGCCCCAGAATTATTTTTTTCAAAATCTTACAGCATTAATAATGCCGATCTGTGTTTAATAAACTCTGTTATGCATTCTCCCCGTGCTCTCACATTGTCATAAAGAAGATCCATGCAAAATATCCCCATCTCATCTAGTCGAAAAGGACAAAGGTCAAAAGAAAATAACCATTGTCAAAAACAAACCTCTTACATCATCCAAAATAAAATATCTTGTTTTGACATTAGACAGAAAACTAAATGACACGAGTCTGTGCTTTCTGCCAGGCACCTTATATAGTCTAAGTCTGAGTGGCCAACTCCAGTCTTCAAGGGCCACCAACAGGTCAGGTTTTAAGGATATCCCTGCTGCAGCATAGGTGGCTCAGTCAATGACTGAGTCACTGATTGAGCCACCTGTGATGAAAGAGGGATATCGTTAAAACCTGACCTGTTGGTGGCCCTTGAAGACTGGAGTTGGCCACCCCTGGTCTAAGTGATACAATGTTATATAAACTAGCATCATTCTAAAGGTCATTGAACACTGAGTCACATGTTACTGTACCGCACAAGTACAATTCCAAGGCTGTTATCCAAAGCTGTCATGATCAAAGAGCATATTTAATGGATAGTTCTGTCTTTAATGACAAAGACTCTGTTTCAATTAATGAGGGTAATTTACTAACGTCTTCAAGCTGCAAAGCTGAGTTAAAAATATTACATCAAATTTATCAAGGAAAATCATTGTTATTACAACCAGTGACATTTTCTGCTTGGAAAATGTATGTTGCATTCGTTTTGCATCAATGTTTGCCCCACTTTAGCAGCAGGACGACTTTAATATATGTGCCTGTAACAGGGTCTTAACCCCTGTCTAAAAGGAGCTTCAATAGAAAGACTGTATTGGTCTGAGGAATCCAGCAGGGAGCTGGCAATTGTAGCTAGAGACAATTAACCAGTTTCCATCTGGCTCATTAGACAGGTAGAAAAAACTATAGAAAAATGCAGCGCACGAGATTGTGACAAAGTGAATAATAATATGTGATTGGCTAAATGCTACGAAGAATGCAATAGCTTGTGATAATAAATTGTCTAACCAGTGTGAAAAACCTTGATGTCAATAAGTGATAAAGCAGTGTTCCATACAAAAGTGCTATGACACCATAAAGCACAAATGTGATCATTAAAAACCTTATACAAACAATATGAGAGTCTGCTGCTCGTCAGTAAAGATGGCTCAGCATCTCAGGAACTGATAGAAAAAGATAGAAGACAGCGCCACATCTCTCATAATATAGTAATTTAGTAAAGTGCTATGGTGAGACAAGTAAGTATTGCACGTACATCAATATCGATCTTCGGAACGGGATGTCCTCAATACAAGCCGAAAGAGCTCTTTGCACCTCAAAGCAGAGGCTGATGACGTCACTAACAGCGACCAACCAGTGACGATTCGCTGGTTGGTCGCTGTTAGTGATGCGGTCCAGTGATGTCATCAGCCGTCGCTTTGAGGCACAAGGAGCTCTCACGGCTTGCATTGAGGACATCGCATTCCTCAGCCTACAGTGCAGGAGATTTATAATACCTAATCCACAGACACACAGGACTACCACAGACTAGCAAGCAGCTGCTGACACCATTCTGAAGCAAACTGTTTGTTGCGAGGACGCCCTTATCAGCCTGCCCTGGGGGACGCCGGCGGTTACCATCCATGACGTGGTAGCAAGCTGTGTCCTGTTGTGGTAACATGTACCCATAAAACATGTAATGCTTGAAAGATCGATATTGATGTACGTGCAATACTTACATGTCTCACCATAGCATTTTACTAAATTACTATACTATGAGAGTTGTGCGCTGTCTTTTTCTTATTCTATCAGGTAGAAAAGCCTCCTGCTTGAACTGTAGGAGATCTCTTGAGCACAGAGGGACTATGTTGCCAGCAAGAGACACAGAAATATTGTCTTGAGCATAAAAGGACTGTGCTGCCTGCAAGACACCAGGAACCAGACCTCTATTCCAGGACACAGCGGACCCTGGAACCCTCCAGATGGTGGCCCCTCATCGAACACCAATGCAGACCCAGAGACTGACATGAAGGGCCCCGGGCTTACAGGTACCTCACTGGATTTTGGGGTCCTAGGTTGGAAAGAGGCGCATCCTCCCAGCCCTGCAGATAGGGACTGGGAAAGTGACTTAGCCCTTACAAAGGGATAGGATTTTTATTTATTTTTGTGTTTCCTTAAACTGTATTGTTTAAAGTGACGGGCTGAATAAAATCCAAGGTTTAATTTCCCCAAATCTGTCTCCCTGATTGTACCTCTGCACATGTCTCTTACGACTGAATGAGTGTTATGACCTTATGAGTGTTTAGTAAAACGGCATTCCAATGACTGAAATTATAAACAAGGGACATCTGATGGACCTGGTGAATCTATACAAATAAAGCCATATTAACTACATTAAGGGGAATTTACAAACTCTGGCTTCAGTAATGTGACCTCACTACCAGGCGCTCAGCAATGCATTGCAACACTGAAACCTCTTGCAGAAACAGGGTCAAGTCTATCAAACTGCATTTGTCATGCAGAGCGGATATATTAGGACACTTGCTATAAATGATGCTTCACATGTACCTCCCAATATACAGTGGTCTCCATGCAACAGCTGCATATTTTCAGCCCAGAGCTACTTTTGTGCTGTGTGCACAAACAGTTTTAAAATAAGCACCACAAGATTTACCAGCTGTTTTCCATGGGCATTAGAAACCTTCAAACTTTTTTTTAGCTGTATTTATGGTATCCACTGCGCATATATATACATGTATGACTGGCGCATATATTCTCTGGTCTAAACTAAGAGTGCAAATGATGTTACCATTCATCTCTTTATACACATATGCAAAGTGTTATCTTAAACTCTCAATAATCATAGCACACTGTAAATTAGTTTTCTAAATGATGGCGTGGAAATGGATGGCTGGCATATTGAGCTGAGACATTTTGAGTGCATTGAATAGGGACTGAGGAGGTCTCCGTGGATGTAAAAGGAAAGGGATAATACTGTATTCCCAAAATAATAATAAGGCACCATATGGCACAATCAGTTGAGTGAACCATAAGGTACCTTATGGCTTGTAACTGTTTAGTAACTCTGAGCCAAAATGTTACAAACAACGTGAGCAGGCGAGGAGCTAATCATGGCAGGCAGCAAGAGAAGGGGGAAATTATGAAAGACAGACGTTTGTGCATTATTTGAAACATGCCGACAGATAGAATCGGGAAACATCTCATCTTTCACAAGAAACCGTTTGATATCACTGCTGCAAGTGATCTGTGGATTTATGAGAAGTACTGTATATCAAGGTCTACCTAGCTGGATAGCTTGTAAATTTACTAAACTACCCTTCTTGAGACCACATGCAGGGGTAGTTTTTGCAACGTTACCCCCAATGAAATGCTTTGTTGGTCTCTCTGGCATTAAAGAAAATCAATGGTTTAAATGTTAGCAAAATGTAGGTACTTTTATTTGATTTCAGAAGAGCTTATTTGTGCTAAATAGGGTGAAAAAAATACATATTCTAAAAATATTTATGGTATGTTTATGCTGAAAGAAAACCTGTAAAGGACCGGCTGAGATGGACTAACCGTCAAGTGATTGCAGGCTTAACATTTTTTGGCCAAAGGAATGAACTAAATGACCCATACTGATGAAGAAGAAAAAGAAAACAATATATAGAAAAAGCATACAGTACTGTACTAAATTATTTGTCATATTGGATGTGCATTGGGGCTTCTTTGTTTATTGTAGTGTAGTATATTTGGTCACTTTCTCACTGGCACTCCAATTGACTCCAAATAAATTTGCCATTTTACAGGCTGCCGGTGCAGGGAACGGAGAACAGGTGTCATGTGTCAAGAACGGGTCTGGTTAGTTAACAACCTGGCCGCAGCATTCTGCACCAGCTGCAGACGACGCAGCTCTTTTTACGGAAGAGTGCGTTGCAGAAGTCTAGGCGCGAGGACTCAAAAGCATGGGCAAGTGTAGTAAGATCGCCTGGGGGGGATCGAGTGCTTAATCCTGGCTATGTTCCTTAGGTGGAAGAATGAAGATTTGATCATGACTGACACCTGATGTTTAAGGGTCAAGTCACAGTCAAGGACAACACCAAGATTCTGCATGCAGAGTTTAGCAGCTGGGAACCCCCAAGCTTAAGGCCAATGGCTTGACCTACCTGCAGTGTTGGTGTGTTCCAACGGTGAGTATCCACTATGAGCACTTCTGTCTTCCATGGTTCCCAAACCCCTATACATTTGTGTTACATTAAATAGTTTGTTAGTATACTGTAAATGTTTCCATTACAAAAACTCTCCATATCCTAGCTCTAATCTGGGTCATGGATGAGGCTTTGTGCTTCTTCCATGCCACCGCTATCTCCCATCTCATGGCCGAATATATATGAACCATAAGTTTACATTTCTATTTTTACAGCATAAATATTGCTTAAAACTTCCCACAGCTTTGCAGTGACATTTAAAAATATATCTTTAAATTAGACACAGCACTACTACTTAAATTAAGCCATTCCCACTACTTTATATGATTCTTTTACAGTGATCTATTCCCCATGAGATATAGGATATATATAGGATCGCCTGACTAAGTTTTAATGACGAAACGCGTAGGGAGTGTTTTTGGAGACCAAGTGCAAGTATAGCTTGTTTTTAACATTGTATGCACGATCGTACAGTCAGGAACATATAGCCCCTTCTTTGTGAGGACAGCTCAAGCAGGGATTCCTTGCTGGGAACTGCTACAGCCAATCCGGAGAGCCCTTTGACGTCACTAACAAGTAGAGGCTTTGGTAACTCATCTGTGGGTGGAGGGTCTGAGTTGGTGAAGTGCATTCGGTACACGGAGACTCTGATACATCCACCGGCTACTGCAGCACACGAGTGAGATACTAGAACGACATCAGAAGTTTTGCTGGAAGCTTGCTGTTATGTTGGCGATTGAGAATTGATCTCATACATGCTCATGTTCCTGATTTGTTTGTGAGTGGGCATTTTTTATTTTATCCAGTTCCATATAAATTTGGAACTTTACACACATATATATATATATATATATATATATACAGTGTTCGACAAACCTATACATTTGCTCACCCCGGGCGAGTGGATTTAACATCGTGGCGAGCTCCTATTGGCCCAAGCAGCACACGTGTGGTACTAGGTGTTGAGTAGATTTTTTTGTTCGGCGAGTAGATTTTTTGGTGATTTGTCGACCACTGTATATATATATATATTGTGATGCCGTCACTTGCCTCTAAGGGCTAGAATGGGGCAGTTGTGGGACTTTACAGCTCTCATAGAGTTAATCATTCTGGAAAGGTCTGTTCAGCTGCGAGTTAATGAGCTAATTAGCCTAGCCTGTATAGTCAGGAAGTGATACAGAGATCCCACCCCCCCCCCCATGCTGCCAGACACACACTGTTGAGAGTTATACAGAGAGGGTGAGAGACGCTGCTGCTATACTGATCTGGGAAGGCACACACAGACAGCCCTGTGAGAGACTGAAAGGGGACCTGCTGCAGGTACACTGGGTAAAGTGGGGAAAGAGTTTAGTTCTCCCACGATTAGTTAGGGACTAAGCAGTATTAGTCAGTACTCCTGGAAAGAGTTATGTTTTTTGTTTCTGTTTTGTGTTATGAGTTAATCCTGTACCTGCTTTGTACCCTGTAAAGAAAGTACAGTGTTTCCTGCCTTTGATCTGGACAAAACATCCGACGCTGGGACTTAGACGTCACTATATATATATATATATATATATATATATATATATATATATATATATATATATATATATATATATATATATATATATATATAATGGGGAATAGATCACTATAAAAGAATATATATATATATATATATATATATAGAAAAGAGAAGGCAGTTGGCACACTACAATCCAGGCAAAGACAGATTCTTATCCCATATGAATAGAACAAAATGTATACAGCAGGGCCCTGCTTCTCGGCGCTCCGCTTTTCGGCGATCCGTCGATACGGCGGCACCGAGAAGGGGGCCGCCATGTTGGCTCGTAAAACGCGCATGCGCAGAACGGGCGGGTGTGCCCGGCGCGCATGCGCTGACTGTAGTTTGCACCCGCAGACCATAGGTCGCGCATGCGCAGAATGGCGAAAATGCCGGTTTGCGCATGCATAGACCTGAAAATCGCTGGATCCACTTTCCGGCGATTTTCACTATACGGCGGGCCCCTGGAATGGAACCCGCCGTGTACCTGGGGCCCTCCTGTATTTACCAGATTGGGGTCCAGCAAAAAAGAGACAGCACACTGCATGTAGTCTTCAGACAAAAAACTGTATTGAATCACAGGGCACTGCAACAAACGTTTCGGTCACCCAGAGGGACCTTCATCAGGGTTGTGCAGGTCCCTCTGGGTGACTGAAACGTTGGTTGCAGTGCCCTGTGATTCAATACAGTTTTTTGTCTGAAGACTACATGCAGTGTGCTGTCTCTTTTTTTGCTGCACCCCAATCTGGTAAATATACATTTTATATATATACATTTTATATACAGTTAGGTCTGGAAATAATTGGATACTGATACAAGTTTTGTTATTTCGGCTGTGTACCAAAATAAATTCAAGTTACAGTTAAGTAATGAATATGGGCTTAAAGTGCAGTCTATCAGATTTAATTTGAGGGTATTCACATCCAAATTGGAGGAAGGGTTTAGGAATTACATCTCTTTAATATGTAGCTCCCTCTTTTTCAAGGGACCAAAAGTAATTGGACAATTGACTTAAAAGCTGTTTCATCGACAGCTGTGGGCTATTCCTTTGTTATTTCATCATCAACTAAGCAGGTAAAAGGTCTGGAGTTGATTCCAGGTGTGGCATTCACATTTGGAAGCTGTTGCTGTGAACCCACAACATGCGGTCAAAGGAGCTCTCAATGCAAGTGAAACAGGGCATCCTTAGGCTGCAAAAAATAAGAGAATCCATCAGAGAGATAGCAGGAACATTAGGAGTAGCCAAATCAACAGTTTGGTACATTCTGAGAAAAAAAGAACGCACTGGTGAGCTCTGCAACACAAAAAGGCCTGGACGTCCATGGAAGACAACAGTGGTGGATGATCGTAGGATCCTTTCCATGGTAAGAAAAACCCCTTCACAACATCCAGCCAAGTGGAGAACACTCTACAGAAGGTAGGCATATCATTATCCAAGTCTACCATAAAGAGAAGACTTCACGAAAGCAAATACAGAGTGTTCACCACAAGGTGCAAACCATTCATAAGCCTCAAGAATAGAAAGGACAGATTAGACTGCCAAACAATATCTAAAAAAGCCAGCCCAGTTCTGGAACAGCATTATTTGGACAGATGAAACTAAGATCAACCTGCACCAGAATGATGGGAAGAAAAAAATATGGAGAAGGCTTTGAAGCGGCTCATGATCCGAAGCATACCACATCATCTGTAAAACACGGTGGAGGCAGTATGATGTCATGGGCATGCATGGCTTACAATGGCACTGGGTCATTAGTGTTTATTGATGATGTGACAGAAGCCAGAAGCAGCCGGAGGAATTCTGAAGTGTATAGGGATATATTGTCTGCTCAGATTCAGCCAAATTCAGCGAAGTTGATTGGACGGCGCTTCACTTTACAGATAGACAATGACCCAAAACATACTGCGAAAGCAACCCAGGAGGTTTTTAAGGCAAAGAAGTGGAATATTCTCCAATGGCCGAGTCAAATACCTAATCTTAACCCGATCAAGCATGCATTTCACTTGCTGAAGACAAAACTTAAGGCAGAAAGACCTATGAACAAACAACAACTGAAGACAGCTGCAGTAAAGCCTGGCAAAGCATCACAAAGGAGGAAACCCATTGTTTGGTGATTCCATGCGTTCCAGACTTCAAGCAGTCATTGCCTGCAAAGGATTCTCGACAAAGTATTAAAAATTAACATTTTATTTATGATTGTGTTAATTTGTCCAATTACATTTGAGCCCCTGAAATAAGGGGACTGTGTATGAAAATGGTTGCAATTCCTAAACGTTTCATACGATATTTTTGTTCAACCCCTTGAATTAAAGCTGAAAGTCTGCACTTCTATTCCATCTCGGCTGTTTCATTTCAAATCCATTGTGGTGGTGTACAGAGCAAAAATTATGAAAATTGTGTCAGTGTCCAATTATTTCCGGACCTAACTGTATATATATATATATATATATATATATATATATATATATATATATATATATATATATATCTGCATGAAATCATTAAACATTATATATATGTAACGGTGTTTCCCCCACCCAATCGCAGATAGGGTTCATTACAGGGTGTATGGTGCATATACCTGCTGGCAACAGGAGGGCTGAGTCGTCTGCCAATGGTAGTGAGGACACAGGAACAGGATTCTGGGGTTCATACCCATCATATCTCCTTAGCAGTGCAGCGCCTCCATCTGCCATAGGCTCCATGAACTGAATGGGATCTCCCACGGTAGAACTTATTACCTCTCCCCCCATTATGGTCACGCACCAGGCATGAGGTATATTGCAAACAGGAATGGTTTATTACTACACTCTGCAGTAACAGGAACAAGGCAGGATCTGCCCAATACATTCTCTCAGGATTGTCCTTGGACTGCCACTACAGGCCAACGGCACCCGCAGCCGTCCTAGCTCTTCCCCACCTCCCTAGCAGAGGTAAGGTACACACTCATTCTCCCCCAAGGGGAATAGAGTAGGCCCAATATGCAGCCTCTCCAATGTGTGACCTGCCTTCCTCAAGTGGGGGAAGGCACAACCAACTTTAGGGCAGTCCTGCCCTTAAGTTCAGCCAGGAGGCGGGCACCCCGTCGTCCCAGCTACAACAGGATGTACCACCCCCCTGCTGTCACTCAAGTGCAGTACCAAAGGTGAGGGGGGAAACCCCATACCAACTACTGGCAACCTGATTGCACCAGGGCTTACTGCCAGCCCAAGGGCAGAATAGTAGCCATCAGTTGACCTGGCTACATATATATGTAACCCTGCTTCCCCCCTTCCCCCAGACTCTACGGTGGTGTCTAGGGTGCATGAGGGCGGATTACATGCGGTGTGGTGCGTACCTGTGAGGAACAGGAGGGCCTGAGCTTCCCGTGATGTTGTGGGGGAGCCAGGACCGGGCTTCTGGGGTGGTAGCCTCCATGATCTCTTAGTGGTGCAGCGCCTCCATCTTCTATACTCCCAGGAATATGGGACAGGACCGGTATAGAAGAACCCCTTGGGTCCCAGGGTAGTACTTTCCAAGTCACACACAGTCTTTGATAGTAACAAATAGTCTCTTTTATTGACAGAGCAGCAATATCCCAACGATAGTGGCTTCCAGCAGCCGCAACACAATAGCCAGGACGGATTATTACGCCGCTCGCCTTCCACCCAGATAATTCCTCCTCTCCTTCCCTCCAAGTCGCTCCTCCGGCAGGATGGTCTGGGCTAGGGCTTCAATACCCCGTGGCCCACCCCCGAGGTTAGTGTGACGATGGGAAGGATTTGGCCCGGGATTAAAGGGGTTACACCCCAATTGGCCACCCTCTAACCTCACCAGGGAGACAAGGGGTTAACGGGGCTGAGGCCCAGAAATGGGATTTAACCCTTGTTATAACCTGAAAATGTATATTCCACTGTTCCCCTGTTTTATTGTTATATCAGTGTCTGCATCACACACACACTAGGATCCATCCGGGAGCACAAGGGTTAATAGTTGTTTAGTGATTATAGTCCTTTGTGTAATTTTCCCGCCTTTTCAGGCACCATTTTGCAGGGTCCCATAAGCCGCCATTGGAGCTCCATGGTTTTCAATGGTGAATCTTGCTGTTGGGTCCTGTTTCCTGAGAAGACCAGCAGATGGCGTCCGAGAGGAAGAGCGGCGGTTTCCCATTGTAAGTCAATGGGCCCATTGGCTTCAATGGAGAATCCTCGAAAGAGCTTTCCAGGAACGAGTTGGCTGCCGTCCAAACCGCTTAACCGCAAAGCAGATACATTTTCAATAGGAGAGCTTTGATCACTGATTAGCCAAGTTCAACGACAAGTGGCGTGGGAATAAACAGTTCTAGAGCACCTAGAAATAAAATTCTTTCTGCCCCTAGTTCCTAGACCTCCCCCCACTCGACCACAACCGGGTCCCCGTATCCTGGACCCCTGATAAGGGTCGAACCGAGAAGAGCGGGTCGCGCCATAGGTTCCAATGGTGGCGGCAGAAACGGCTCAAGAAAACGGCTAAGTGTCAAAAGCTGAAATTTGGTAATCCATAGCTCCGGTTCCGGAGGGTCCAGAGGATCAGGGTTTGGGGTATCTGTAGTCACTGCTCCGGCATCGCTGCAGAACCATCCTTGACCCTCTTGGACCAACCCGACGGAGTATGGACCCCCTTGAAAGTTCGGGACTTTTCCCATAGACTCCAATGGCGGCCAAACCCCATTGACCGGCTATGGCGGAAAACCCCCATTGACTTCAACGGCGGCGTCGCCCCGTTGAAAGTCTATGGCGGCGGATTCCCATAGCTGCCAACGGCGGCGGTATGCCATTGAAAGTCTATGGCGGCAGAGCCCGTTGTTTTCAATGGGGATTTAGTGAAAAAACGTGATTTAATTTACAGTGGAGATTTTTGTATTAAAATGTGAAACGGTTTTAAGTGTATTTGTGTATCCCCGGTTCCGAAGGTCGTAGCAAGTCGCAAATTGGACCATAGGGTGCCCCAGTTCCGGCATTGAGAACTGGGAAGTTTGGACCTGCTGGACCCAACGGAACCGGATATTTTAATATGTTTATGTTTTATCTTTCATACTGTGTTCCAAGGTATGGGTAAAACCCAGAGGAAATTCCTTTGCATACCAGGGTAGCATATGGCCAGAAAGGCGACCCAATGTCTAGGACTTTAGTATTGTTCAAAGGATTTTGTCACCTCCACTCTTTGCATGAGGGCGGAGATTAATGGTACTGGATAGGTATCAATGGCGCTGAACACAATAGAATGGTAAATAAATTAAATATACAACCAGATGGGATGGAGGGATGATCTCAGCCGGCGTGAATCAAACATGAAATAAGAAAAAGAAATACATAGTGTGATACTATTAAGACACTAAAACAACAAACAAACAAACAAACAAAAACTGGCAATGTTGCTGAACCACACAGTAGACTAAAAAAGACGAATTTAATACATTATAAAAACCTTCAGTACAATTAAGCACAAATAGGCAAAGTTAAAGGACCCAATAGATATCTGGCCGATATTGCCCGCTTACCGAAGCCAAGATGTTAAACCGCAGTGGATATTTTAGAGAGTATCCCCTCTCAAAGTGGCTGGCACAGCTCCCAGATCGATTTCCGGTATTCGCCGCGTGTAGGAGTTGTTTGGTAATGGAGGACGCGTTCATCCACGCTGTAGCAGGGGCAGGAAAACACGATATCCCTGCGTTGCCATCAGCTGCCGTTACCCATTGCCAACCCTGCCGTGCGGCTCTGTGACTCAGAAGCATCTTTTGAATTTGCCGCCTTTGGAGCACACGCGACCGCGAGGAGCAGGGGAGTTTGTGGCACCATCTACACTGTGTCGGGCGCCTCTGCGCATGCCCCTACTGCCTTACCTACAGACAGTGTTTTCCTGCCCCTGCTACAGCGTGGATGAACGCGTCCTCCATTACCAAACAACTCCTACACGCGGCGAATACCGGAAATCGATCTGGGAGCTGTGCCAGCCACTGTGAGAGGGGATACTCTCTAAAATATCCACTGCGGTTTAACATCTTGGCTTCGGTAAGCGGGCAATTCGGCCAGATATCGATTGGGTCCTTTAACTTTGCCTATTTGTGCTTAATTGTACTGTATGTTTTTATAATGTATTAAATTCATCTTTTTTAGTCTACTGTGTGGTTCAGCAACATTGCCAGTTTTTGTTTGTTTGTTTGTTGTTTTAGTGTCTTAACAGTATCACACTATGTATTTCTTTTTCTTATTTCATGTTTGATTCACGCTGGCTGAGATCATCCCTCCATCCCATCTGGTTGTATATTTAATTTATTTACCATTCTGTTGTGTTCAGCGCCATTGATACCTATCCAGTACCATTACTCTTGTCTGACTAGGGGTCAGAGGTGTATCTAGGTTGCTACACTTTTTATATTAATTCAATTTCATTATTTTTAGAGCATATGTTTTGTTAAATATTAGTGTTAGCGCTACCTATTGTTTTTTATTGAGGGCGGAGATTACTCAAACCAGAGCAGTCTTCGAGTGTTCCATTTCACACCTCACAACAAAGCATATCCTGCCAGGAATCCAATCTTGTAGACTAGCTGGTATTCCTGATGCAGAGGAGGGGTTACAGAAATGAGACCCCAGAGCTCTACTGCGCATGTACCAGCTAGCAGGGGGGCATGTATCAAATTGTGTTCCCACGTTAATGTGTGGCTAGAGTTAATTGAAAACCAATCCACTGTACTCAATGTTAAGGATAGGGCACAAAAGGTTTATAAACTGTTGTCCACCCTTTATCCTTTGCCTGTTCTATACCATCTTGATTGCTGAGAGAAACGCTATGCAATGTCTTCATGCCAGAGGTCTTTCAGGTCTTTGGTGTCTTGATGACTATGAAGAGTGCTGTATGAACTGCCAGTCCAGATATGACTGCTTCATCATTTCCATTTTAAGTAAGTGTCCATATTTTGCATGTTATTTGTATATCTGTTGTGTTCACCTTTATCAAGGAATAAATTATATTTTATCATATCTAAGTCTCGTCCCAGTTCAGACCCAGTTATAAATATATATTATCTTTTACAGTATATATATTTGTGTGTAAATTACAGCCTGCCATAAAGTCACCGTGACAGTTAGCCTCGCGGTGGGTCTTGGATTCTCCCCATCACCCCTGGCAGTGGGGTGAGGGCATTGGTCCACCAAGTCTATAATTCTATCAGCTCTACTAAAGGACGCTGAATCTTTCCGCTCCTCTCTCTCTTGCACTCTGCGCAGGGGAGACCGTAGTCTCCTCCAAATCCTCGGACCAATCCGCAGGATTCCTTGACTCATGGCATATTAACTGAACTGCATACTCCCGGCATAACTAACCGGCAACTTCAGACTCTCGATATCACTATCAACTCTAACTCTACTCACCGGAGTTGGCTGCTAAATATAGAGCTAGCCCCGCCCCTCGTGATGTCAGCAGAACCTCCCCTCTTGCTCACGCCTGCAGCAGAGTCCAGGCCTGCGTCTACCACTCAGGATAGGGCTATGAAGAGGGAAAACCCATGATGATTACTGGTGCCTGATCTTAACAGGACTTACCACAGCAGAAGGAAGATAGGTATAGCCTGTGCTGTTTACAGGGGGCTACATATATATATATATATAATTAATGATTTCATGCAGAGATTCCCAACAGGGGGTACATGTGGTGTATCCAAGGGGTTCGCCTAAGAAAATATGTAATGGCGGATCCCAGGCAGTATAAAGGGTTTCTGAGGCAGTGTTAGTACTGTGCACTTAGTAAGGTCCCGAAATGCACCTTAGCATGGGTGCTATACGTGTCAATTACAGCATGAGCTTTCAAAGTCGCTCCCCATAATGCTTTGCATACACAGCAGCATGGCATCATGGGGTGTGACTTTGGAAAGTTCCGCAGTATGTAACAGCTATACCACCCACGTTGTCTGCACACAAAGAGGTGCAGTTCGGGGCCTTATTAAGTATGTGTTCCTCCCACAAGCTCATGACGTTATACTGCCTGGGATCGGTCAGTTTTGTTAGCACTAGTCTCATGAGTTTATATAAAATAAGTTTTATTAACTAGGGATTTGCGGGGGAAATATTTTCTAGCACGGGATGCACGATGTAAAAAAAAGTTGGGAACCAGTGATTTAATGTATATAAATCCTAGAGAAGCTAAGACAAATGACACAAATAAAATGACGGTAGCAAAATAAATGAACAAAAGAACTCTTTTATGAGGAATTTCACCTTTCTAGGGAAAAAAAGTGTAGGTTTATAAATAAATGTACTATCACACTTCCATTATTGCAGAGGAATATGCAAAGACTGATCAAGACGAGAAGCACAGAGCAGGGAGTGGGATGAGATAGAGAGAGGAGTTAGAGCCCTGGCTCGTAGAGGGAGCAGAGCTGCAGAGGTGATGGGGGAGAGTCACAGAGGGGGCGCCCTAGAGCCGCAATCCCCCCCTATGAATCCTCAGGCTTGGACCTCCCCGCATGAAGCTGACGCCTCTGCTTGTCGTGAACCTCAGCCTGGATCTGAACTCGGTCTGCTCTCCTATTTCTTCACCTAACGGAACAGAGTTGCCAGGGAAGATGCAGCTTCCAGCCTGTGTGAGCCTCCTGTGCTACTTTGTGGCTCTTTGCTGTAAGTTTGCAGGGGTTTTTTTCTCTCTGAGATCTGGTGGGAGGTGGGGGTCTCTCTCCCCTCACTTTTGTTTCTCACTCTGGGGATGTGAGATGGGGTCTGTGCTGTGCGTGTTTGCTGGGGCTTTGTCTGCCTGCCTGGGGGCTGCTCACACATTCCTGCCCTCAGAGACACTAGTTTTGGAACTCCCCTTGTACTGCACATGGTCTGAGATTGCAATACAACGGTAGTCTCGTGTTTTGCAATAGGACTGGCTGAGGAATGTTTATCCTCTTCATTATTGCTGATGTTAAAATATGCAAGGTATGGGAATTGTGTGTTATTGTATACTCTTAGCTAACGGTTCTGGAGATATGCTGACTCTCACAACCAGTCAGGTTGTATATATTCCTGCATAAAAAGGTATCCCCTTCTCTTCTAGAGGTGCCTGTAGATCACTGCAAAAATGTGATGGTCAGGGAAGGGGTTAAAAATGTATAGGACTTCTGCACACCCCTGACCTGGGGTATAATGGCCATGGCATGACTATTCTTGCCCCTGTTGCAGTGAGTCAGAGGGAAGAAAGTGCAAATAGAAGTTTGTTTTTGAGAAATTGCTGCATTTTGCTGCTTGTGGTTGCATCAAATGTAGAGTTGCCTGTGAGGAAAATTGTTAGCATGAAAATTGTATACCATTTCAGGCTTTTTTTTAAAATGCAAATGAAAGATAAAATACAGACTGCAGACGCAGAATTGAATGCATCTCATTCTAATCTGTGAGTCATGTGGCTCCTCCCTTGTCCTCCTATGGCAGGGGTGGGCAACCCCAGTCCTTATGGGCCCGTAACAGGTCAGGTTTTCAGGATATCCCTGCTTCAGCACAGGTGGCTCAATCAGTGGCTCAGCCGAAAACTGAGCCACCTGTGCTGAAGCAGGGATATCCTGACAACCTGACCTGTTGGTGGCCCCTGAGGACTGGAGTTGCCCACCCCTGTGACCTATTGCCACTCTGTACCTCACTAGCTGCTGCACATGGCAAAGACCTTGATCCATTAACGCGAATGGACGCGAGACCCGTGGTCCAATTCACACGATTTATGTCATTTTCCCTCCAAATTTGCCTTGATACATAACCGGCTGAATGTGTATACGTCCGTCTTGAGTCAGTTATGGGAAATACAGTGACGGATGACGATCAATGGTGGTCTTGGCACAACAACTGCGCCAGTGAAACATTTTCTTTTAAGATTTATGGATTAGTGAGGGCGTGTTTCACCCATAGCGGAGTATTTCAGCTCACGCTAAGTGGGTTAAGAATACTTATATACAGTACAGGCAGTCCTCGGTTATCCGACACAATGCGTTACTTAAAATGGCATTGGATAGCGAAACGTCTTAAAGTGAAACACGTTTTCCCATAGGAACACTGTTTAAATGAAAAGTTCCGTTCCTGAAGGCATTTTTAACACTAAAATACACCAAATATTTTATGCAGGCAATAAGATACGCAGCACACACATAAATTATATAGTGTATATACTGTATTATATTTATATAATATAACATCAAATATAATAATATAATATATTATATAGTATAATATAATATTATACAATATATATATTATATACACATAAACAACTTTGCAAAGCGTTGTAAAACGAGGACTGCCTGTACATTGTTGCACATTGATGTTTGATGCTGATCAGATCACTCAGTTCACTACAATTTCTCACTCTCTTATCTCTGATCCTGTATACGCTGTTTAGAAATTTGATCTCTAGCTTAACACTGTCTGCAGGATTCCAAGCTCAGGAATGAAGCATCCCAAGTGATAAGACATACAGATCATGATAGATATATTACAGATCCTAAAACCACTTGAACATCTCAGTCACAGAAAAATTAAACTGATTTAAAAGGAAACCACTGTTTTGTGGTAGCAACTACTGAAAGTCCCATTCTAACGGTTTCATTTTTATCATTCAAAGCATGTGAAACGTTTACAAGTTAATGTGTTTTGTTACTTTTAGGAATATTGGAAAAAAGTTCAACTGAATGTGACAAAACTAGTCAGAAAGGGCACAATAAAGGTTAGAAACATCTGTAAAACATGTTACATGTGTTTAAAACAGGCAGATTCACGGTATAACTTTCTGCAGAAGTCCACATGAACCTGTATGAGGTAAAGAAAGATCTGGAAGCAAATAGTGATTCACTCTAAGGACAGGCTCTTATAAAATAACTTTGTTGTGCGCCTGATTTGTGTGACGCCGACTTTAAAGGCGCAGTGCCAGTAGTAGCATGTTCATGGGTTTAAATCTCGGACAAGTACTGTATAAGTATTTTAAAATACATGTTTCATTCTGTAATGCCCCAGTATTGCTTTGTTGGGTATATCTTAAATGCGACAAAAGTTTGTAAACGCAGAGCTCTGCGGGGAAACTTAAATTATATAACCTCTCTGAGAATCACTTGCCAACATTTAGGGGCTTAAATACTAAGCTCATATTTTAATGTTAGTGATAAATAGTACAAACCATCATAAAAAGTTCATCATAAATATGACAATTTGTTGTGTGAAATGAATTGCGTCACATGGCATAATGTTGAATACCCGATTGATACAATGTAAATTAGAATTATGTGTTTTGTTATACAGGTCAGATTTTCGAGGATATCCCCGCTTCAGCACAGTTGGCTCAATCAGTGGCTCAGTCGAAGTCGAAGACTGAGCCACTAATTGAGCCACCTGTACTGAAGCGGGGATATCCTGAAAACCTGACCTGTTGGTGGCCCTTGAGGACTGGAGTTACCCACGCCTGCGTTAATGTCTCCACAGGGAACACATTTCTCATTTGCTATAATCCATCACAGGGCCTTCTTGCATCAGAGAGTAAATGGTGCGGTATATTTAGTTTGTTCACTTAGGTTAATTGTCCAGGCTGCTACCTTCTCCGGCGTCTTTTTATAATATTTCGCTGAGAGGCTGCGCTGCTGCTGCATTTTTTTGCAATAATAGAAATCTTATGTAAGTAGCAGTATTTTCCGATTTCATAACTGTTGTTTGTTTTTTATGGAAAGGATGTTTTACACGTAACATTTTGCTAGCAGATGTCTGCGGGGCCATGCTATCAGTGTTACTAAGGTTGCACATTTCATACATTCCTGCATTCAAAGAGCAGCTAGAGATAGACTGATATTCCCAGGATGGACAGGTGGCTTCCCAGGAAGCCCTGAATGTAGAGAATGTCTCACGTTTAGTGGAGAACGTGGCTGTCAGAGGCTCTAATCAGCGTGGAATGAGCTGAATAGCATCCAATGTTTACAATGTGCAGAACAACTGTTAGAATGTGCACAACGGCAGTGAAAGCAACAATACGTGAAATCTTATATATTTGTTTTAATTCAGTTCTGTAGTATTAGATACGTGATTGTTTTTGCTTTGTTTTTATGTTTTTATTCAGTTTTTAATGAATTTTTAAGCATTGTTTGATTTGTTTAGCAGGTTTTAGCCCACCTCCCAAGCAGTGCAATATCTTTCCAAAATTTTCCTGTTTGGGATAACTAACCGCAAATGTTCCTAGCAGTTTGAACTGTAACAATAGTCAATGTTATCTTAGTAATATAAGGCTACATTATAGCTGCTGAGTTACACTGACTGAAGCAGCCATTATGATAGGCATACAGCCAACATTTTGAAAGATATATAATGGGGGCACCAAGCGATTGCCAGTTCAGGCCAGAATGTAGAATTAGGCTAAGGCCCCGCTCCCTCAGCCAGCGCGCCCGCACTGCAGACAGGCTGCGCCCGCACTGCAGACAGGCAGCGCCCGCACTGCAGACAGGCGGCGCCCGCACTGCAGACAGGCAGCGCGCTGAGAGGCAATTGACCGCTACCTGCGGTCTGTAGGGAGCTGGAGCGGGAGATTCGAATTTTCTGCCTCTCTAGCTGGGCGCATCACCGCTCCCTCCTCCCCAAGCCGGACAAAAGTTAAAAAAAAACCCCAAGACACACACACACAGCTTCCCTCCCGCAGCTCCTTCCCTACTCCCCTCCACTCACTCACACACACAGGCAAATACACACGGGGTGGGGGGGGTGAATCGGAACGGGGATCAGAGCAGGGGGGAAATTGGAACGGGGATCGGAGCAGAGGGGGAACTCGGATTCGGAGTGACGCGACACTCGCCGAAACCACAAGCTCCTTGTAGCTCCGGCTGGCTGACGCGTCACAGCACGCAGTCAGCCACGCCGGAAGGAGCCAGGGGGGACATCAAAGACAGAGGCAAGCAGCTGGTGGTGCGTGGCCGCGCGTGCCGCCGGCCGCAGCGGGACTAAAGCCTTAGGCCCCGGACATGTTACCTGCTTGCTGGCGGAAGCGCGCTGAAGCGCGCTCCCGCTCGGCACTGAGCCCCTACAGCCGCAATTAGAGCGGGTTTAGTAGGGGCTCACCTGCGCTTCCGCACGCTTGCTTAAGCGCAGGTCTTGGGGGAATGTAAAATTCCCCCGCTTGCCGGCGAGACAGGCCGGCCATGTGAGCGGTTCGCCCAATGAGGGCGAACCAGCTCCGTGACGTCACTGGCCCGCCCCCGGCCAGTGACGCGCCCCCTGACGGCTGCTGAGAGCGCTTGCGGTAAGCAACCGCAAGGCCAGGGAAAGCACCCGCTTTCCCTGCGCCTCAGCGCGCCTCAGCACGCCAGCAGGGA